>NC_069389.1:90999192-91347192 GCF_027475565.1 Acinonyx jubatus
AACTGAGCCAACCAGGCGCTCCAACCACAAATCCTTCGAACTGATTCACAAACTCCACCAAGAGGCTCTCCCAGTAGCCGCATGGGACACCTTACCTGCAGCTCCCCCCATAACGGGCTGACAAGTGCCCCCAGCACCCTGTGCGTGCCCCTGAGACAGCACCTGTGAGCCCCCGAATTCAGTGTGCACATGCTGCCGCAGATGGTGTGCACAAGCCTTCACAGATGGTGAGAGAGAGCTCTGCAGAGGGGGAGCTGAAACTCCCAGAGAAAGCACATTGACATCAACAGTCAATTAAACTCTTCGAGATCAGGAGAAGGCATGCAACGCGTCAGGGCACTACCTTGGGAAAAGGAGCTCAGAGGCTCTCAACTCCTCGCCTGATTTTGTGGGATTGGGAGAAGGCACACAATTCCAAGACTTCTCCCCACAAGAGAGAACAAGAACATTGGGACCAGCACATCCACAGAAAATGTGGCAAAAAGTAATCATTTTCTTAAGCAGAGAGCATTTCAAGTACTTCACCTGAGTCACTCTGAATTTATGCCCTCAAGATTGTAGCAGATAATCTGCAAAAGCATCTTGTTATTGCAACATGCAAAAGAGGATTATTACTTCCCAAGAGATGCTTAAAATACTTTTGGCTGGGCTAAGTGGAGTTTATATCTCAGAATCTCCATTGTGTTTAATTGAAAACTCTAGTTTATTAGAATGGTTTTAATATGCTAAACCCCAAACATGGTTAGTTCTGATAAATTCATTTCCTGAAAATATAAGATTAAAGAATATTCTCCCTCTTTTCCACTCAAATCTCAATTCATTTGATTTGGCCGTAATGGTTTGAAATAATCTGTATTTCATTGACCTTATTGTTGTTCATTTATTCCAATCTCCAAGATCCTTAATTCTTGACAATATATCACATTGTCCAGTAGGAAATGATCATTTGGAAATGCTCCAGACAAGATGAGCCTGTATCGGAGTAGTAAATAAGAAATTGGAGCTGAGTTTTGATTGAGGTAACCACTTCAGGTCCATTGGGAATAATTCACCTTTGGATGATTCTCAGAACTTTTGGATTTGTATGCCTTATGTAGCTAATGAATTTCCCAGTCCTGAATGAATCATAATAGGAAGTCGCAAATATCTATTAAAACTCTATGCTCCATCCACTCAGGAATTCTTCCAGTAAGATTCCAATGAGGCAAGTTAAGATACAAAAAGAGGTTTGGCAAAAGCAAGACAGAACAAACAAGATCATATCACCAGGCAGTTCCACACCCAACTGATGAACACACAAGTAGGTAGGGCTTCGCTTTCTTCATTTATATTTCTCTTTATCATCCCATACAGTGGTCCCCATAGAGAAAGGTGAGATCATGGTCTCCCGCATGGTACTCAATGAAGTACCCTTTTGGGTATCCATAAAGAAATGTTTTAAAAAGTAAACATAAAATTGGGTAACGATTACTCTCTGAGTTAGACACTTGGGGGAACTGGAGGTCATTGACATCAATTTATGTATCACAATCATGTGGCCGATGAGTTAGACATTCTGATTCCTACTTTCCTTCTTTTTCTGTTATTTAAAAATATTTCGTTCTTACTCTGCTGTAAAAGACTTTCGAAAATAGCTTATTCATTTGAGTATTTGTCATTAATGGTATATATCATTGACTACAAAAATTCAAGGCATACTTATTGGTCAGTTTATTGGATAAAGTTGGAATCTGATTTGTCAGAAAGCATGAGAAAGTAATCCATAGAAATTAATGGTGGAGCGTTTGTGCAAATCTGTTGTTGAAGTCCACTTCGTCTCTGCTTTGAACACTTTGGGAGATTGGACTATGAGGGTATGTTGACTCATTGGCAGGACCACAAGTGCTTCACCAGGAAAGCCTGTGTACCACCCATGCTGAGTGTTGAAATGTTGACCGGTCTGTCCTTCATTTTATTTTGAGTACATAGAAAGCTAAGAAAGCCAATTAAAATTACCACTCACAGGAAACGCGGACAGCGAAGTTGACTGACTAGCTGTGAGAAAGCCAAAATTATTCAAATGGAATGCATTTAATAGGGTCGCTGGCTGAGGAAGAAGAAGGTAATGCCAATTTTGAAAAATAATTATATGAATTGGCTGAGAGCACCACCATGTAGTGCTAAGCAAAAAAGTACAGAGAATTCAATATTCCCACGGTGTTCTTAATTGCAGCCTTTTAAAATTGGGTATTATTTTGCTTGGATGGGGAATGGCAGCCTATGACTCGTGGTTAACAGTAAAATGGCTTCCTCCTGGATCTCCTCACCGGGGGCATAGGTCCCCATAACCACCAGTCTTGTGAAAGATGTTGATGGTAATCTCTGACAGAACGCTATAATCGGACAAGGAGGAAAGTTGAACTGATGTGTACACAAAACTGCTATATGGACCAGTGATTCTCAGAAGATTCTTAGCTAGTGTAACTGAACAGATGCAACCTTGCAATTGGAAACACCATTTGGATAATGAGGAAATGTTCGTTCGCCCCAAGTGTAGGGGTGGAAGAATTTTTCCTCTACCCTTCTAGGTTTTTTGGTCTGGTCTATGAATTAAATTGACATGAGACAGGTTAACAGGAGAAAAATAAGTTTAATTACATACATGCAGGACCTCCATAGGAATATGAGACCCAAAGAGAGGTAACTGAGGCTTACATGTCACCCTAAAGTAAGGAGAAGAGGGTTGGGTTCTGGGGCTTCAAAGGGGAGGAGGGCTGGGGCACCTGGGTGGCGACTTCAGCGCAGGTCACGATCTTGTGGTTTGCGGGTTCCAGCCCCGTGTCAGGCTCTGTGCTGACAGCTCAGAGCCTAGAGCCTGCTTCAGATTCTGTGTCTCCCTCTCTCTCTGATCCCTACTCCATTCATTCTCTCTCTCTCTCTCTCTCGCTTTCTCAAAAAAAAAAAAAAACATAAAAAAATAAAGTACACTTTGTAAAATATGGAATCTGAGTTACCCATGGCTTTATTTTGGAAAATGCAACAGAAAACAGGTATGGATACTGCCAAAGTCATCATCTATTATTTTTAAACAGTTACTTATTTGGATGAATGGTATATTTAAGATTTTTTTTTTAATTTCAAGGCCTTACCCCTCATTGCCTTTTCCAGTTTATAGATAGTTATCAACAGAAGCAAAAGTTAGAACGAAAATTCAAAGGTCTGGTGATAATTGGTCTCAAGACCTGAACAAATTTCCAATTTTTTTTCATATATGTGGATGTTAGTTACATAAAATAGCCCTAGTTCACAAATTCACTGTTAAAGAATAGCACCAGTCTCTGGGTCTCTTTTCTCTATCTCTCTGTCTCTTTCTCACATCCCTCCCCCCTACACAAGCACACAAAGCACACATACACACACTCATCACCATGATCACTTTAGTGGACTAATAATTTATAAGAATGGATTTTATGTGTATGATGTTTATGGGAGATTATTATTTCATTGTGCTATTTTTTGGTAGTGGAAAACTAAGCCGAAATTATTGTTTTTTTAAATTGGTTAAGAAACTTAGAATAGTTCATATTACATAGTGCATATTGCTATAGAACACATCAATACACAAAAATAAGAAAATTAATTTTATTTTTATCATCAAGGTAATCATAGGCTTCATTAATATTCCAGATGTAGGTAAATTTTCTCCCACAGGACTCTGGTATCCTGTATGCCACACTTTCAAAATATATTGTCTAAATATCTTGTGATGGCTATGGAATTGCTTACTTATGGTGGCTCACATTGGATGAATGAATGAATGAATGAATGAGTGCTCACAGCAGGTCGCAGTTTCCCCTCTAATGGACAAGAATAACTATGTGCTCCTAAACCATATTGCCTAATGCTTTCCTTTATCTGGATGCCCTATATAATCTAAATCTGTTCCCACTGCAAAGAAAATCCAAATTCTTCTATATCTAAATTTTTTAGTGTGTCATAATTATTTTATATGGCGCCCTATTTATAATTTCAAAATCAGTAGGACTTTACGATGGCAAAGAAATATCTGGGAATGATATTAATAGTTTTTAAACAGATTTGGATAATCAAAATTCAAATATGGAAATCGTTTCACAACTCTTATGCTGTATGAAGAAAAATGTCTCAAAAATTTTACTTGGTATGGTTACTAGTAGGCCAACGTCATGTCCCCATTCTGATGTACATTGGGTTTGCTCCAGGTAAAGAAACAATAACGGAAGAGAAAACTGGATTAGCCAGATCAAACAATTTTGTTAGAATATGCCGACTTCACGTGGAAAAGCTAACTCATATAAATTCAGAATCCGACACTTAGTCTGTAGACTAGCTCCCGTTGAAATTTTACCAACTGGACTCAGAGGATTTTGATTTTTTAAATTGTATTTGGAATTCTTACACTAATGGCTAACACGGGTAAAAATCAGATATGTCTTGAGGAGAGAAAATCAGTCAGGGCTTTCTCTTTGAACTTGTCATTAATTTTTTGGCATGTTTAGCCTGGTTCAAAGAGAAGAGCATTGGCTATACAGGTAAAGGCCAAATGCTCACCCCAAGAAGATGTCATAGGGACTCAAGCCAGACCTATAGGCAGGAGGTCTTCCTGTTTACCTCTAGCTATCTTCTGAATAATTAATATAGACTGCCACGAAATCAATATGGATCTAGGAATTCCTACTGTTCTCTTTAAAAATTAGCTCACGGACAAGATTGGATACATTACAAAATAAACCCTCTAGTTTTCTAAATAAAGTTTCCATTTTCCCCAAGAATTGTTTCCATATGTTTACAACAGTGTCTGGATCAATAAGACTAACATGGTTAACACCATTTCTTTTTTTTTTTTTTTAATATAATTTATTGTCAAATTGGCTCACATACAGCGTGTAAAGCGTGCTCTTGGTTTTGAGGGGTAGATTGCCGTGGTTCATTGCTTACGTACAACACCCAGTGGTCATCCCAACAAGTGCCCTCCTCAATGCCCATCACCCATTTTCCCCTCTCCCCCACTCCCCCATCCACCCTCAGTTTTTTCTCTGTATTTAAGAGTCTCTTGTGGTTTGCCTCCCTCCCTGTCTGTTTGTAACTATTTTTTCCCCTTCCCTTCCCCCATGGTCTTCTGTTCAGTTTCTCAAGATCCACATTTGAGTAACATGGTTAATACTGTTTCTGATGAGGTATCTATGGTCTATATGGTCTAGGTATCTATCTGTGTGTGTGTGTGTGTGTGTGTGTGTGTGTGTGTGTTGTTTTGCCTCCAGAACCACTCAGTGTGGGTCGGCAGCCACAAAGCCAAATTATCTTTCAGTGAAACCCTGTCAGCTACATTTGTTTCTTTAAAAAAAAATAATAATGTTTTATGTATTTTTGAGAAAGAGAGAGAGTGGGAGCACAAGCAGGGGAGGGGCAGAGAGAGAGAGAAAGAGGGAGACACAGAATCCAAAACAGGCTCCAGGCTCTGAGCTGTCAGCCCAGAGCCCGAGGCAGGGCTCGAACCCATGAACAACTAGCCTTAACGTATGTTCTAGCTTACTAGAACCTTCGAACACTTTCACATGGTTTTCAAAATCATCAATCTGCAGTTACTTCATGCTCTTCATGAATACGAAAGTTCAAAAGAAGTTCAATCTTTTATAAGGTTAAAATTATCAGGATCTTCTTGCATGTGACAGCAATACTGGGAGTAACTCTCATCAGTATTTCATGACTCACACACAAAAAAGGCAAATATTGGGCTGGGCACTTGTGCCAATTGCGGTGTGTGAGTCGGGGAGTGGGCATAATGTTTCTGAAAAGAGTTTCGTCTGTACTCCTCAATAGTTTGTGAAAGAATAGACCTGAATAAAGGCTCTTAACAAAGCTGTATCTCCTGGTTTTTGCTTGATATGTTGAACTGTGATGTTAAATACCCTCTTTTAGGTCCTTGATCAGAAATTACCCTGCAGGAATGCCTGGGTGTCTAAGTTGGTTTCAGCTCAGGTCATGATCTCATGGTTTGTGAGTTCGAGCACCACATCTGGCTCTGGGCTGGCAGTGCAGAGCCTGCTTGGGATTCTTTCTCTCCCTCTGTCTCTGCCCCTCCCCTACTTGTGCTGTCTCTGTCTCTCTCAACATAAATAAATAAACTTTTTAAAAATTAAAAAAAAAATTACCCTTCAAAGTTAAGTTGCTATGACCGCATTTGTGGCTACAAACAAGCATGTGTTAATTCTCTTTGATAACATTTTGAATGTAGTAAATGAAGACAGAGAAAAATCCATGGAGAATCAAGATGTGTCAGGTGTGAAGAAAATTTGAGAATTTGCATGTCTAAAACGACTATTGGAAAAATAATGGTGAATAAACTATTTATCTTTTAGAGAAAAGGTATTGATGGAAAGAATTCATTTTGTTGGAAAAAAGTGAAAATTGGAAATTTATTAGAAAATAATTTGAATCCTCTATTTCCACTGCCGTTAAGAAGTAACTAAAATTTAAATTTAAAAACCCATTGGGAATCAGAAAAAAAAAAGAATGAGGAGTTCTAAATTTTACAGATTCCATCCTTCCTTCCTTCTTTTCTTCCTTCCCTTCCTCCCTTCCTATTTATGAGAAAATAATTTGAATCATCTATTTCCACTGCCGTTAAGAAGTAACTAAAATTTAAATTTAAGAACCCATTGGGAATCAGAAAAAAAGAATGAGGAGTTCTTTTAAAAATTTTTTTTTAACGTTTATTTATTTTTGAGACAGAGACAGACAGAGCATGAACGGGGGAGGGTCAGAGAGAGGGAGACACAGAATCTGAAACAGGCTCCAGTCTCCGAGCTGTCAGCACAGAGCCCGAGGCGGGGCTCCAACTCACGAACCACAAGAGCATGGCCTGAGCCGAAGTTGGTTGCTTAGCCGACTGAGCCACCCAGGCGCCCCAAGAATGAGGAGTTCTTAATTTGACAGATTCCTTCCTTCCTTCCTTCCTTCCTTCCTTCCTTCCTTCCTTCCTTCCTTTTTTTTCTCCCTTCCTCCCTTCCTTTCTAAGATTCCATATATACATGAAACCATGCATTTGTTTTCTTTGTCTTATTTAATTTAACATAATGCCTTCTACATTCATTCATGTTGCTGCAAATGACAGGATTTTCTTCTTTTTTAAGGCTGAATAATATTCCATCTAAGTGAGCAAACGGTGGTGGTTCAGGGTCTGGCTTTAAACCATTTGATCAAAAACAGTCACGATTTGCTGAGGATAGTGCCTCAAATCCTACCATGAGTATCAGTTCAGTATTGGGGAAATGTACCTAGGCTTCAGAAGAATTGGATTTAGGTTCCTATTTACAGCTTATGAATTGCATGCAAGGTATTTAATCTCTCTAAAGGTGAAATCTCTTTATCTGCTCTGAGAATCAAGGGAGGAGATTATGTGTAATAAGTTTTTGCCAAGCATAGACCGCAACAAAAACCTGAGGCTACATGTTCAGTATTCTTTAGGATTAAGACATTTTAACTCCCAAAGTCTGAAATCCTGGGAAAAGTGCGTGAGATCACAGCGATTATTGCCATTGAAACATGAAGAAACTGAGGCTCTGAAACATCTGGTCAGATAGAGACCTGTATTTGGTGGATTTCAGCTTCGCGATAGTTGCCCAATGTTCGCCCTTCTCAACTTTAAGATAGATTTAGCCACACCAGCCTTGCAAGGTTTTTGGAAGAACTGGATCTAAAGACATCTAGTAGGACAATAACAATAATAGTCAATTGTATAAGGGCTAGCCCTACTAGTCTCTTCCCTCTTCCCTGCTAAAGGACCTAGGGGCAGCACTGTCCAATAGAACTTTCTCCAATAGTTAAAATGTTCCATATCTGTGCAGTCCAATACAGTGACCATTAGCCACATGTGACTACCAAGCACTTGAAATATAACCAGTGCCACTGAGGAATTTACAAATTTTAGTTAATTTCAATTTTAATTTCAACAGCCACATGTACCTAGTGGCTACCATATTGGATAACACAGCACTATAGTCTATGGATTCATTATTTCAGAAACAAATGGATAAGATAACTCAACTTTTTTTTTTGGTGGGGGGACAGGAGAGAGGGAAACAAGCCACAGGAGACTCTTAACGACAGAGAACAAACTGAGGGTTGATGGAGGGAGGTGGTTGGGGGATGGGCTGGATGGGTGATGGGTGTGAAAGAAGGCACTTGTGATGAGCACTGGGTGTTGCATGTAAGTGATTAATCACTGAATTCTACTCCTGAACCTGATGTTGCACTGTATGTTAACTAAAATTTAAATTAAAAAAAGATCTCTTTATTTTCTAATAAGATATTTGAAAGGGCCTATATACATTACAGACACAATAACTGGCACATTTATACTTTTTTTCTTTTATTTCATCCAGATAAATAAGGCACCATAATGTAATGAAAAGGGCAGTGGACCAGAAGGAAAATGCCTGGGCCCTACTCCCAGATCTGGCACAAAGTAGCCATGTGGCCATGAGCAAGTGTCTCACCTTTCTGGTCTTTAGTTTTGCCTTTCTACTTTTCTAACTAAATGAAGATCCTTCCAAGATTAAATTTTATAGGATGTAAGCGAATTACCTATGTATTGGCCTTCTTTCATAAAATCTTAATACACATTTTTAAATCTCTTTTAAGCAACTCCCCCCACAGGGGCACCTGGGTGGCTCAGTCGGTTAAGCGTCTGACTTGGGCTCAAGTCATGATCTCGCGGTTCGTGGGTTTGCCATTTGTGGGTTCGAGCCCCGTGTTGGGCTCTGTGCTGACAGCTCAGAGCCTGGAGCTGCTTCAGATTCTGTGTCTCCCTCTCTCTCTGCCCTTTCCTTGCTCGTACTCGGTCTCTCTCTGTCTGAAAAATAAATAAGCGTTAAAAAAAAATTTAAGAAAATAAAAAAAACAACTCCCCCTGCAAAAATACTTAATACTTGAAAAATAAATTTCTCAGTTTTGTTTCTATTGACATCTGAAGTACTAAATCTAATATTCCAAGCTCCAACTGGGCTTATTAAGTAGAGAGGCTTATCGTTGCTACTGGCATTAATTCTATTAATACATATATAACTTACCTGAAGCTTATTCTTTTTTTTTCCTTACAAAGAGTTTATTTCTAACACTCATAAAATCAAAAGCAGTAAGTCTCTATCATAGTCCTCTCTGGACATTACTATTACATGATTATTTCAATAATATTAAAAAGTACTCTTAAAAAGTGGCCAAAGAACAGAGATGAATCTCATATAAAAACCTTCCTGATATCCACAGCTCATTTAATAGTTAACTTGTGTCTGTCTGCATATGACCTCAATATGGTATTTTACTTTATTTTATCTAACACAGAATACTGTTTAGGGTTCATTTTTGATGTGTTCTAGTTTAAATGGCAAGCAAAGGACTTTGCCTCTCAATAGTATTGTCCTAGAATAGTACACAAAGCATTGCCATTATTATAATTTACCCATAGTTTTATAATAATTACACAAAATGACATTTTTTGTTATTAGCTGTAGCAAATCCTTTTTTATTGTGTGTGTGCGTGCACGCGCTAACAAAAATGAGAAATGAGTTCCCGGGAAATTAATGTAACCTTTGACTAAATGTAGATTTTAAATATTGGGCATCATGCCCTATGGCTAGTCACAAACCTTAGAATCCCAAAGCAAGAAAGAGAAAATAAGACTAGTGGAAATAATAGTCCTCTCTTCTTTAGAATTCATTTTTTTAAAAAAGAGCAAAAGATAAAAAAAAAATCTATCACGGACCTGACATATTAAATATTTTAATTTGCTTCTCTCTCTCAGGCAGTCTGTAACCAGTCACTGCATTAATTAAAGAAACCTGCCTTTTGTTGTGCCTTGAGGCTACTGACATTGAGAAGTTTTTGCAAATTTTAAAAACGTCAAAGCTAGAGTTCTATTGTAAGGGCTTATTGTTTATTGAAATATAATGCAATGTATTTTGTCCTGTGCAAGGTTTATATAATCGAGTACTTGTAAGTCTGTATGCTAAGGCACTGTGATATTCCACCCAGAAATATCGCAGTGGTTTCTAGCATTCGTCTGTCACTTTATAATAGCTTCTACCTGCATTTCTTCATCAAGTCCCCATGGCAACCCTATAAGGAAGGACAATTATCATTTATTCTCATTACCAGCTGAGCAAAGGCGTGGCTCAGAGAGGTTATGAAACCCAAGATTATTTGATAAGTAAAAGAGTTGGAATTTAATGTGTACTCCTTGGAACTGAGCCAGAATCAGAAGTCAGGAGGGTAGATTATAGATGTTTAAAGATTAAAACAACAAAAAAAAAAGTTTTGTGGAAATGCCCTTAGCCCAGTTGCTGGTTTACTAGTTTAAAAAAAAATGTGGGAATTTTTTTCCCAGTTTTACTACCTAAATAATGAATTCAATCATATTAATAATTTAGAGCATTATGTGTGCCATGCCTTAGAAGCACGCATATTATTTCAACCTCTTCCCTTGAGGTAATTGCTGACATATTGATTTCCTATGGTTCTGCGTAAATCTCTACCTAACTGCTGACAGTGATCAGGAAATCAAAAGAAAGCACCATAATATTTTAAAAGTTAAAAGACAGAGAACAATGCTAAATAACATAAGTTCGGTGAAGAAAAAAATATGATCATGTTGCTAATACCAAAGGTAAGATGCCTAAGATATAAAAGAAAGCAGTTATAATTGGCTCTTTCTATATCTGCTTATATTTTTCTAGTGATCAATATTACATATATAGGTGTGCAGTTTCAGATATATAGCAACCAGATGACAAGACTCTTTAGAAGAAAAATAAAGAAGAAATTTTAGGTTTCACTTCTGGTATGGCAGATTCACTACCAAGGAAAACAAGCATAATGGCTAAAAGCTATTTTAAAAAAAAAAAAATTGAAGGTCTCTGGAAATTGTCATAAGGGTCTACAGCAAATGAACGATCATTTATTCAGGAAAACCCACTAGACCTTGGTAATGATAACAGAAGTCTGTCGCCCTTGAGTAGGGATATGCTCCCCCCACCTGTCCGTACCTCAGCTTAATAGAAAGTCCAATATGAACATGTGTGGCCAAGGGAATGGAACTATCTTCTCCCTCAGCTCTCATTTAAGGGATAGGGTACTGGGGCACCTGGGTGGCTCAGTGGGTTAAGCGCCCAAATCTTGATATCAGCTCAGGTCACGATCTTGTGGTGGTGAGATCAAACCCGACACATTGGGCTCCATGCTGACAGGATGGAGCCTGCTTGGGATTTCCTCTCCTTCTCTCTCTGCCCCTCCTCTGCTTGTGCACTCTCTCTCTCTCTCTCTCTCTGTCTCAAAATAGATAAATAAACTTAAAAATAATAAAGGATAAGGCACCTCATCAAGAGGACCTGGATGGCAACATGTCTCAGCCTGTCTAAAATTAATTTCGAGGGACCAAATTCCTAGAGAGCAAAGCCAAGAGATCCGGGGCTCCCTCCCTTCACCCAGCTCCCAAGCACAACAGACCAAGAAATACTGGTGCATCACAACTTGCTGGTAGGACAGAGGTTTTACACAGAATGAAACAATTGAAAATGATCAGAGACCATCAATCCTGGCCAGCAACCAGACTAGTGGCTCAGAGAGTTTGTGCAGGGGGAGAGGCAGCCCATAAGAAAAGAGGACTCCAAACATCCTCCAAAAGAATTGACTTTATTTGAACAGAGTTTGAGGAAGTTCAGGCCTAAGGGCACTCTGAAAATCAATATGTCAGCCAGCTCACCAGAGAGCTATGGAAAGAGACAACTAAGAAGTGCCTTTCCTGAGTCAGAACAAAACTCAAATGCTACTCCTGCACAAGTTTAAATGGATGCAATTAGAGAGCAATTTATGCCCCAAGACCTTGTCAACAACAATAGAGCAATCAGCTGGGAATTAGTGGAGCCTAATGATTGCACGCGATACAAAACAAGGCAGACAGCTGAAAATAGAGATCAGTAAAAGAGACAGGACTGGAGCACCTGGGTGGCTCAGTCGGTGAAGCGTTCAGCTTTGGCTCAGGTCATGATCTCATGGTTTGTGAGCTCGAGCCCTGCGTTGGGCTCTCTGCTGTCAGCACAGAAGCTGCTTCGAATCCTCTGTCCCCCTGTCTTTCTGCCCCTCCCCTGATTGTGCGCTCTCTCGTGCATGCGCTCAAAATTAAATAAACATTAAAATTTTAAAATTAAAAAAAAAAGAGAGAGAGACAGGGGTGAAACCATTCTCATCCCATGGTGATTGTGTGTATGCCCAAGGTTGTACCCTCTGAGAGGTGACATCAAAGGTTTCATAAGCAAAGGAAATAAACTTCACCCAAATAGTCTCTCCAAGTAACTAAAACAAACAAACAAAAGCAAACAACAGCAAAAATATTCCCCTGAGAACAGGGAAGGGAATCAAAATCCATATTTGCTACACTGCCTCAGATGACTAGTTTTCAACAAAAATTGCAAGATATGTAAAGAATCAAGGACGTGTGAACCATGAAAAAGGGGGAAAAAAAGCAGGGAACATAAAATGTTTCCATAAGGGTCTGGATGTAGGATTTAACAAATAAATGCTTAAATGCAGCCATTATAAATGTATTTAAAAAAAAAACTAAAAAAAAAAAAACCCATACTTAAGGAAATAAAGGAAGCCACTATGGCAATGTTTCATCAATTAGAGACAATCGATAAAGATAAAGGATAAAAAGAATGAAAAATATTGAAGGTAGCTTAAGGGACTTTGGGGCCAACATCAAGTGTAATGGGGTCCTAGAAGGAGAAGAAAGCAAGGGACAGAAAACATATTTGAAGAAATAATGGCTGAAAACAACTTACCTAACCTGGGGAAGAAAACAAATTATATTTTTTAAAAAAGGAAATTTTGGTGATTAAAATTTTTGGTGAAATGAAACATTCACTAGAGGGGTTCAAAACATTCAGTAGTGGATTTTAACTGACGGAAGAAAGAATTAGGAAACTTGAAGATCGATCAATACAGATTGTGCAATTCAAAGAACAGAGAGACATCAGAATGAAAAAACAACTGACTGCAGCAGCAGAGACATGTGGGATACCATTAAACCAATATAGGTAATAGAAGTATCAGAAACATGGAGAAGGTACCTGGGTGGCTCAGTCGGTTTAGTGTCCAACTCTGCTCGGGTCATGATCTCATGGTTCCTGAGTTCAAGCCCTGCCTTGGTCTCTGCATTGGTGGTGCAGAGCCTGCTTGGGATTCTCTCTCTCTCTCTCTCTCTCTCAAAATAAAAAAATAAACTTTAAAAAGAAAAAGAAAACATGGAGAAAGCAGAAATGTTCAAAGAATTAAAGGCTAAAAACTTCCCAAATTTGATATATAAAAAACCATTATTCTACACATTCATGAAACTGAACAAACTCTGGGAGTATAAATGAAAAGAGATCCATACCAAGATACATCATAATAAAAATTCTGAAAGCCAGAAACAAAGCAAAAAGCTTGAAATCAGTGTCATAAAAAATGACTCCTCATGTAAAAGGAACCCCAATATGATTAACAATCTGACTTCTCATCAGAATCAACTGAGGGTGATTCATTTAAAGTACTAAAAGAGGGGTGCCTGGGTGGCTCAGTCAGTTGAGCATCCGACTTCAGCTCAGGTCATGATGTCGCGGTTGAGTTCGATCCCTGCGTCAGGCTCTGTGCTGACAGCTCAAAGCCTGGAGCCTTCTTCAGATTCTGTGTCTCCCTCTCTCTCTGCCCCTCCCCCACTCGTGCTCTGTCTCTCTCTGTCTCAAAAAGAAATATAAACATTAAAAAAAATTTAAGTGCTAAAAGAAAAAAAAAACCTGTCAACCAGAACTATAGTAACCAATAAAAAGTATCTTTCAAACTTAAAGAAAAAAAAAACAAAGATATTATCAAATAAGCAAAAAGATAGAATACGTTCCTATCAGGCCCATCTTATAAGAAATACTAAAGGAAGTTACTTAGGCTGAAAGCACGTGACCAGAGAGCAATTTGAATCCACACGAGAAAGCAGAGAGTACTAGTTAAGGTAATCATGTAGGTAATTATAAAAGATATTCTAATTGCATACTTCTTGTTCTTTCTTCCCTCAACTGATATAAAAAGCAATTGTATTAAACCATATGTATATGTGTGTATTTTGGGCTCCAGGCCATCAAAACTATATTTATAATAAAAAGTTTAATGTAACGAACTATAAATATGTAGTTATTCCCCTTTCTTTTATCAGCTTAAGAGATAATGACAACAAGGTAATTTGGCTTGGAACATATACAGATACAATATATATAACAATAATAGTACAAAAAAAAGGAAGGAAGCTAAATAGTAATAAAATTTCTATATCTCACTAGAATTAAGTTAGTATAGACCTGAAGTAGATTCTTTTAAATTAAGACGTATATCATGAGCACTGGATAAACCACTAAGAAATTCATTGAAAAATATAGTGAAAAGGTCATTAAAGGAATTAAAATATTACACTAGAAAATATTCACTAAATGCAAATATAGCAGTAAAGGAAGAAAGAAAGAAAGAAATGGACACATAGAAAACAAAAGGTAAAATGGCAGACATACACCCAACTATATCATTAATAACATTGAATGTGAATATTTTAAACAATTCAATCAAAAGACAAAAATAGCCAGATTGGATTAAAAAGAGATGCAACTAGGGGCGCCTGGATAGCTCAGTGGGTTGAGCGTCCGACTTCAGCTCAGGTCATGATCTCCCAGCCCGTGAGTTCGAGCCCCGTGTCGGGCTCTGTGCTGACAACTCAGAGCCTAGAGCCTGCTTCACATTCTGTGTCTCCCTCTCTCTCTGCCCCTCCCCCACTCATGCTCTATCTCTCTATCTCTGTCAAAAATAAATAAACATTAAAAATTTTTTTAAAAGAGATGCAACTATATCCTGTCTGCAGAAGATATACTTTATTCAAAGATACTAGTAGATTGAAAATGAGGACAGAAAAAGAAATACCATTTTAAAAATGATAGTAAGAAAGCTACCGTAGCCATACTAATTTATTTTATTTTTTCAAAAGTGAGAGTGAGCGCGTGTGGGGTAGCGGGAGAGAGAATCTTAAGCAGGCTCCATGCCCAGTGTGGAACCGGACACGGGGTTCGATCTCACGACCATGAGATCATGATCTGAACCAAAATCAAGAGTTGGATGCTTAACTGACAGAGCCACCCAAGCACCCCATATAGTAGCTATACTAATATCAGGCAGAATCGTCATTTAAAATATTATTAGGGATGAAAGGGATGCCTCATAATAATAAAAACATTAATACTGTCATTGACTTAGCAGTGAGGTGCAGTGACAGGTGTATTGGAGCTGTAAGCGGTATCAAATATATCCAGGACATTATGCAATAATAAAGCAGTAAAAAGGTCTTCTCTCTGAATGTAAAAAAAATAAACAAATAAAAATAAAATAAGATAAAATATTATTAGGGATAAAAGGGATGCCTCATAATAATACAAACATTAATACAGCTAGAATATATAGCAATTATAAACATGTATGCATCTAAAAAGACAGCCCCCAAATACATAAAGCAAACACTAATAGATGTGAAAGGAGAAATCGACAATCTGGCAATAACAGTGTAGAACTCCAATACCCCAATTCCAATAATAGAACAATGAGGCAGATCAACAAGGAAATGGAAAAGTTAATGCTATTACCCAACTAGATCTAACAGGCACCTACAGAATACTCCACCCAACAACAACCTAATATACGTTCTTTTCAAACTGGCAGGGAACATTCTCCAAAATAGCCCACATGCTAGGCCAGAAAACAAACCTCAATAAGTTTTAGAGAATTACAATAATAAAATGTATCATGTCCGACCACAGGGGAATGAAACTAAAGATTAATAACAGAAGGAGAACTGGAAATTGAGGAACATAATGCTTAAACCATCCAAACTTTTTCTAAACTTTGAGATAAATGAAAATCGAAAACAACTACAAGGTGAATGAAAATGAAAATAAAACATACTAAGCTTCATGGAGTCCTGCTAAAACAAGTTTCTTTTTTCTTCAAGTTTTTATTTAAATTCCTGTTAGTTAGTTAATATATAGCATAATATTAGTTTCTGGTGAAAGTGATGAATCACTAACATACATAAAGCAGTTCTTTGAAGGTAATCTATTGCAGTAATTGCCGACACTATAAAAAAAGAAAGATGCAAAACCTAATTTTTAAAAATGAAAATGTGTATAAAAAAAAAAAGAGAGATCACAAAACAACAACCACTTATCAGTAATAGCAGAATAAAAACACTTCACAACTGTACATGAAACATTCTCCAGGATAGATCATGTTAGGCCATAAAACAAGCCTCAAATTTTTAAAATTAAAAAAGTTAGAAATGGTACAAAATATGTTCTGCAATCACAGTGGAGTGAAATTAGAAATCAGTAACAAAGAAATTTAGAAATTAACAAATCTGTGTAAATTAAGCAACACACTAAATAAACACCAGCTCGGTGAAAAATTGACATTAAAATCCTTCAGATCGTTCTGATCTCTATCACTTACAAACCGTGGAAGAACTTAACTATGGTTACATGCCCTAAAAATGTAGACATGACTTCCAAGGTATATGACTGGTAATGTGTTTCTTCTCCAGCATTTATAAAATTTGTTGTTTATTTGCAAAAATTTTTCAGTGTTTATGTATTTTTGAGACAGGAAGAGACAGAGCATTATCAGGGGAGGAGCAGAGAGAGAGGGAGACACAGAATCCGAAGCAGGCTCCGAGCTCCGAGCTGTCAGCACAGAGCCCGACGCGGGGCTCGAACCCACGGACCGTGAGATCATGACCTGAGCCGAAGTGGGAGGCTCAACCGACGGAGCCACCCAGGCGCCCCTGTGGTTTATTTGTCCACATTTTTGCTTAGATCATCTCATTTTCCCTCATCACATCAACTTTATTCCTTCATATTTGGTACACGATAAATAAGCAGAGATAGTTATAATAATATTTAAGAATATTAAATTCAGGGGTTATTTTACATCTATCATCTCAGAAGTGTTAAAGCTGCCTTCCCTTTAAAACAATGACATTGTCATTAGTGTTATCAAGGGCAGTCTAGGCCCAAATTGTAGCTAATGTTTACAGCAAGAGCCTCAGGACACAGTGTGAATGTTCAGGTCACAAAATATTTGCTGCTGCTCCTGCCAGCATTATATCATTCTTTACCAAGTTCTAATAAAAATTTTTATAAGCCACCCAATGCCTCACTCCTTTTGTCTGAGACAGTGATGGAATACTTCAAATATATGTAAGTGGCATTTAATTCTAAGTTTTAATTCTGACTCTCCAACAACAGGTACACATTTTACAGGCCCTTGTAAAAGTCATTTTAATTGGCTCCGTGCATCTAGGGAACTGACAGTGCGTGGCTGCTTTCTCTTAAATCGGTGACTTTTTGACACACACACAAACATTTGTCGAACTGTAACAACCCAAAATGCAAATCCATTCTCTGATTAGGAGTAAATATGCCATGCGTGGTGTCACATGAAAACTAATTGGGGAGGTGAGAAGTCACTGTGGATTCTCAACTTCTTTTGATTTTACTCCCATAACATTTTGTCTACATTCGCTGTGTTCCAAAAGCATGTTTCTTCGTCAGAGACATCAAGCCCTGAGGGAAAAAATAATCTAGCAGTCAGTTAGGGCATGGAAAGTCATTAAATTCTCACAGAAGCCATCACAAAGGTGTCAGTAAATCTCAAATATGTATCTGGGAATCTTTGACAGAGGGAGAGACAGGCGGGGACTGAATTAAGTTTGCAGATGCGGGGAAAGAACCCAATTTAAGTTCCAAGCTAGGAAGGTGGAGGAAGGACAAAGACAACTGGGGAGAAGTGAATTAGCCTTAGAGTAGATAGGGACCTCCGTCCTGTACGGAGGATCCCGTGACAAAGGGAGTCAGGTTCCGCTTCCCCAGACTGCTCCCACGATGAGGCCTCTCATCCTTCCCAGAGAATGTGGATTATGCTTCCTAAAAACTTGAGACGTTTTTGAAACCTAAGATGACCGAGTACATAACCGAGGAGCCCAACGGCATTTTAAGGGTCTGGCAATTGCAAGAAAATGAGGGAAACCAGTAGGAGCAAATCGCAAGGTTCTGTGCCAGACTTACCCAAGAAACCGCATTAAGGACCAGAAGCATAAACACCACCGAGGGAGGGGAAGAGATGAAGGGAAGTCAATGTACTCTCTTAAAGATCGGAATGAAGAAAAAGTGGCAAAGAGCAGTCTATTTGTGAAGTCATAGAATCTGATAAAGAGAAGTTGGGCGTTCTACGGTGTCACCTAATAGGATTTCTTTCTCCTACTAAGACAAAGAAAACGCTAGCGACCAGTGCTCGGGTGGGCATGCCCTCTGACCTGTTTGCGAAGAGCAGTGAGTTGTTTCTACTTATCTCATTAAAATCTTTTGCTCAGTCGCCCTTGTTATCTCCATTTAAGGGAGCTGGCCAGTTTCAATTCAACCTGGAGTCCAATGCAACTACAGCTCTTACCCTCACACCACTTGATTGGCAAGTTTTATAGTGCTAATGACTTGTATTTTTATGCATACAGCTTGTCTCCCTAACTATGCCGCTGAAGGACAGAGACCGCGCATTTTATCCAGAATCTTCAAGAGCTAGTTGTAAGGCCTGAATCGACATTTGGTGATGGTGAAGAGGTATAATGAGAGAGACCGTGGAGAAATGAAAACCACAGTGAGATGACATTTCATCAGTCCTATGATCTAAACAGTGAACTGAACAGCCACAGGTAAGATTACGATTGGCCATGTGAAAGCCCAAGCCACTATCTCAGGAAATTTAGGTTGTCTAGACCAGCACTACGGTTAGTAAATATCTGCACACCCTGTTTTCCCTTGAAGCCCATTGTATGGTACTGAAGTACCCAAATAATTGCCTTAAATCTGGATTTCATTTCTCGTTGCACCCTATGCACAAGAAAAATTCATCCTAGGTGTATATGATAAAGATGAAGCATTAGGGCCAAACGTAAGCCTCAATAACAACAAAATTAAGAGCAAATCCAAGATAAGTTTTAGGGCAGTGATTTGAGTCTCAGCTTGCTCAACAGTACCTTTCAAACGAGTATCTGATTCAGAGTTACACTTCCTGATTTGATGGCTACAAAAGTAAAATAAAATAAAAATAAACTGTCCCCGGAACACCTTTACTCGAACCTATAACAGCAGAATTTTTTTTTTTTTTACCAGCTAATGCAAATGATGTCAAGGGGCAATCCCAGCTAATTAAATGTGCGTTTGTGTCACTGAATCTCTGAATAAGAACAGGGCAAATCGCCCACCAATCAACTTTGCTTGGACTGAAGAGCCATCAAAGTTGAATTCCTGTTTTGAGACTGTGCATCTCCTCGTAGCTAAGTAGCAAATGTACATCATGTCATTATTTTTTGGCCCTTCTTGCTAAATAAAATTCTTCAGTTAGAAAAAAAAAATGAGTCATAAATATGGAGCGATTACCCTTAGATCATGGTTTTCTCTTATATAATTCCCATGGAAACCGGATGTCACTTACTCAATCTAATGCTTCATCAGTACCTTGAAATTCCTAACTTTATGCATATTCTTTCCATAGACCATTTAAGCTGAAATGCATGAATGATGTACTTGAACATCATTCATCACATAATATCCAATATTCATGCTTATATTTTTATAAGGGAGGTACCTTCTGCTAAGCAGAAGCTATATATTGCTTGGGCAGAGTTCATGTGACTGAATCAATTTGCTTTCAAATATTCAATAAAGCAAAGAGAGCATCTGGAGTGAGTTTTGACATATTTAAAGAAAACTGTCACAGTAATTCATACTACTCATAAATCTATGGCATCTTCTATAGACAGCTTAAGTTGTTTTTATTTTTGATTAAGTTCTGATGTTCAAAGCTTTCTTCTTTACACTTGCATCCAATTCAAGAACCAACGCATTTAAAATGATATATGCTCACATAAACCCTGGTGGTTCACAAACGAAAGAAGTGACTAAGATATCTGAAATCAATGGCAGCAAGAAAGTCCATTTATCCTGTATCACATACTCAATTTCCAACCTTAGATAATAGAAACACAAACAAAAATCCTCCTTGCTCTAACTTCAGTGGAATATAGACCCAGTATATTGTCTATTCAACTACAATGGCAAACCTCTTATACGACCAGGGGAAAAGAAGTATTTTTTTTTTGAATATTCAACCCTGAGATATTTTGACTCAAATTTTGCAATAAAGTTTGTCTTTTCAACTCCACAGCATTTTTTATAGCTTGGAAAAAATTGCTCTCAAATGCCGTCTGCACATATTTTCTCCTTCACATAGAGAACTTTAGTCACTTTGATAAGGAAAGGCTTCTATTCCCACATTTTTCATGCTTCCTCGCAACGTTCAGTGGGTGAAATCAAGAAAGGGTGACTCTCTCTTTCCAGGTCAATTTCTATGTACATCCATATAAGAAACACTGGTTAAAAGAAATATTACACTAAGGTACTATTTTGTTGCCTTGTTTCTCTTCTTACTCATTTATGCATTCAGTATTACAAAGCTATGTGCTATTGATACTATTCAATAAATATTTATTGAGGACCTACTGGGCACAAGGATCTACAGGTGATGTAAGGAAGAGTAAGATACAGTTCCTGCCCATGTGATACTTCCAAGCCTGCAAAGAAATAAGACCAATAGGCAAATGACTACCCAAAAACTATTGATTAAATCAAGTGTCAATCGAAAGGTAGGGACAAAGTTCAAAAAGGAATCAAGGGAGCAAGCGCAATGTTTGGGGTGGTTCTCAAAAGATATAGACATTTTAATGAATAACGACAGTGAAGCAGATGGAACAGCATGCGCCAAACATAAAGACAGGAAACTGAAAAGTGGGTGTGAAAAACAGAAGTAAAAACTAGAGATAGAGATTCGGGAATGGTATTCTGACTGATAAGTTACAAGGCGGGAGTCCTGGGAATGTCAGCTCATTGGCACACATACTCTCTCTCCATAAATTCATGACTCATTCAGAAGCAGTGCTGTATGGCAAATCAAGATGGTGACTAGGGTATGCAGTAAGTTCACGGACAGTGGAGCTGGCAGAAATATGGCAAACAAAGAAGGAAGATCCATATCCCCAATAAGTTTCTGTTCCCATGAAGACAACTCTGTCCATAGCCCCTCACAAACATGATGGCAGGTAACTGACAGATCCTCTGATACATGGAGGGGACTCAGGATTGGTCACTGCTATTGATCGACTGTGGACACAACAGCGATGCTAGGCAGAAATGTCTTGGAGAGGGAACGTCTATAAAATTGAGCACATGCACGCATAATCCCCATCCCTGCCACCAAGACCATTTTTTCCTTCATGAGTTATTTTCAATAACCTCTGGTGTAGCTGAGGATAGAAGTTGACAGACATCCACTGCATAGGTCATCTTGTCAACCTGATTATCGAAAGCCCACCTTTGCAGTAAGTGCATTTAGGGAGAATTTACACAAGACACAAATATCTACAACTGGAGACCATCTTAAGAGGTCCATCCAAGTTCCTCTTTCCCAAACTTCTTGTCATCAATCCTTTAATCTTGCTCCCATCAAGCCCCTAACCATCTGTTCGTTCTAATAGCTATTGTCCATGAATTAGTGTACATCCATTCTTTAGACCATGTTATTCTTCAGGCCAACTGGGCCTCCAGAGAAACACTGGAGCTTGGAGCTGTGTCCACATGGAAGATTGTCTTCTCTTATTACTCATTAGGGATACTCCCAAGGAGGCTGGTAATGTGACCGTAATCCACCTTTACCTTGTGATAGCATGCTGTCTGACAGCAGAACCTTCTATAAATCAAACATGAGTTTTCTTCTCCTGAGCCAAATGATCATGGTGATCTCCTCGTGAGGCCATAGGAATCAGCAGCCAGGAGGAGTAAGTGCCACTGGAATGTAAGCAGCAGGCTTGGGCAAATTATTTGTGACCAACTTGACAGTGGCCCTACATACTCAACTTCATGGCTTGATCAACCAACATCTTTTTTAATGATAGAAAGTTCCATTTGCATAGCTAAATAATAACATAGATCTGTTCCATAATTAAGCCTTCCATCTCTACCAAAGTATGGTTGTCATAATGGAAGTTCTGGGAATGCCTTACTAGAAGTTCCTTTTAAGTGATTTAAGCAAACCAATAGTATCTAATACAGCACTGCTAAAGCCCTCCCATTATTTGAATGGCTTTTCCTGTAAAATTCTTATAAATTAACATTTTTAGTAGAATACTCCCTATGTTAACAGCAAAGAACTCCAATGTGAAATTGCTATATATCCCCAAGAACACATTGGGTTTTACCTAATGCACAAGCCTACATAATTGCTTTCATAGATAAAGCAAAGTTGATGACGGATGTGGACTGAAATGGAAACACCAGCATTATCTCAGCCTCTCAGAGAGTACCCTATCCTGAATAGCAGTCTCCTAGAATCAACTTAATTCACTACAATTGCTGTCACTAGTTTCCTAAGACATTTTTCACGAACCTTTATCCATCATGAAACGCCGAGGAAGACCACCTGATGTGATAAGAAAGGATTATGCGGATTATGTCATTCAGAAAGTACAGTTGGTTTCTCTTATATATAAAAGATATATGTGTGTGTCTATGTGTATACATATATGTATATGTGTGTGTATATATATATATATCCTTTTGCATAGTTTACATTCACATGTAGCTCTGCGATTTTATAAATGAAAGATTCAGATTTTGAAAGCCAGGATTTGTCCTAGTGTTTCCCCAATCTTGCTTTAATGTATGGAAGCATAAGAGGAGTAAGCAAAAATTTACAGTTTATGTACTTAATTTTGAGAGACAGAGAGACCGCACGCGCGCGAGCGAGTAGAGGAGGGCAGAGAGAGAGGGAGAGAATCCCAAGCCGGCTCAGCATTGTCAGTGTGGAGCCCAACACGGGGCCCTATCTAACAAACCATGAGATCATGATCCGAGTCGGAGGCTTAACTGACTGAGCCACCCAGGCGTCCCAGCAAAAATTTAGAATTGGAGCACCACTATGAAAAAGTGTCCTCAACCCAAGTCTCTCAAAAAAGTTCTCCTACGAACTTTGTGTGTTTATGTGTGAAATGAATTACCGATGTGGCAAGGGAAAAACGTTCAGCAGCAGTCAGTCTGGTACCCAGACTGGAAAACATGGCTATTTGGGCAGCACTTACTTTTTTTTTTTCCTTAATTTAGTCCAACTTCCTTGCAAAGCATGCCACATTGTGAAAACCCAGTGGGCATACATCTGAGGTGAGGGCCGGAGAAATCCCACTGGCTGGGTGGGTGTTTGCTTGCAGAGAGAAAATTGACAGAGAAAAAAAATCTCCTTTACCGAGCGACTTTGCTTCGAGGAGACTCGGTGATGCCGAACAACAACAACAACAACAAAAAATTGTATATTCATTGGCTGTGTCGGTACAAATGAAAGTGTCAAACTTGTCTGTTGGCGGCATAAATTTACTCTACAGGCAAATAAACTGCAATAATATCAACAGGCCTCACATAAACTGAAGAAAATTGCCTTCGTAGAGTCATATATGCCAAGCCTGATTCAGAACATGGCACATCGCCTTGGAATTGTTTTTGTCTAGGTTGTCCTTCACTCATAAAGATTAGTGGCACTTCACTCATAAAGGTGAGCTGTTGCAGCTACCTTTGGCATACAGACAATGATGTAACAGGAAGCATGATTTATGGATCAAGTCAAGTAGCTTAATTATAGTGGGAGGCTAAGAAAATAGGGTGCTCTGAATTAATTTCTGATTGAGAGACAATTGAATACAGTATGTTTTATGTAGGCCTTATAGCTCTCCAAGTTTCTGAACTATGCTAGTTCACTTTCCCACCTTGCGGGCACACGGTGAACGGTCGTGCGGGACTTTCTGATTCCTGTCAGTGAGTCAATAATTTTGCCAATCACCCTTTTTATCCCAAGACTCTCTTCTACGAGCATAATACATATTAATTCACTTAAGACTTTACATAAGGTAGGCCTTCCCGTAAAACCATATTTTACAGATGAGGACACTCTGGTAAGGGGCGTTAGAACCAACGTACTTTAAATGTAGAGTCCGCATTCTTAACCATTATGTCATGCTGCCCCAAAAGCACAGTATCCAATCACTTAGATGCTAAATATTGCACGTCTTTGTTTATTTCTTCCTTGGTTTTCAGAACCAGTTGCCATGTCATCATCAGTCCCATACCATCCTTTAAATTGTCATTGCCTCTGACCAACCAATTCTTGGACGTTTTCATGTGTTTCAAGAATGAACACAGAGTATTCTGATTCACTGACCCATCTGTCTTCACTCTTCACTGTAGTTTATTATATACAATGTTACAAGATTAATCGTTTTGGAACACAACCTGATTTATGTGTCTACACACCTATTTCTTGCTCTAATATAAGAATCCTTTGGTCTAGCCAAGCCTATCCTAATTCCATCCTTGCATTTTGGTCAGGCAGCCCATTTATACCATTACATTCAATTGGAATGCCTTCGTCTTCTCTATCTACCTAATGGAAACCAATACCCATATTTCAGGTCACATTTTAAGGCTTCCCCAATCTCCATAAAGAATATCAGCCTACAGCACCTATCTCATTACCTACACCAAACATTTGGCTGGGGTGCCGGGGTGGCTCAGTAGGTAAAGCATCCAACTCTGGATTTCAGCTCAAGCCATGATCTCACAGTTCATGGGTTTGAGCCCCTCGGCAGGCTCTGAGCCGACAATGTGGAGTCTGCTTGAGATTCCCTCTCTCCCTCTCTCGGCCCTGCCCTCACTCACGCACAAAGCACATACACACTGTCTCTCTCCCAAAATAAATTTTAAAAACTTAAAAAAAAAAAAAAAACATTTGGCAACCATTCAACTTAAGATCTAGCTCTCTACTTTCACGTTGTAGGTAAAAGCTGAACTTCGAATTGATGGTAGAGTTCTGCAGTAGTAGGTTTAGACAATGTTTAATTGAATATTAATTGGCCCCAAAACACTTAGCAAAAAATTTTCTTTTACCTAAATTCATTTTTCTGGAAGAGAACAGAAAATTCAGGTTAATTTACAATTAAGTTATTTGAGTCTTGTTAAAAGAAGGATTACTATTTTGCCCAGCCAGAGTCCACTTCTCTACTGTATAAAAATTATTTAGTTCTAGGAATTTTTCGTGTTTCACAGTATCCTTTAAAAGTTTAATTGGGGGGGCGCCTGGGTGGCTCAGTTGGTTAAGTGGCTGACTTCAGCCCAGGTCATGATCTCATGGTTCGTGAGTTCGAGCCCCGCGTCGGGCTCTGTGCTGACAGCTCAGAGCCTGGAGTCTGCTTTGGATTCTGTGTCTCCGTCTCTCTCTGCCCCTCCCCTGCTCGTGCTCTGTCTCTCTCTGAAAAATAAATAAACATTAAAAAAATTAAACACATTTAAAAAAAAGTTTAATTGGTCTTTTTAAACACTTTTAAATTATTAGCAGTAAATTCTCTATGTGCTATGAAAAAGCCCTAAAAAGAGTAGAATCTGGAAGTATGAACACTTTCAAATTAGAGAATGACCATAGTCATGGATATTTCAATGAGTGTGTTTTGGAGAGAAATGGGGAATCACAAGATGAAAGATGGGGTCATTAAAATATATATATATAAATACACACATATATATAAATATATATAAATACATATATATGTATATATAAATACATATATACATATGTATATATAAATATATATATATATATAATCAACATTCATTTCCAACCTGTGCATATACAAGGATTGTTTATTTGGCTTACATATGTAGTCAGAATTTATCAATCTTCATCCAATTATAAGCAAAGTATCCACAAATTTATAAGACTGGTTTGTAATCAACAATACAGAAATCAGGGCAGTATTTACGGTCTTAACAGAATTTACCAGAAAATGTTCTGATCCCGGGAATAAGCTAAGTAACCCTGATAAACATATGGGAGAAAGATCAGTATAGTGAAACCCCATTTTCCGTGAAAAGTTGAAATGTAATTGCCAAAGATCTCTTTTAGGAGAAGCTGTAACTTACAGGAAACATACGTGGTTAAGAAACTTGAATTGTTTTATGTAAGAGGTTAGCATGGAAAAATTGACAGAAAAATGAAATGTCACAAAAAGCAGTACCATTATCTACTGCAGTCTTCATACCTGGTGACAAAAGAGATAATGATTAAAGTTACATTCTCAAAATCATCTGTCACTCCCACAGGTTAACAATTTTCCCATGCAGTAGAAAATGCCTGCTTGATAAACAGATTTGTCATATGTCAATTAAGGAAAACTCAAGATAAAAGCCCTCCAGTAATATGCTGGAAAAAATAACATGTTTTGATATTTTAGCATTACTGAAGTTCACATTTCATTTGGGAACTGCCAGGAAAATAATAAATTCAATTTCCCACTGACGTGTTAATGAACTTGAAAAATATCAAAGTATAATAGAAAAAGCACAAGGCAAGTTACAAATAGGGCAAGACGTTTTTAATAGTATACTTCAATAAAAGTAGACATTACTCTTAATATTTTCATTACTGAAATTTTTACAAACACATTTTCAATTAACAGCCAATCGGGGTTTTTTTTCTGTCCATTGTATTCTTAGAATTTAGAAAAATTTACCCAGAGACTCAGTAGCGATAACAGTAATCAATACGAACAGGCTTTTCCTGTTTGAATAGAAGTCTCATGTGGGTGTTCCTTGCTTTGTGTAATAAACGTGCAACTAAAAGCGTAGCGGGTTTTTTTTTTTTTTCATTATTTCTCACTTTAAAAAAGCTTTATTGCTTTTCAGAGGTACCTGAATGGCTAAGACAGTACAGCATGCAACTCTTGACCTCTGGGTTGTGAGTTCCAGCCCCATGTCGAGTGTAGAGATCATTTAAAAATAAAATCTTTTAGGGGCACCTGGGTGGCTCAGTTGGTTGAGCTTCTGGCTTTTGGTTTCGGCTCAAATCATGATCTCACGGTTCATGGGATCAAGCCCCGAGTTGGGCTCCATGCTGACAGCATGGAGCTTGCTTGGGATTCTCTCTCTCTCCTTCTCTCTCTGCCCCTCCCTTCCTTGCTTGTGCTAGCTCTCTCTTCTCTCAAAATAAATGTTAAAAATTTCTTTAAAAGAAATAAAATCTTTTTAAAAATAAGTAACTGGAATTTGAATAAAAACTTGAAAGAAGAATAAATCAATCAAAATAAAAAAGCAAGAGAAAGTATGTAAATTGTAAGTTGTTTAGTAAGGCAAATAATCACATTGAGATACTTTTTTTCTTCCTAGTCAGTTCAGATTTTCATATAGAACATTATCCCTTCACAAACAGGAGGTGCTCCGTGGATGGAAACTTGCCAGTAACTTTAGCATGAAAACTGAAATCACGTAGGAAATACGGAAATTCATAGAATATTTTCTGGGAAGGATGCAAACACAAGGCATTACACTTTTTAAATTACTTCTTAAATCAGCAACACGTTTCTACTTAAGAATTGCACTACCTCAACGGATGGCTGCCAGAGGGAAGGAGGGTGGGGGTGATGGATGAAGTAGGTGAAGGGGATTAAAAGACACAAACTTCCAGTTATAAAATAAATAAGTCATGGGGATAAAAAGTATAGTATAGGACCTCTGCCGCCACCACAACCACCTCTGACCACACAGTGACTGTGCTGCCCTACTCCATCGTCTGTTTCCCTGTTCAAGGCCATGGGCATGCTACTGGCTGACCAGGGGCAGACCTGGGAGGAGGAGGTGGTGACCAAGGAGGCCTCCTGTCTGTATGGGCAATTTCCCAAGTTCCAAGATGGAGACCTTACCCTGTACCAGTCCAATGCGACACCCGGGCCACTCCCCCGGGGCTGTATGGGAAGGAGCTGCAGGGGATGATGACCCTGGTGGACATAGAGCGTGACGGCATGGAGGGTCTCCGCTGCAAATATGCCATCCTCATCTACACCAACTATGAGGCGGGCAAGGAGTATGTGAAGGCACTCCTGGGGCACATGAAGCCTTTTGAGACCCTGCCGTCCCAGAACCTGATGGGGGAGGGGGGGGGTAGGGGGGCGGGGCAGACCTTCTTCCTGGGCAACAGGATCTCCTTTAAGAACTGCAACCTGCCGGACTTGTAGCTGATTCGCCAGGTGCTGGCCCTCCGCTGCCCGGACTCCTTTCCCCTGCTCTCCGCCTACCTGGTCCGCCTCAGCAACTGGCCCAAGCTCAGGGCCTCCCTGGCCTCCTCCAAACACATGAACCTCCCCATCGGTGGCAATGGGAAACAGGGAGGGCTTGTGGCACCCCCAGCAGGAGGCAGGGGCTGCCTGCCTTCCCTGTCCCAGGACCAAAAAAATAAATAAATAACGAGAAGGAAAAAAAAAAGTATAGCATAGGAAATACAGTTAATGATATTGTAATAATGTATTGGTAACTTAACCAGTACATTGGGAAAATGTTGGGAAATGTTGGGAAAATGTATTGGTAATTGTAATGGTAACTACACTCACGGTGAGCATTTCTTCATGTATGTAATTCTCCAACCACTCTGGTTGTGCACCTGCAACGAATATAACATTGAATCCCATGTATGTTTCAATAAAAATATATCTCCAACAAAAAGAATTAAAGTGCCTCATGACAATTTTTTCTCAACCTAGGAAGCTACTTTACACTCTATTTTTAATTAGAAAGCAAAATTCTCTTCTCCTAGTAATACTACTTTATATGGCAGCTATTTGCTTACTGTTATTGGACATTTAAATTCTTTTTCGCTTAAGCCTCTTATTTACTCCTTTACAGATTGTTGAGACCATAATGGGAAAGTTTTTACAAGGTGCTAGCTCAGCAGGAATACCTCAAAAACTGTTCTAAAACATCTCGAACACTGGTAAAGTGGGGAGGGAAGGTTTATCAAAAGCGGGTGTGGAGGGTTAAAGCGAGCTTATGAAGCAGATTAAAACAGTCAGAACCTGCAACAGTGGAAATTAATTAGTTTCAGATTTAAGGAAAAATTCTGCAAGACAGTGTGGAAGCACTTCAAATAGGAACTAAGTGAGTTAAAGCGACCAACATTTCCATACATAAATCGAGTTGCATTCAGATATTTATTTTGAAATAGTCACACAATTACCAGCTATATTCATCCAAAATTCGGCTTTGGTTACACAGCTACAGTACCCAGATCGTGAGTTGCAAAGTCCCACCGCAAGGTAGATCTCGCCTGCAGTTATCAAATGCAATTCTCTGCACCACATTTTAAAAACAAGTGTTTCCAGAAGCAGGCAACCAACACTGTGAGTAAGCCTAAAATTCCACGATATGTAGTGTGAGGAAAAGAAACACGGGGGACGCTTGAGGCCCGCTTTCAAATAACTTGACTACCATATAAGGGAATGAACACACTTAAGAAGCTCCATTGGGTAAATCTGAGAGAAATGACAACTCAGTGCGAGGAAACATCTTACGAAAGTCAAAAGGAACGGGCTGCCTCCAGAGGTGCGTTACTACCGTGAGATTACTCGGTTGTTGTTTCAAGTAAGGAAAATACATAGGGTTAGCTGTAAGATCGCACACAAAAAAAGTCCAAATGATCTTATATGGTTTACCAACCTATCGAAATTTCAAAATCCCTTCCTATTATCAGAGTAACAAATGCATTTTATGAAAATGAGCGTAAGTAATTTGCAAAGTGACTTCATGAATTATTTTTTCCCAAATTTTATTATAATTCTTATTTTTGGTAAAATCTGACTTTTTACGGATTAATCTCTTTTTAGGCCACAGGCCATTGGGGTGTGAATTAACTATATAATTTAGTTATATTAGCTTTATATCAAGAGAGTTATTAATGATTACGATTATACAGTGGGGAAAAGAAAGTCTCTTCAATAAGTGGTGTTGGGACAACTGGACAGCCACATGCAAAAGAATGAAACTCGACCCCTGTCTTATACCATTCACAAAAAATCAATTAAAAATGTATTAAAAACTTAAAAGGCGTCGGGGAGGGGGGGTGGTCCTGGCTGGCTCAGTCAGTGGAACACGAGACTCTTGGTCTTGAGGGTTGTAAGTTTGAGCCCCATGTTGGGTGTAGAGATTATTTAAAAATAAAATCTTAAGAGGTGCCTGGGTGGCTCAGTCAGTTCAGCGTCCGACTTCGGCTCAGGTCACGATCTCGCGCTCCATGAGTTCGAGGCCCACATCAGGCTCTGTGCTGACACCTCAGAGCCTGGAGCCTGCTTAGGATTCTTTGCCTCCCTCTCTCTCTGCCTCTCCCCCATGCTCTATCTCTCTCTCACACACAAAAATAAATAAACATTAAAAAAAATTTTTTAAAGATGAATAGGTCTGAGAATATAATGTATAAAATTGTGACTATAGTTGATAACACTGTATTGAAATTTGCCAAGAAACGAGAACTTATGTTTTCACCACAAAAAAAGGTAAATATGAGAGGTTACAGATGGGTTAACTAACTCAATGGTGGGGAACCTCTCACTAGGCATACATATATCAATCATCGTGTTGTACACTTTATATTACAACTGTATTTGTCAGCCATATCTCAATAAAGCTGAAAAACATAATATAATACAATATAATTCAAAACTGAGTTCTAAAGAAAAGTATGTACTCATCTATAGAGTATTCAAGAATTTTAATTCTCCATTTGTCTTCAAACATTCTAAAATGTTTTCAACTTAGAATTTTTGACAAATTCTTCCAGAAAAGTTCATTGCTTAGCTTGCTGGAGATAGACTAGTTTTAGTGAGTCATGTCTAAAAACAGAGCCAAGCACTGCATGGGAGAAACTAACTTGATTTAGAGCTTTACCTCTAAAAGTTTTGCTACCATTGGGCCAATTTTTTCTTCAAGTTGACCATTTGCCCAAGGGTAACTATTAACATACAACTTAAAGAAAGCTGTGAAACTACATGACCCCGGGGGAGGTGTTGTTTTAGCTCCCTCCAACTCTTGGGCAAATTCTACTTGACGCATAATATTAATAAGTTTATTAAACCTCAACTATGTGCTAGATCTATTGAGTTACTTGGATGCAAACATGACCTACATGTTGACTGTCACTATGCCCCCTGCAGTTCAGTCTAGGGAGAGAGACAGACAAGTGGTAATGGCAATAGAATGCAGTGTGCACCATAATAGAGGCAGGTTGGTTACTCCAGAGATTGTATTTGAACGTGGTCAGGTGGAGACGCAAAGAAGAAGATCCAGGCAGAAGGAAGAGGATATAAACAAGCGGATCCCTTGAAAGAAAATGAGTTGTTCTTACTAGGTGAGTGAATTTTATTTGGAGAAGGTTGGGAGATGAGGCCAGAGATACAGTCAAGGGCTAGACCAAGAAGGGATTATTTTTAACTCATAATTAAGAGTTTTAACTTTATCCTATGCATGCAACAGGCAGCCACTGCCAGATTTTAGAAGCAGTGGGGAGAATTACCCTGAAGAGGTAAGAAAGAGTGGAAGCAGGAAAGGTTCTCGGAAACTCATGCAGTAATATTCTGGGTGAAATGTACCATGTTGCTAAAGGGAAGCAGTGGCCCTGGAGATGAAGAAGAAGGGACTGATTTGATATGTTTCTGAAAGTATATCAGGGTTAATGAAACAATTGAAATTTGGGATAAGGGAAAGGACAATGGGACAACATCATGTATGACTCTCCTTTCTCTCTGAGGCTGTTGGGTTGGTGGAAAAAACATCAACTCAAGATGAACAACTGATTTGAGAATATTATAAAAAATTTTGGTTTTGAGTAGCCTTTTGGGGTTTTGAGGTGCCTGTAAGACATGCATGTGTTTTGGTGAAAGTGTCCAGTAGGATTTGGGATTATAGATCTGGAGTTGGACATTCCTTCCTCAAAATGACTTCTTAATTACCTAGTGTTGGTGTAGTCAAATAGCTGTATAGGTTAAGGCACTTGCTGTCCTGATATACATTTCCAATTTCTGATGATGACACACTGTAATTAAAGCAAGATATTTTGTTATAATAAAATGTGCACAGAATTACAGGGCTGAAAAAACTTCAGAATGTATTACGCTCTTCTTTTTGTTTTGCATTGAAAACTGTACCTAATGCATTCCCCGAAACACCATTGATGTCTTTAAAATCTCTGGCATAGATGACTAACAACTCCCTTGATAACGTTGTCTAACATCTCACTAAGCTGATAGGAGGGTTTTGCTAATGCTAGTCTATATCCTTCATGCAGTAAGTGTCGTTCTTTCTGGTCTTATCCTTAGTAGAAATGGAGAGCAGCTGTTTAACGCTAATGGAAAAATCAGCAAATTTAAAATTGTTGAATGCACACTTTAGATTTTAACTGAATTATGAACTTGGCAATATTTATGAATTTAAAGGATGAAAATATAAACTAGATTCATCCCGATATTTTTCCAACTGCATGGTGTGATAAAACAGTGTTCAGAATTCTCAACATTACAAGCTCAAAGCACTGCCCTTGAAACGATGTTCTGTGAATCCTAAAGTGATTAAATATTTTTGGACAAAGTATCTGAAAGTATTTTTAATCCATACAGATCTCACACGAAATGAGTAGTACTAAAAAACGAAAATAAATCACTATTTGCATTCCTCGTTTGTACCGTCTTTAGAACCTCCAATATTGCATCCATCTATAAAATTTACTGGGACTAGAGGTTTATATGTGTTTTAAATGAAATATTAATAAGTTGTAATCATTTTCATGTAATTCCAAAGAGTGAACATAATCATTTTTTGCCGTCCTAAAAGCCATATTGATATGAGCTTGCTCATCCTGACATCCACTGATTTCAAGGATGGGTAATAAAGGGAAATAGAAATACGAGAGAAAAATGATTCTTGACTTAAATATAACTCAGTCCCCATTGTTACCCATGACTAACTGAGTCTGAGTCAAAACATTCCCCATCTTCTGCACCTATCTAGCGGTGTGCTTCTTAAGAAAGCAGAGCTGTTTGGTCATCGTTAGCTAAAGGTGGACACTTCCAACCTCTTACCTATTTAAACTCCAAAGGAGAAAATTATACAGGGGAGCGTAAATCTTATGGATGATCTATGTCAAAGTTAGTGGCTTTGTTTATTCTCAAATTTAATTGATTTTATAGTGTTGTAAACAGGCTGAACTATAAGACAGATGGTGAATAAAAGAAAAATGATTCTCTTGAAAATGCCCCATGAACCAAAAGGCCACATGGAAGTCAAACACATACCCCAACCAATATCAAAAACAAAACATGTGGGATGAATTTATTTGTTATATGAACTTATTATTTCCTACAGCTGTGGAGACAAAAGAGTCATAAACAAAACCAGAAAAACTTATCAAAGAAACACATGACCATGGCAAGCACACCTAAATCTTTACGTGACTCCACATTTCTAAGACTCACCAAATGACCTCTATCAAGTTCATTGCTTTAATAGTGTTTAATAACCCTACGTTTATAATCCTGGTTCTACAATGTATTCCCTGGGTGATCTTAATCACGTCACAAATTTTATAAATTTGTTTGCCATTTATTTATTTTTGAGAGATACAGAGACAAAGTACGAACGGGGGAGGGGCAGAGAGAAATGGAGACACAGAATCCGAAGCAGGCTCCAGGCTCTGAGCTGTCAGCACAGAGCCCAACGTGGGGCTTGAACTCATGAGCCGTGAGATCACGACCTGAGCCAAAGTTACATGCTTAACCGACTGAACCACCGAGGTGCCCCACGTCACAAATTGTAATCTCTGACTTCCTCATCCCTAGAAGGAGATGAATGCTTACCTTGTAGGGCCATGTTATATCTAAATGTTCCATTGCATGTGAAAATGCCTAGCACATAACGCTGAATTACTATAGTTATTATAATGACTTCCTTGTTATTTTATCAATTATACAGATTAGCTTAGTGTTGTTGCTTATTTAGTACATTTTCCACTGTTTCATTTTGACTGAATTTTCTTTGACTACACTGGTCACACATCTGATGTACTCCCACATTAACCCATGCATAAATACCTATCTTATAACATAATATTTTCGTAGCACATCCATATGTATCTGCCAATATTTGTCTCTTCAGAGAATGTTTCCCAGCGTAAACTAAGAAAAACACTTCTGAATTCTATTTCACACTTAGCAGTGACCAAACTACCACAGCTCACAGCATTTACTATTACGAAAGGAATAATGATTAACTGCATCTTTGAACCCTTTTCTGAACTGCCCTACAAATCGGTGATACTTGTTAAAGATTGACAGCTTAAGTCCACTGCTTCTATTCAGTCTATCAAGCTGGTTTTGATGAAATTAGTTCAGTGTCATTCCAGAGGAAACAGACAGAGACAACAAATCGCATTGGGGACGAGATGCAAATTATTGATTAAAGCAACGGGTCATCACATACTACATTTCATAAAGCATTAAGGCTGTTGAGCGCACCAAATTCCTGTTCGTCACCCAATACACTCTATATTCCTTTGCACCAAGGGACAAGTCCTGCATATATATTCACGCAATGGAATATTACTCATCCATGGAGAAAGAATGAAATCTTGCCATTTGCAACGACATGGACGCAGTTAGAGAGTATTACGCCAAGCAAAACAAGTCAGAGAAAGACAAATACCATATGATTTCACGCATATGTGGAATTTACAAAACAAAACGAGTGAATATGGGGGACAAAAGAGAGGCAAACCAAAATACTGACTCTTAACCATAGAGAACAAACTGATAGTTACCAGAGGGGAGGTAGGTGAGGGATGAAATGGGTGATGAGGATTAAGGAGTGCACTAGTTGTGATGAGCACTGGGTGCTGTTGGGAGGTGTTGAATCACTATATTGTACACCTGAAGCTAATATTACACTGTATGTTAACTAACTGGAATTTAAATAAAACTTTAATAAGATATAAAAAAGGACAACTCTGCAATATTGAATATTCTTTTTTTTTTTTTAATGTTTTATTTATTTTTGAGACAGAGGGAGACAGAGCATGAGCAGGGGAGGGGCAGAGAGAGAGGAGGACACAGAATCCTTAGCAGGCTCCGGGCTCTGAGCTGTCAGTACAGAGCCCAACGCAGGGTTTGAACCTACAAACCGGGAGATCATGACCTGAGCCGAAGTTCGACGCTTAACCAAACCACCCAGGCACCCCTTGAATATTCTTAAAGATTGTCCTACCCGAAAAGTCCAAAGTGTCTCTCCAGATTTAATAGACTACTCTATAGCTTAGGGAATATGATGTTGCTAATTATAGCTCAATGTTTTAAGGTGACTATCAGCATAACAAAGAAGAAATGATTACTGAAATAAACTACTATCTTTACGAAAACCTCTAGAATTCATGTCACCTATCAGTGACATTTTGAAATTTAGAAACAAAAATTGGAGAGTGGTGATGGTTTACAAAACTGTGAAGGTATTTTTTTTTTAAACCTGGATCATATACTTTAGAGACGTGAATTTTACTATTTGTGAGTTGAATCTCGATAAAGCTGCCACTAAAGATTTAGAAACCGTGTTTGAGAATAATGGGAAAAAATTCCAGTTGAATATCCCCAAAGGGCAAAAAGGGGGCACTGGTTTCAAAAAAAAAATAAAATTGTCGGCTATGTTCTATAAATTTAGAGATAAGGATCATTTCAACAAACTTTTCAAGCTCATTAAAGACATTTTACAGGTAGGCATTTTTCCTAGGTAAAATCTTGATGAATTGCGAGCGGTCTGTATCTGTAAAATTATATGAAATAGAAAAGCCAGCTGCTTCATTTTCCTTCCCTGTCATCATTTGGAGGGCAAGAGGAGTGCAAAGGAGAGAACAAGCAAGAGAAAACAGTGAGTCAAATTTTTATTAACGAAGAACAAATTAACATTGCCCCAGGTGGTCTCCAGAGCTCTTATTTCTTACCTTCTTCTTTCTAAGTTTAAATCTGAAGCTAGGGGGAAAAAAGACAAAAAATACATAAATCACCCTCAAAAGACAACGTAGAAATAAAGAGGCCATGAAGTTTCAGAAAGGGAACACTGAATGGAATGATAAATGGAAGACCGTGTCCACAGAAACAATTTAAATTCCAGTTGGAATTTCCACTTCCTGAAATCGATCGCAAATTAAGATGATGCGAATAGCCACCCACTTTCAAAAACTTGAAAATATAGCAAAGATATTGGAGTTTTGCTGCTCCTCCTTAGAGGTGCTTAAATGTAATTGGCACCATCTACGTGGACACAGAAATGGACCCTCCCCTTCCCTTAAATCACCAAAGTGATACATCTGAAGTTTCTTATGTTTAACATCCAATTGATTCGCCATCAAATGTGGTCAACTTTGACCTCTGCCCTGGTTACTGGATGGAGAGTTGATCTTGGATTATCAGGAATGCTAGAGCTTTTGGTTGGGAAAACTGCCATATGTTTGTTTTTTTTTTTTCTGTAGTTATTTTCTGGTTGATATTCTATAGCTGAGAATTTTCATTAAAGCTTTTGGGTCTTGCTCATATTAAGGCAAAAAAAAAAACCTTAACGAATGTCTGGTTCTTCTGAGAAAGGCTTTATGTAAAATACAAACTTTTAACTGTATCATACTCCATTAGCCTTTTTGTATGGAAATCTAATGTTGATGTAAGGTTAGGTTCTCATATGAGTTGATTGCAATGTCCTAAAAATGCTTTTTTTCCAATAACTTCCAACCTTAGATTCGCAACATTAATTGTATTTTTCATGCACTTGTGAATACAACATAAATGAGACCTCGCTCGCTGCTATTTTTTGTGTAGTGTTGACTTCAAGAGACAAAGGGACATATAACTGTATGTAATTAGCTGTAAATGAAGAGCAAACAAATCACTTATAGCAACTAATTGATTCCACTCAGGAGAATGCTGTCAAGTCTAACAACCCTAGCTTGAAAACGATCTTCAAGGGGCGCCTGGGTGGCTCAGTCGGCTAAGCAGCCGACTTCGGCTGAGGTCATGATCTCGCAGTCCGAGAGTTTAAGCCCCGCTTCGGGCTCTGTGCTGACAGCTCAGAGCCTGGAGCCTGTTTCACATTCTGTGTCTCCCTCTCTCTGACCCTCCCCCGTTCATGCTCTGTCTCTCTCTCTCTCAAAAATAAATAAACATTAAAAAAAAAAATTAAAAAAAAAAAGAAAAAGAAAACGATCTTCAAAAATGAAAAAATAAATAAATAAATAAAACTTCTGCTTTTCAGATGATGACAAGACTCCAGCAAGGTCTTCTATTGCAAAGAATTATTGCGCTTATGAAATACTTCACAATCCAATTCCCAGCGTAGTAAGAAACATTATGAAGCCAGTAAAGCCAAGGTCTACACCAGCAGTCATTAGTACAACTGTCAGAACAACAGAAAAGGAAAAGTTCTTCAATAATTTAGCATTGTTCACTTTATCAACTATTAAAGTTCATGATTCTTTTACCGTTTATTTTGAGGGGCGGGGAGGGACAGAGAGAGAGACACACAATACGAAATAGGCTCCAGGCTCCTTCGGAGCTTGTCAGCACGGAGCCCGAAGTGGGGCTCGAACTCAGGAGCTATGATGAGACCATGACCGGAGCTGAAGTGGGACGCTTAACCGACTGAGCCACTCAGGCGCCCGCCCTCGTGATTCTTTAAAAAAAAAAAAAAAAAAAAAATAGTCGATTGCATTTCATCTGTAATAAGGTTAGGTCTACTTTGATTTGCATTTTAATCTGGTACCTGATCAAACTGTCTCTCTGTAATCGTTTTTTTGTGCCACATGGTGTGTATTTTAGCTTCCTTAGATAAGCCGTCAGAACTCAGACTTTGCAACAAAGAAGTCAAGCTCTTAAAATTTAAGAGCAGAGATGATTGAATTGCAGCGCACTATCTGCAATAACACAGAGGTGACTTTCTCGGAGCAAAGGCCTCTTTAATAAATCCAATATTGTACTTGCACTCTAGAAACCTCCTTTCCATTCCAAACACAACCAATAGTCAACCAGCATAGTCAAGATTAAAACTGTAGGTCAGTTTGTGTATTAATTTTGGATTTGGTCATTAAATCACCTAGTGCTCATTTTTTCCTCAAGTAAAGCTTTCTTAATTAACTTTATTAATTAGCTTCGTGAGAGCTTATATACATACTATTGCTTGTTCCACACATTTGCAAACCATATGCAACAACATAATTTTTTAAACCTTCAAATTTAAAGGATTTCTAGCCATGGTTACACTGTGAAGTTATAAATATTTCAGATTGCACAGCATGTAAGTGAATGCTGAGTAGGGCTCAGCAGTTCTAATTTATATTATCAATCCAACTATTCTCCTGAACGGGGAGGGGGAGGGGGCAGTGATAGGAGATATATTGTTCCAGTTTTATTCTACTAATACCGTTAATAACCAGATTAGTGATATGCGTTTCCTTAGAAATATTATTTCACTTTAATTTTTGAAATATTGCCCTAAATGTCATCTTTGTTGACTGTAAGCTTCCAGGAAAATGTAACATCTTTGTGTTTCTACTGGAGCAGACATATGGAAGGTAAAACGAATGGAAGAAAACTCTTGCCTACTCTGAGATAAACTGTCACTCAATAAATGACATAAGTGGGATGCCTGGGTGGCTCAGTTAGTTGAGTATCTGACTCTTGACTTCTGCTCAGGTCATGATCTCAGAGTCGTGAGATCAAGCCCTGCCTCAGGCTCCATGCTGAGCGTGGAGTCTGTTTGAGATTCTCCCTCTCTCTCTCTCCCTCTCTCCTCCTCTCTGTCTCTCCCCCCCTTTTCTGTCCCTCTCCCCATGCATTCTCTCTACCAGTGTGTTTGAAAGGCAAACCACCTTCTTAGTTGTGTATGTCTTGTCGGGATTGGTTTTTTTCTCAGAAGGGCGGAGTTGCAAACAATTCTGTTGGGATTTTTTTTAATGCCATATTACTTGATCTACAAACTTAAAAAAAAAAAAAAAAACAACTCTCAACAAGCCAGGACCACTGTTGTTATATCAACAAAAAGACTGGAGTCATCATGAAGTCGGAAATGCATAGACAAAGTTAACAATGGCAGATCAATCCATCTAGTTCTTTTTTTTTATTTTTTTTTAAATTTTTTTTTCTCAACGTTTTTATTTATTTTTGGGACAGAGAGAGACAGAGCATGAACAAGGGAGAGGCAGAGAGAGAGGGAGACACAGAATCGGAAACAGGCTCCAGGCTCTGAGCCATCAGCCCAGAGCCTGACGTGGGGCTCGAACTCACGGACCGCGAGATCGCGACCTGGCTGAAGTCGGACGCTTAACCGACTGCACCACCCAGGCGCCCCTCAATCCATCTAGTTCTTAACTTAGCAGGCTATTCTTGGTTACTGGGTCCAGCACTTTAAAAGATAAAGGTTTATTTTTGTATCATATTTTAGCAGATGAAGGTCTGGCCAAATGGAAAGCTAACAAAGTTTAATTCTCTAGCAAATCTTGCCCCTAGCTTTGACTCTATCAGCGGTGGAAGCATTCGTTACTCTCCACCGAAAGATCACCTAGTAACGGATTTTTTTCTACCATTTTCCTACTAATGATCAGAAGACGCACAGAGTAAAAAGATGTCACTTCACAAATCAAAAGGCCAGAGAATTAATGCTGACTCCGGTAGGCATCTAATCACTGCTGTATTGGCTTTTGCTTCAAGTTAAACTCCACTTTGAGACAATAAAGGATTTCTGTACTTGTCCATAAACTAAAACGTGTATAATTTTTTTGGTGGTGGGAAAAGATTTTATTGAACATTTTTTATTCAATCTCGAAAGACAGAGCCTGTGCTCTTACTTGCTTTCAATGCATCATCTTGAGTAAACTCGTGTCGTTCTAGCCTTTGAAATGTGTGGAGACTTAGTCCTGCAAATTTGTTGGTGAGGAGTAAGAAAAATCCTCATTTCTTTGGTGTAATGTTGCAATCTGTGTCAAAGACTTCTTTATATTTACCAATGCTGCCTGGTTGAAACATTTTATTAAAGGAGCAGAGTTAAGGGGCGCCTGGGTGGCTCAGTCGGTTAAGCATCCGGACTTCAGCTCAGGTCATGATCTCGATGTCCGTGAATTCGAGCCCCACGTCGGGCTCTGGGCTGATGGCTCGGAGCCTGGAGCCTGCTTCCGATTCTGTGTCTCCCTCTCTCTCTGCCCCTCCCCCTTTCATGCTCTGTCTCTCTCTGTCTCAAAAATAAACTTAAAAAAAATTTTTTTTTAAATAAAGGAGCAGAGTTAATATGTTATCCATAGGAGGGTGGGTAGGAAAATATCCTCCAGTCTGCTCTATTTCCATGAATGCACCAAAAGTTGATAAACTAACAAGTGAAGCTATTTTGAGAGAAGGTATTTTGAGAGAAGGGGGTGTCACTTGGATAAGGGGATGATGTAGGTCTTAATTCTGTGTAAATATGTCTTGATGAAAAGACAGAGTAGCAAAGTCTGATAAAGAGAAGAAAGTACCTATTAACAAAACGGATGACTGGTGCTTACTAATCAACTAAATAATTCTTGTTGGCCAGCTTCCCAATGATGATGATGGAAAAGACGCTGACCTTGGTGGTGGTGGCAGTAGTCGTGGGAGCGATAGTGTGTTTTTGATACTTGTTTTGGTTCTGCTATGCTAAATCTGGTGGCTTCCAATATACATTATTTTTCAGAACTGGCAGATGTTAAGGGTTTGCCAAAACCCTTGTGACATATTTGACACCACTGATGAATTACAACAGGGGATATGGAGTTTATACGCCATGTTATCCAAATGAATAAGTTGAGGTTAGTTGATTCTGTCGTTTCCTGGGGAGGATATGGATATCAGGCAAAGCAAAATAACATAGCTGTATGAGTTCTGTAGTGAAATTGATCATTGCTTAAAATTTTATGTACAAGATTTTTCTGTTAAGTAGGCAGCATCTAACAGTGAAATATAGGCCATTATTCATATTCTTGTTTAATAAGTATGCATAAAGAGAAGAAATTTATCTTTTTCAAAAATACTGCAACTTTTCAACAGAAGATCTTTGGGGAGGAAAAAGTGCCACATTTCAAACATTACTGATAAGTGAATTCCTTTTTATCTTTGTTACCCCATCTGGAAAGCAACAGTTGATAACAAAGGGGATTATAAACTCAACCATTTTTCCCCTTTTGCATTACACATTCTAGTTTAAAGAGCTCTTTACCACCTTTGAGATGTGTGCTTGGCTCATGTGTATATTCGAGTAATGGTATATGTCTATTTTTTTTTAATTTTTTTAATGTTTATTTATTTTTGAGACAGAGAGAGACAGAGCATGAACGAGGGAGGGTCAGAGAGAGAGGGAGACACAGAATCTGAAGCAGGCTCCAGGCTCTGAGCTATCGGCACACAGCCCCCCGCGGGGCTCGAACTCACGGACCGGACCGTGAGATCATGACCTGAGCCGAAGTCGGTCACTTAACCGACTGAGCCACCCAGGCGCCCCATGTATATGTCTATTTAATGTGCAGTGTGTTCACTGCAGCCTTAAGGTAATCACGAAACAACAGCTCTCTGAACTAAGCTTAACTTGAACATCATACCGAACAAATGGCCTCACTTGTAACACAGCTTTACGTGATGATGGAATGATTTCTTGAGTTCCAGGAAATATTTTTGAATGTTAATTTAAATTCTAGCTTTAGAAAAAAATCTGGCAGCACTGAACTAATAACGAATAATAGCTCTTGGGACAAGAATAAAAGAATAGAGTCAAATAAACCAGAGGAGATCACTCAGTCATGCAAAGACTGCACGGTAAGGTACGTATTTTTGAAAATCCTTAACTCTAGTCTCTAAGCTTGAGCTGAGCATGTTCTGTACCTTATCTTTTGCTCCCATTTATCATATCTTGATGAATTGTATCACTTCTGACATAAAATAGTTGTATAATCAGGAATTAGTTCCAAGGCTTCTTTGGTATACCTGTGAGCCTGAAATCCTTGACAATTTGCACAGTCACATAAAATAATTAGTAGGGAGACAAACCAAAAGCTGCCCCAAACATTATTTCCAATTGTGCTTCAATTTGCTCTCCGTGCCAGTTCTTAGTGAACATTTTCTTTGTGCAAATCTCAAGAGTCTTAGGCAAAGACGCGACTGAAGAATATTGAAGTCCACACGCACATATTCTACAGGTTAATAGAAAACAAATTGTCCTTTTGTTACCGCTAACATTCAGTTTGTGTTCGTGAAATTCCCATTGTAACATTCAACTTAATTTACATCCTTTCCTCATACCCCCAATATTTTTAATTGGATCATTTTCATAGTAGTCTAGAATTATAAAGGATGCCGGGATCCCAACATAATCCTTTTGTTTTCATGATAATAAGCTTCCTTCAGCTTACTGTCCATGGAAGTCCGTAGCTAGTAAGTGCACTAGGTTCAACAAAACTGTCCTGTGGCCTTGGTATCCTGCAGCAAAGCTGAATCTACAGCAAGTCTTCAGTGCGTAACTTACTCAGTGTGTTTCCAAAAACTCAATATTCTTTTCTAACCCCTAAAAGCAGACACAGCATTTATGGATCCTGCAAGATTTAGGATTGCAAAGAGCTTTCAATATCATTCGTTTGCTACGTGTTTCTCCCCTTTCCTCACACGTGACTCGCCTTTGTAACACTCCCACTGAGGGATTACCCTTTACAGGTTCGAACACCCCAATACTGGAGAGGTCACTACCTTCAGAAACAGCTGATTCTGCCCTTGGCCAGTTCTGAACGCTGTAAAATTCTCCTACAGAGCCAGAATCTACAGGGCCCACAACTGATTCCTGTTTAATTCTCTTGTGCTTGTCATTCCTTCAGTTTGCAAATATTTCTAGAATGCCTACTTGGTGTCAGACTTGTTCCAGGCACCGACAGAAAAAAAATACAAATAAGATATGGATGCTGACCTTGGGAATCAAAGCAAACCCCTTTTCCAGAAGAAAATCCCTCACATAGCTGAAGCCAGCTAGCATGTATCCTGAGAGTCTTGTCTTCCGGAGGATACAAATGAAAGTTCATCATATAACATGATTCCAGCCCCCTTCTAACCGAAACATTCCTGTGGATGAACTCCAATCTGCTGATTTCATTCTTTAAATATTGCGCCTGAGAGCACCAAACAGGGCCCGGTTGTATCTTGACTCTTTCTACAAAAGTTGTAAAAGGCCAAGAGAAAATTGGGTTTTTTGGCAATCGTGACTTTGGACTTGGTGATCTTGATGCCAACTAAAATCCACCAAGAGTTTTCTTCTCCCGTGACCAGAATTTGCAAGCAGAAATTTGGTACCCAAAGTTCAGCATCTCCTGTTTATTTACCCCTAGTAAGGGCTATCTTGGTCAGCTCAAACTGCCATGATCTCTTTGTGTCATGGGCCAACTTAGTAACATGCTTTCTATATTTACATTCAGGTCCTTGAAAAATTCAGGTTTTACCAGTCCCGCCCTTTTTGGCCTTTCATCTTAACCCCTTTTGTGCCAACAATTAATTATCAGTGTTATTTACATTCTTGGTGCCCATATTAGGATAAGTCGGAACAAAGTAGAGGAAGAAAAGAATAGGACTAAACCGTTGTCCCCGAGGTACTTCTAATTTGGTGGAAGAGATGGTTCCTACAAAAAGAAAAGAAGAAAATAGTGGAAAGAATGCAATAATGTTGACTTACAGACCAGGGAAACCAGGCCCGTGAACTTCCGGAGATGACTCTCAAACAAGCAAATATTCTGATGCCTGGTGAAGGCCCTCATTACCGCAGGAATGCACAGTAGAGATCAGAGGGGTCTGAAAGAGTCAGAATAAGGTGTAGACAGAACAAGACTGCTAGCTCAGGGCTAGGAATGAAAGAAAACCCATTGTTGCCCTGGCCTTTCAATCTTGGCTGAATTTAAACAAAAGGTCCTAATCGTCATCTTTCTCATTCTGTGCGGGAAGAGCGAAACGCATGCCCATATTATAAAATGCATTCATCGTAGCCTGAATGTTTCTCTAAAGAACTGACGTCTAAGTAGCTTGCTCTCTCTCCTCCTTGGTGAGGCTACTAGATTATATGCCCCTCTCTCCTCAAACTTATGGGTATATTGGTTGGTTGTTTTTTTTTTTTTTTAGATACTTGATTACTAGAAGTCACAACTACAAGAATGTCAGATACAATTAAATGAATTCGGTGACATTTGTTTAAAAAATAATCAGAAGGACAGATTCCTAATCTTGATATACCTTTTTATTCTGAGAAGTGGCAAAAATACATAGACGGGACCTTCCAAATCCTCCCCCAAAGGTTTTTAGTCTCTTCCTCCAACCATCGATGAGAGGATCAGAGAAGCAGAGTTGACTGTTGTTTTTCGCTCAAACGGGGATCTTTCCAAAAACAAGTTGCACTCAGACAAAGACTGACATGATCAGAGACTGCCCCCTGCCTTCGTACACAGCACATAGAGTTCAACTGCCTTTGTCTTCATTAAAAATAATCCTACCAACTTTGAAAAGATTTTGTGTATAATGAGCCATCTGTATCTAAGATTTTTTTTTTTTTTCTTATTCGATGACCCTGCTTGAGGAACAGTAAAAGAGAAATTTAGTGTGTAAAAGACCATGAAAGTTTATCTCAAGGATGGACATTATGGATATCATCCTGGGTTTTCCCAGTTAAGCAAAAATATGAAATGCTGAAAGTATTATTTGATACAATTGTTTAATTACTCCCAAAATCCTTCTAACTGTCAAGATTTCCTTTAAACCTAAAAAATATATATATATATGGATGGAAGGAATATCAATATGTCTTGTATTTGTGTCCTGTGGTAAAAATCTCAAGGTAGAATTTTTGTGTAGCTTCTTTTGCTCTGCAAAAATATCTGCCTTGGAATATTTTTCAGGAAACCAGTCACTCATTATTAAGTCAGTCATAGTCATATGTGTCTATAATCTTTTAGTTTTGTTATAATAGGGTTCTCTGGTCAAGAGGAAAAACCGTAATGAGGAAGGAAGTAAATTATTCCAGTCGGTTACTATTGTTTATAAGAACGTTCCCCAAGTCTTAAATGAGCGATTTTTACCTAGTTGGTAACAATCTTCTTTAAATCTTTCCTGGATTTTCAAGTCTGGAGTTTTGGAAAGGTAGATAGTTGAGGTGGGGGGAATCCCCTGGTGTGAAAGTTGCAAAGGCAAGTCTATGTCCTTAGAAAAGGGGGCAAGTTTTTGGAAACTGTTCCGGGGACAGCTGGGGATTTGCATCAAAGCCGAGAATTTCACAGTACATGACTCCTCTTTTCCGGGACAACTTCCATAGACCTAAGGAAGGGAAGGGAAAGCCGTGAAAATCCTCGGGCCGATTCCCCAGGACGATTTTAGGCAGGAGTTGGGAGAAAACCTCTCCGGCGACGGCAGTGCGCGCCAGAGGGTGCTGGTTTGGAGTTCGCTCCCCCCCCCCCCCGCCCCGATCTTAAAGTGAGCCCTAAATTACTCCTTGCACTCTACTCTCCGGGCTAGGGTTGCCAAACCCACCAAAGCCCGTCGGACCCGCTAGCGCTGGGCCAGGCCGCCGCCTAGAGAAGCCAAAAGGGCGGTACGCGCCTCCTGTGCCGGGAAAGCGGGGCTGGCTCTCCTGGCTGAACCCCGCGCCCCGAGCCCGGCTGCGTCCCCGGCTCGGGCTCGGCCTTCCCCGCTCGCGGCCACCCGGCGAGCGCCGCTCAAGGGCAAATTTGCCTGCCGGTGCGCACTCGAATTTGGAAGCCCAAGGCGCGCTTCAGCCCGCCGCCTGGTGAGCTAACTCTGTGCGGCACCGGGAACCTTCCCCATCCCCGAACGGGCTTCACCCCGGGTCCTTCTCGGCACTGGTGCCGGTCTCGGGGAGAAGGAGAGAACAGCCTAGAGAGAGAGATGGGTAGGAGTAGTAGTTCACAAAGGGTTCACAAAGGGAACTCTTTGGTAGTAGTAATAATCGTAATAATAACCGATGCATCCTCACCCCCAGCCTCATCATTGTCCTGACCGTGGTCAGCGGCTCTCAGCCTGGTTCCCCCAGGGAGCCGGGCAGCTCCAAAAGGTCCCCGGCTTCGCTTCGGCATCCGCGGACGCTCACTCAGGGCTCTCGGCTCGGCAGAGTCCATCTTGCCCTTTAGCGAGTGTATCACAGGCATTTATATTTACATTTTTAAAAGTAGAACTCACGTCTCGGTCTCCCACAAAATAAGGCAGTCCCGCCAGAGAAGCCGGGACCAAGCATTCTGTGCCCGCGGGGACAGAGAAAGAGGACACTTGGGGAATTTTGAAAGACGGGTGCTTCATTAAGTCAGAAGGAAGACATACGTTTGCTCTTCGATATTTACAAATTACCGTTCGCGAACAAAGCCTTGCTAAACACGCGAACGTTGTGCAGCCCGCGGACTTCGCAGCGCGGTCGCCGCCACCTGTGCGGCACCATGCAATAGCATTCAACAGATGCTCCAAGAACACTGCGATGGGTTTTTGCTTTGCGAAGGAGAACTTGGGTGTGGACAGTATGCTCGCTGCCAAATGAAATGTCAGAACCCTGCAAACTGTCTGAGTTCAGTGAAGACGGGGGAAATCCTAGGATTCCCGCAAGCCCCTGTTGGAATAGACCGAAGAGTTCCCTTTGTGAATCGGGAAACTGAGGCACAGACGGAAGTGACCCGAAAGAAGGAAAGGACCCACTTCTTACCATTGCTCCCACCTCCTTCCCCAACCCGAAGTTTTGGTGCTACTGAGGCAAACGGTCCCCAGGGAGGCCAGCCGCTCCCTTCCCTCTGCGCTCCCTGGGGTCCAATCCCCCCCAGCTGCCCTACGGCCGCCGGTGTATGTAGCCTGTTCGTATAATCGCCGCTCTGCGGTCGGGTCCCAAGTAGCCGAACCGGAGTCTCGATCTCTTTCTTCGGTGCGGCTCCTGGGACCGGCAAGGAGCCAATCCCCACTTCTCCCGCGGCCCTCGGTACATTGCGACGGAGCCTCGACCAGGACCGGAGACACACACACCCCTCAATTCCCATTCCTCCTTAGAAGGAATCTGCTTTGGCCCCCTTCCCGGTGGGATCTTCTCCACTACTAAGTTTGGTCTTTGCTGCCTCCGAAGCGTCTTGGCCCAGGTGGCTCCGACCACCGCTCTCTGCGGGGAGGCCAGGACACCGCAGGCACCTGCCGGGCGCCGGGGAGCCCGGCGGGGGGGGGGGGGGTGAGTGCTCTGCTTACAGGGCTGCAGCTCGGCATCCCGTTAGTTGCCAAAAGGGAGATTTGTGGTTTAGTTCTTACCCTGCTGTCTTGACCATGTCAAGGCAGGCCTCACGGCGGCTGGGGCGCCAACTGACCGTGGGCCTCAGGCTCTGTCCCAGAGAAATAGGTACAGCCCCACCGCAGAAACGCAAAAGAGCTGCCCCCGGGGTGTCTTTCTAAGCACCTAGGGGCGCCTGTGGGGTCAAGAAGGAAACCAAATTGTGCCCTCTCGGGGCATGAAGGCAAAGAGGTTTCCTTTCTCCTTTCTCGGCATTTGGGGCTAGGGACAAGGCGGGGTGGGGGGTGGGGGGGTATGTTGTGGTAAAGGGCCTTAGAGCCACGGCCTTTGCTCACTAAATATGTTTGACCTTGTGAATGCCTCGCTTGTTCCTGTTGTGGAAAGTGGTTAGGAGTTGGAGACAGAACGTCAGAGGGAGTTTCAAAGCTTGGTGGAACTTCTAAGACTTCTGAAATGTTAAGGTGTGTGTGTGTGCGTGTGTGTGTGTGTGTGTGTGTGTGTGTGTTTGGGAAGGCGTTCTGTGAATCTTTAAGGGTGCATTCTTGAGACACCCCCACCCCATGACTGACCTCGGTTCCCCCCAGACTCCAGGCCTCATAAATCAAGTTAATCACCACCGCCGCCACCACCGCCACCACCACCGCCACCACCACCACCACGGGGTCTCGCGCCCCCTGCCAGCAGGTTCCAGATGCACTAAGACACGGTCCAAACAGGCCGGGGGCTGTGCAATGCTGAGCGCTGATTGGCCGCTCTTGGCTCCACCCCTCCTCCGGTTTTGGCCCAAGAGAGTGGTGCAGCACCGCCAGCGCGGGGTAGGCGCTCTGGTGCTCGCCGAGGAAGCTCGCAGCCTCGGGCGCACCGATCTTTCCGATCTTGCCTTTGGAGCAGCTAGATCGCCAACCTTGGCTGCTCCATCGGCCTGCCGCCCCTTACCTGCGATCGCATACGAACTTTTCCTCCCTCTTGGACACCGCTGTCGTCGGAGTCGTCGAGATCGGCGTGGCGCTCGCGTGATGGCCTTCGTCCGTTTAGAGTAGTGTAGTTAGTTAGGGGCCACCGAAGAAGAAAGAAGACGCGAATAGTGCAGAGATGCTGGAGGTGGTCAGTTACTAAGCTAGAGTAAGATAGTGGAGCAAGACCAGCCAAACCTGTCCGGGGGCGCACGGTCGCCCAGAGGAGGTCGACTCGCCGGTGCTCACTATCGCGCCGAGCTCCCTCCATCCCTCCCTCCGCCGAGGCGCGAGATTGCGGCGCGCAGCGCAGCGCAGCGCATCGACTGCCGCGGGCTCCGCTGGGCGATTGCAGCCGAGTCCGTTTCTCGTCTAGCTGCCGCCGCGGCGACCGTTGCCTCGTCTTCCTCCCGGACGCTTGTGGTAAGTTGGAGCCCCGGGCGGCATTGCTAGCCGAGACCCTAACGGTTCAGGCGGGGGGGATGGGGTGGGGAGCGGGGACAGGTCCCGGATGGTTGCAGCTTGCAGAACTGCGCTGGCCCGAGCGGGAGGTGGGGGGTAGGGAGGGACTCTGAACGCGCAGCTCGAGGAGAGCCTGGGGGTCTCTGGGAGGAGGCGGGGGGGGGGGGGTGTCGTAGCTCCACGGGAGGGGCACTGAAGCCTCAAAGGAGGTTGGGAAGCCGGGGGGGGGGGGGGGGGAGGGTGGCGGGGAGGGGGGAGGACTTGAGATGGAGGCGCTGGGCGGAGGGGGGGAGGGTGGTCTCGAGAATCCAGCTCCCGGGTTGCTGAGAGAGAAACGGGAGGCTGGCGTGGGGTCTCAAGAAGTGGAGGGGCGGGGGGAGAGGGAACGTGGGTGTCTCTGGGCAGAGGTTCGGGCTGCGGAAGGTGCAACTGAATTGGGGATACGGGCTCCGTTTTTAAGAAAGCCGATTTCAGGAAAGTGGGAGGGGGGCACAGGGCTTGGGACAGTGGGAGCAGCGTGGGGCGAAGGATCCTCTCTGACGTGCTCATTGAAAACCGACCCTGATTCTCGGAGGGTCTCAGGGAACACCGGTAACTCTGGGGACAGGAACACTGCGGATCTGTGTCTGGGTCTAACAGCTGTGGGCTGAATTTGAACAGCGCTGCTGATGGTCACGTAAGTTTAAGAGGAGAGCATAAGGGCATTCGGCGAGCCTTTTTATGAGTTTACCTAAGTCACTATATTTTGAAGAGGATCGCGGAAAAGTCTCCAGTCTTAACAGTGTACCGCGGGATTGCTAAACGTAAGAACAGGTTGCCGTTCCTGAAGCCACATAAAGTTCGTCATTGCAAAACGTGTCTGTGTGTCTGTTTCTTTTCTTTTTTTTTTTTCTTTTTTTTTTTTTGGCGCCGTGCCCTTTGCCTTTGGCTTCCCGTTGGGTAGTACGCGACCGGAGGTGACCAACATTTTGTATTGTGTTCAAGACCCCTTTATTTGAAGCGACAGCACTCCTCCACTCAGATTCAGCGGGCGACATTTGATACTTGGTATCTAATTTGGTCAAGAATCGGAGCCAGTACCGTGCAGCTTCTTCATTAATGTTTACCATCACGAGCCCTACCCAAGGAACCTCTGACTGCTGAGCCACTAAGGGCCTATGCCCCTCACCACATACCTTTCAGGCAGGCTAACCGAGGGAACCTCGCTGTAGGGCGAAGTAGCACTTAGCTGAAATGATTGGGGTTGGGGGAGAGACACTGCGCAGTGAGCAACCTCTGAGCTTCCCAGCCTGCAGACCCTCGTGACCTCACCCACAGGGGTGCAGAAGGACATCTGGGTTCTAGAGTTTAAATTTTGATGGAGAGGTGTATCCACATATCAACCATTCTGACAATCACACACACACACGCGCGCACGCACACACACACACACACACACACACACACACACACACCTCAGCCCCGCTCCAGGGGGTGAGGGGGGAGAATTAAATAGTTTTTTCTATGTTGTCGGGAGGTGGGTTCTAGAATATTTAATTAAACATTTTATTCCTTAAATATGTTCTTCTAATCCTCCTGGGGAGGTAATAAAATATCATCTACAGCAACAAGCCCAAGGTAAGTCCTGAAATTCCGAAGGTGGATAAGGCTTATGATTGCGATGTCAAGGTAGGATCTGGGGTGCTTAAGCCAGCACTGACAGTGTTTTTCTCTCTGCATGATCTAGAGAAGGTTATTAACCCTTCCTGTGCTTTCCTGAGGGATCTATATCTGGAGCTGTCACGGTTGATGATGATGACATTTTCAGATAATAACATGACAGGCTTTGGTGCTGTATGAATTCATGCGAGGAGAGAGGAGAAACTGACATTTTTCTAGATTAATTTAAGGCAATGGAGTAAGAAATATTTCTTTGTGCTTTCAAGGCTACCTGGGAAAAAAGCTGTTTATTTCTTCAACCGTACAAGTAAAACCTTAAAAACCTAACATCTCTGATATGACGTTGGACTGATCCATTAAAGGTTTAAGCACTGTGGGGATCTCCCCCACCGGGGTTTACAGGTAGTAGATTTCTCCTCTGGCAAGTAAATTCTAAAACCGTGTTAGATGGGCACTACCATTTGGAATTGAATGATTTGAGAATATTTCTGCATGTAGCTGGTCAGTACCTAAATCTAAAAAAGAATCTGAAGCCTCCATGAATCCTCAGTTATTTTACTAGTCCATTTATTGCCTTCAAGTAAACGGTATTTCTCTCCACTGAAGGGAAACACAACAATCAAAACGAAATTTGAGAGAGAGAGATTATCCGAAACCAACATTAAATGTCTTCAGCTACTCTTATTAAATTGCTCAAGGCCTGAGACCGAAGAAAGTGGCTGCTTTCTGAGCCTGCAGGCAAATAGGTCCCAAGCTATAATGGCTCCAGAAGCTTCAGACCATTTGGCCAGCATCATTAAAGAACCTCTTACCACCCTACTCTTAGAGCAGCGGAACCCCTCCCAAAATGGGGGTGTACAACGCTTGTATTGAGACTTTTTTGGTAGAACATCTGCTGAAGATCAGTGTTGTCTAGTGGAAGAAATAGTGAATTGGTACCACTAGGGGCCTAGATAGCCATGAGCAAATGAGGAAAACTTGACCATAAGTTGGAGTTAATAAGATACAGTGATAAGATATACCATCGTAATATAATAACGTACATTAACGTTACGCATTAATGTAATGATCTGTTAATCCTATTTGATTATTGCGAAGCACATGGATATTAAGCATTTTAAATTTTTGCACAAAGCTGTTTTTCTTTATTATTACTGTTTATTTGTCCCTGTTCCAGGATACTTATGTCATTTAATCTACAACTTGTACACTCTTGAATCTCAGAAACCCCATATGCTGAGAACATTGCTGCAAAACAGCCTAGTAATCTCCATTTTCAACAAGGAACACTGAAACCAACCAAGAGGTTAAGCCGCACCATCATTTGGCCAGTCGCTAGCCGATTTCACCTAATGCTCACACACAACTACCCCTTGGCAGTTATTTCTGACATTGTCATCCACAAATGATAGAGTAAAAGCAGGGGTTCAAACACGAAGCACGTGAGCTAGAATCTTAATTGTGTTGTTGTTTTTTTTTTTCTCCCTGTACCCAGTATCTCTACTTCATCCTAATTCTTCTTCGTTTCAACTGTGTTTAAGACTATGCCATCTGGGGGCGCCTGGGTGGCTCAGTGGGTTGAGCCTCCAACTGTGGCTAAGGTCGAGCCCCACATCAGGCTTGTTGCTGTCAGCGCAGAGCTGATTTAGGTTTAGATCCCCTGTCTCCCTCCCTCTGTGCCCTTCCCCTGCTTGCGCTCTCTCAAAAATCAATAAAAGGTTTACGATATCGCATCTACAGTGGGCATTTAATAAAGCCAATCTTATTAATTAGGGTAAACTTTATTCATAGATGACCACTTACATGATCTAATTTGAGAAGCACTAGAAAGGCCTCTGAGCCCCCAAATGAGTCGCCTTCGTGGTTTTCTGCAGCACTCGAGATTCTACATTGAGGAATTTCCTTCTCTAATGTTAGTTCTCGTCTCCTTTAAATGCAAACATCCACTAAGAGGGGCGACTTATTTTTGTCACTGCCTATTAATAACTAAGCCTAAATTTGTTGACAGTTATCGAACAGCCTGCAGGATGGCACAGGATGACAGCCCCAGCCACGCGTGGCTATTTACATGCAAACTGGTTGACAGTGAATAAAACTATAAATTCAGTCCTTCAGTCTCACAGACCGTATTTTAGCTGCTGGACAACCACCGGTGCCCCGTGACCCCCTGTTGGACAGTGCAGGTATAGACTGTCCTCTTCACTGCAGAAAGTTCTTTTGGACATGAATTTCCAGCACGCTAGAACATGTCTCTTCGCTTTTATTTAAAGAAGTTTTCACTGATGCATACCCCTTTTCAACATTTTCTGGTCTCTTAATGCCTACACCTTCGTTGAAATTTTCGGCACCTGGCCCTTTTCTTGTTGTCCGGTTTTAATCTTGCCGGTTTCTAGAGACTTCATTATTTTTGCCGATGGCTGAATAACAGTCCGGCCTCTTCGTTCCTTGGCCTCTTGTTTTCCATTGTCCTCGGGCCCAGGGACACACCTGAAATACATCAGTTTCTAAAATTTTACAGTTCAGAAATCCTAGGAAGTTCAGAAAACTTGGACTCAGTACCCACCCACTTGCCATCTCTACTTGCCATCTGATATATCGTCTGACCCTTATGCCACTCATCGCATTTCTCACCATCACCCAATACACACGACCGTCCTCGCTGCCCTTCCACTGCCCCCCCCCCCCCACCTTTTACCTCCCGTATTTCAGGATAATCTGTCCTATTTTCTACTCGGATCGCTGAGCATTCCTGGAGAAAACTCACAAAACTACACATTCACCGTCTCCAGTCTCAGCTGGGCCCTCAGCACGGCTCAACCATCCCTTTGCTTGCCAAATTTGCGTGTTGACTCCCTTTCCTATGTTCCGAGACAGGTCATCCAAACTTTTGCCAAGTCCTGCCAACTTCTCTAGGCTACTCCGGTACCGCCCGATTTGAGCAATTCTTTCACACCACACAGAGAAAACGGAAGCTAAAGAGATAGATGTATGGGGAAGATGTCATCTCTATTATCTTCTCCGTCCTCTTCTTCTAGACATTTATTTATTACTTCTGTCCTTACGTCTTTTGCTTTGCCTTGGAAACATAAATGCCCCTGTTCCTTTCCCGAGTTAACTTCTCCCTCTGTGCACTGGATCCTGTTTCCTTCTATGTCCTGAAGGTCTCATCCATGATACAGTCGTCTCTTTCTGCAGTATCTTACATGGTCCCTTTTGGTTCCTTGCCCTCCACATACAAACTCCATCTTCCTTATATTGAAAAAGTGGATCCCTTGTGACAGGCTAGTGTTATTAATACATTTCAAGTTAGTTATTAAAATGACCACGCTTTCCTTCTGACCCATTTTTAAGGAAGTGCTCTCCTGAACCTGTTCTCCATCCCATCCCCAGCCTTATTTCTCTATCAGTTTCTTTTGGGCCATGGAAAAACATTGAGAGTATATAGGTGGTCAGCGAAGGCCATTTCACCTGCCCTAAATTCCTAAACACGGCTTTAGTTAATTCGGTTCAGGTCACTATAAGAATGAAGTATCCTCTGGTGGACAATAAAAGGAATAGATTTCTTCCTTCCTTCCAATCTTTTTCTTTTTTCCTTCCTTTCCTTTTTTCCTTCTTTTCCTCCTTCTCTCTTCTTTTCTTTTTCTTTCTTTCTTTCTTTCTTTCTTTCTTTCTTTCTTTCTTTCTTTTCTTTCTTTCCTTCCTTCTTTCTAGGGCCTAGATTTCTGATAAAAGGAGTGAGCAATAAAGAAATCAGGGAATGGAGAGTTAGTTCAACACACCTAGGTGCAGCCTGAACTACTTACTGTACAAGGTGGTTAGCCAAGCCTGGGAAGAATGAGGGTGAGGAGTCTCGCCTTCCATGGAAAATGAAGCAGCTTGATTGGAAGGAAGAAGGGAGAGTGAGTGTTCAGAGTGGAATCAGCCTTATAATACAGGATGTAGGGGGTAGGCGCAATATAAATTTTTTTTAAAAAAACAAAAATTACTACTGAAACCAAAGACCATATCAACTAATCTCTCGAAAAGAATAGCAATGAACACACTGAACTGGGGTTCTCTTTATCTTTTTTCATTTTTCTAAAAAAAAATTACCGTTGCCTTTAAAGTCATTAGTGTCTTTGAAGTCATAGTGCTTTTTTTTAATGTTCATTTATTTTTGAGAAAGAGAAGCATGAGGGAGGGAAGGAGGGGCAGATAGAGAGGGGCAGAGTCTCAAGCAGGTTGCACGCTGTCGACGCAGAGCCCGACATAGGGCTGGATCTCACGAACCTTTCACGAACCACGAGATCATGACCTGAGCCAAGATCGAGAGTCAGAGGCTTCACCGACTGAGCCACCCAGCTGCCCCATAAGTACGTTTTAAATCCACATGTCTCTGAGTTTATCTCAGTAGTCAAAGACTTAATACTTTCAGGTACAGCTTCCTATGATCAAAGTAGGAAGACTCGCCCATTTTAAGAGGGTTACATGTATTTTACTCATGTAAGCCTCACATTTACCTCATGAGAAGGCATATTTACCCCATGCGAAGGTACAACTAATACCCGCCATTTGCAGACAGGGAAACTGAGGCACCACAAAGGGGTTAAATAATCCATTTACGCTAATTAACTGAAACCAAGCTTGGAACCTTGCAGTTCTGATTCCAGAGACTATGCTGTCCAACGGTAAACTCTCCTGTCTTTGTTACGGAATGGGCTACTTTATCTTTCATACTGTAGCCCCTAGTCTTTGGATGGAACAGATTTGCATGTGAACATTAGGCTATTATTACTGACAGTGTCCATTAATCATTAATACGCTGTTTGACAAAGTAATAAGATAGGCGTGTAACATTTCATCTGGGGATTCAGCTATCAATAAAAAAAAAAAAAAAAGTAAAGCAAATGAGAAAGTACTGTTAATGCTGAGGGACTGAGGGACAGGAAGCCTGAGTGAGGCTCAGGGGACTTAGATCATTTAAAAGCTGGATTAAAATCATGGATATAATGCTGTTCTGCACAGAGGATGACTGGAAAGACTCAGGTGTCATTACAGTGAGTTGGACACATAGGGTGTGTGGTTTGTCCTATATGTGACACCACAACACAGGCCATTCCAATTTAGTCCTTTATATACAGTTGCCTACTTGGAATTCAAACAGGAAAATTGAAATCCTGGAGGTCCGAGACTGGAAGAAGCAGAGGGTGTTAAAAATTCTTTATCATGGGGCGCCTGGGTGGCTTGATCTGTTGAGCGTCTGACTCTTGATTGTGGCTCAGGTCATGATCCCAGGGTCATGAGACCGAGCCCCACATAGGGCTCTGTGCTGAGCATGGAAACTGCTTAAGATCCTCTCTCCCCTCCCCCCCTTCCCTCCCTCCCTCTGCCCTTCCCTTCTCACGTGCTCTCTGTCTAAAATTAAAAAAATTAAATAAAATTATTTATCGTGTATCAGGGAGGAATGAGGGGTTGTCTGATCCTATTTGCCATGTATTACCTTTTCACACTGGCATCAGGAGAAACAATTTAATAGCCATGACCTGGAAAATAGGTACTGTAAAAAGTAATTGTCAACTTTTTAGTTTACTGATCTGAGCTCAGGTAGGAAGACTGTGTTCCTGTTGAGTACTTAAAATTAATGAAGGGTTTAAAAGAACACACCAAACAATCTGTATGCTTAAAGGCTTTATTTTGTGATTGATGAAAAAAAAACTACTTCCATTTTAATGACATAAAAACTGGGACTTGTGATTCCACAATAATTTATTGCTTAGAAATGGGGAGTCAAATGGGAAAACTTAGTTCTGTGCTTTCAGCTTCCCTTCCCAAACCTATCTAAATTCTACTTGGTTTTCAAGGTCTGGTTTAAACAACCACCCCCACCTTGCGTAAAGGTTTTGCTGACTAACCCACATACATGGCAAACTTCTTGCTCATAGTAAGTAGTCAATTAATATATCTTGATTAATTGTATTGTCGTATATATGATCAATCCATATCTATCTATCTATCTATCTATCTATCTCTCTATCGATCTATCCATCCATCCTCTTAGGAATGTATGTTCCAATGGTTAAAAGTGAAAGAAGACACAGGAAGAAATAGAGTAGAATTTCTCGCACACCTTCACAAAAACTTTTAAAAACTCAAAGCATCGGCAGAACAAAGGATTTCTCTGAAATGATGTCATGTAATCTCTGTCAACATACTTTAGAGCGATTAAGAAATTATAAATCTTCTTAATAAAGTTTTTTTTGATGTTTATTTATTTTTGACAAAGAGAGAGACAGAGCATGAACAGGGAGGGCAGAGAGAGGGAGACACAGAATCTGAAGCAGGCTCCAGGCTCCGAGCTGTCAGCACAGAGCCCGACGTGGGGCTCGAACCCACAGACCACGCAATCATGACCTGAGCCGAAGTCAGACGCTCAACCGACTGAGCCACACAAGCGCCCCAAGAAATTATAAATCTTCTTAAACTGGTTTATAGCTAAAGTTTAGAGATAGATAGATAGATAGATAGATAGATATAAAAGAGAGAAAGAGACACCCGATTCTATTGGCCACATACATGTTTGGTGAAGATGGGTAATGATCAATGAATGATTAGGATCAGTTCCATATTCTGGCTGTAGAATTCCCTTGTTTTTTAGCTTTTAATTAGTAACCTCAAGGGTCTACACTCATTTTGTAGTGTGAGTTGATGGTTCAGAGTGGAGCAGAACTTTTTCTTTTTTAAGTAATAATTCCCGAATGCCTTTACACCAAATAAATTTCTAAACAAGTTTTATTGCTTCATTTTTATACTGTAATAGGAAATCAGAGGTTACTATTAATGAATTCCTTGAGTGGTAAAATTGTGAACCTGTTAGTTTTTTTTTTTTTTTAATCTTAGAAAAACAGTTAAAATGAATGTAATGCTTCTGTAGGTAGATTGTTCTAGCACTCTTTGGGGGTTTGGTTAGTCACTGATTCCCAAAGGGCTAATAGCCCCATATCTTATATTATTATGTGTAATGTCAGTCTATAATAGATGCAGAGAGAAATTGATGACTATTCTTGGTGGAAGTAAAAGAAAAAGGATCTGGTATGTCTCCAACAAATTTTTTTTAAGCCAAGTTTTTAAAAAGCAGAAATGAGTTGGTTTCTTAACAGACTTATTTCCCTCGTCCTTTCATTATGCTTCTATACCTATTTTTAAAATCACTGTAAACAAATGGATAAAATTGATGACATATGGTAGAATTATAAGTCCGAAAACTACTCATGTATACGATGACCCTCTTCCCCACTTTGGAAGGTATTCTTTATTAGGATGGTTACTTATCTTTTTGAAAAATATACTTTTATTGTCATAAAATGCACATACCATTAAAGTTACCGTCTTAACCATGGTTACATGTACATTTCAGTAGTATTACATACATTCACACAGTTTTGGGACCATCACCGCCATCCATCTTTGTAACTCTTTTCATCTTGTAAAACTGAAACTCTATACCCATTGAACAAGTTCCCCTCCACCCCAATCCTTGGTTACACTTTCTGCCTGATACATTGCCTCTTGCTCCACAAAATCTTAAGTTAGCACACACTCACTCATTTCATTAGTTTGAAGGTTCATTACCACCCTCTCACTGAATTATGGTCTACCTTAACTTTTTTCCTGCTTCTACTGCCAAACCTCAACCAATCATCTCAATGTTTGGTAAGTAGATTGACAAAATTCATGATCTATGTTTATCTGTCAAATTAGTCAATTGCATGATGAAGGTGAATCCAAGGCTGGTAACCATCATGGAATTTCAGCAAGTGTTTGTTGAGGGCCTACTGTATGCCTAACATTTCTTTGGATGGTAGAGAAGTGACACACATATTACACAGTACTTCCCTGAAGAAGTTAATAGTCCTGTTAGACCGAAGGGCAATTCCGTATAATAATATAGTCCTGCAGCTTATAGTACAGACGACAGTGGCTTTCTTTCCTTCCTACCCTCAAGAGCCTCAGTTTCTACAACTATAGAATAAGAGGATTGTACCAAGTGATCTTTCTGATCTTTCTGGATCAAACTAACCTTTTTGTTACAAACAAGGATGCAGAGGGGCGCCTGGGTGGCTCAGTCGGTTAAGCGTCCGACTTTGGCTCAGGTCATGATCTCACAGTTCGTGAGTTCCAGCCCCGCGTCAGGCTCTGTGCTGACAGCTCAGAGCCTGGAGCCTGCTTCACATTCTGTGTCTCCCTCTCTCTCTGCCCCTTCCCTGCTCATGCTCTGTCTCTCTCTGTCTCAAAAATAAATAAACATTAAAAAAAAGAAGAATTTTTAAAATAAAATTAAAAAAAAAACACACAAGGATACAGAAACCACTGAGGTTAAATGCCTTACATCCCTAAGGTTACAAATCTGGAAACATAAATTATATGAATGTATAAAATGGAGAAAGGAATATGAAGAAACCTCTCACAAATTTTACCACTAAAATAAAAGTAGTGAGAATTTAATAGAATTTAATAATTTAATACATCATTACACCTAGAATCTAATGTAATAGTTAAAAACCACTGAAAACTTGAGACGATAATCCATTGCTATAAAGCAATTTGCTACCTTTTTAACCTTAGTGTTGTACTTTGCTGTGGATAAGTACAATTTTCAGAAGAGCAGCCAAACTTGTTCCTATCTATGGTCGATATGCTGAGTCTCTTGATTCAGAGTGAAGCAAATAGAGCAAATAAAAGGACATTTATCTGTAGCCTAATACAGAATGCATGAATGAAAACACTCACATTGTTAGAATTTAAAAAGTATTCTATCCCTCCTCCCACATTTCTTTACTTTTTCATGCAAATTGAAATAATGCTTATTCTTTCTGCCTGGGAGTCATTCTTGGATCACCTTTCTCCCTCTATTCTCAAGCTTCTCAGTTATTTTGGCAAAACGCTGCTCAAAACTTTCCCCCTTTTCATTCCCATTGTGATTATAGAATCGGAGGATTAGCGCCTTAAGGCTCACTTCCGACAACTCCCCAATTCCGCGTTTGAAGTCTACACGTCTCCCACACACATCACAATGCCACAAAATCGGGCTGCCCAACGTCTGGGCAAAGCAGACGTGTGGTTAATAGCAACCAGATGCTAAGGTAGCTGTCAAATGTCGAGACGTTTTATGAAGGTGGGGCTGGGAGGACGATGCAGATTGTAAAGCCAAGGAACAATACCTAAAATTCACATGTGCTATGATTTTGTATGTGCAGTGGAGAGGGACTGCTGGTCATATAAAGGATTATCTAGGTTGACACCCGCACACGTTGTATTGTGTTTGGTTTTGTTTGTTTGCTTTTTGTTTTTTAGGCCTCAAGGTCTGTCTCCAATGTGCCTGGCATGGTGTTTAAGGTTCTATATGCACCATCTTCCTTTTGAATTTGAGTCTTATCTTTCCTACTGGCTTATGAACTCGCATAGGACGAAATTACGTATTATTCACTTCCCCCACAACTACCCTCTGCATACATCATTACACATTGTGGGCTCTTTCAATATATATTTGCTTAATAATTAATACATAAGAGCACACGAGCACTGTGGAGAAAGGTTTTTATAGTACAAATTTACAGTTCAATGACTTGCGTTCTCATCTTTTCTGAGCCTCGATGTTCTCCCCTGTTTAAGTAAGCCAGACTGAATGGTTTACTAAGGGCATTTCAAATGTTACAATATATGAAAATACCAGCAGGTTTGCAGTTCTGAAAATTCGCCTCAATAATAATGCTCAAGTAGTTGAGTTTTATAGCCAAGAAGACAATTGTAACTCTTCTCCAACTACTTAAGAACTCCTTAAACAATCTAAAATGAAACCTCACTTAGGATCTTGATCTTGTCCTTTCCTTTTTCACTCCAGGGCCTAAGTAGGAAATGATTCATTATTTAAAGGTTACTAAACGAGTGGAAATTTCTCTTCTTTTTGTCTTTTTTTGACAGCAAATTTAGGACATCATTGGCTACCAATAACAAATTAAATATAACCATTTTTAGGTGGTTTAAATTAAACCATCTGCAGCCACAGTCCCTCCACAAGAATTAATTAATATCTCGGTGAATATCAGGGCTGTCATTGCTTAGCTGATGATTGAGCTTCGTGATTAGAAATTGTCTTTTCCTTTAATATATTCCTAGACTGAATTGGATATGTAAGCTATTACTTTATAGAGGACTTCAAAAGAAAAGGAAATTTGTGGGCAGATATTCATCTCGAGGCCTTTAATTACATTTCATATTATCTTTTTCCCCTTGTATCAGAACCTTTCTTTTATGAGGCGTATTCAATTTACTGTATTTGTATTCAGAACTCTTTGAGTCTTTGAGAGTGACCGCAGATGGCTGGACGGAGCAAAGGAAAGGCCATTTATAGCTTGTTCATGACTTCTTTCTGTGTTCTATTTTGATTTCTAATTACTTTCTCTTGAAAATGATATCAAGCTCCTTCATCACCATCTTCAATGAATCTAAAGTTATACCCTTTGTGTTGGCATAAAATAATTTCAAAGGAACTATTCAAACTTGGGTCCTCAGCCGGATTTTAACCTGTGGCACTCAAGCCTACTCTAGATCTAGCTGAATAATCGTGTAGATTTCTATCACCATCATCACTTTAAGGATATTTTTTTGAAACTTAACTACACGTGACATTGTAAAAACATGGCAGAGAATATAGCAGTTATTCTTAGAGTCACAGAACTGGCAAGCCAGTATTTAATGAACATTTTTTGTGTGATGTGGTTCCTACCATAGAGGAACTTACATTTCTTTCAGCAAGATAAAATAGATACACGCACCATCAGATGTTCGTTGGATAGCTGAAAATATGATATGGATCTCTGGAGATAGGTGAAGCTTGGAGGTAAAAGAATTTGGACCAATCCATACTCTTCTGGCGTAGCTGAATTTCAGAACTTTCCAAGGGAAAGAAGGTTGTAGAGAGGGAAGAACAGAGGTCCAAACAGTAAGCATTGATTATGCAAAGCTTTGGGGAATATCTAAGTATTATATTTTTCTCAGAATCTTCAAAATGAAACACGCAGGCTTTCTCTCCCAACTGTATACGTTATCACATTCAATTATTGTTAAGGTTCTGCTCTGTGCAAGACATTTGACTGAATAGTCCAAGGTCTCCCAGAAGAGGAAACAATATATAACTTGTGATCTCCAGGAAGCTGGAGTCCAGTTGGGGAGCCAATATATGAGTGCCACATAAAGGATTTGGTCTCCCCCCCCCCCAAAAAAAAAGGTTTCTGTTAAATTAAACTTAGAGAAATTTCCAGGAATAGATATAGAAACGTTTTTGCCCCGAAGCTCAAAGAAGGAATATGGATTTGGATCAATTCTCTCAGGTGCCTTGTTCACTATCACCTGAACTTATAGTGACCAAATCTCTTTTTTGCTGACTCAGAAATTTCCAGATGGATAGCATTTTTGTAGAAAACAGAAACAAAACCAAAAACATCTCCCCGAGTCTGGCGTCCTTCATGCTCAATCTTGTTGCTAGTAAGTAAGTAGATATCTGAATTACACATTGACTTATAGTACTAGTACGTAAATGATTCGCTGTGGATTAAACTCTCAGATAAAATCAGTTGTCTATCAAATGACTACTAATTCTCAATACCAAAAGAGTCATACATTTTTATTAGATAATTTACAGAACTTAATATTTTTAGGAATATTAGCAAAGTAATTCACAATTCCAAAATACAAGGATGACATTATGAAAACATTAACAAGTTGGGTACTAGGAATTTTAATAAAGCAATGGAACTAAAGTATACTGATAGCATTTGTAACAGACTTCCTATTGCTTGTGTTTCAAAGATAAATGAATACAGGCTTAAAAAAAGGGCCCCTAACTTGTTCCAGGTCACTCAGCTAATTATTGGCAAAGCTTACAAGGAGAACCCAAATCTCTTAAACCTCAAATGAGGTTCTTTTCCACCATGGTCTACCTCTTCTTGAAGGCTATGTGGCACATGAAATGAAAGCCTTTAAAAATTTGACATCATACTGTCCTTGAGAATCACGTCATGCTTAGTAAATCTAGAATAAACAGAAAGTGAATTCACACTGTTGGTCTCAATAACCAGAAAGTTCGTAGTACAAGTGTGTGAATATTTTCAAGGTTGTGATTTTCATTCTTACTGACATAGATAAGAGATCCCGTGTGTGATATATTATATATATATACACACATATATATATACATATGTATATATATACATGTATATATATATACATATATACATACACACATATATATACATATGTATATATGTATATATATACATATATATGTATATATATACATATATATACATATATATGTATATATGTATATACATATGTATATATATATGTGTATGTATATATGTATATATATATATATTCAGAATGAGAGGAAGAGAATCATGGAAAAGACAAGAGTATTTTCTGCAGTTTAAATTAGATAACTGACCAGTTGACAGGCCGTGTGCATTTATTTATGGTAGCATTTTTATTTTTTAATTTGTTAAAGCAACTGAAGTCTGAAACAGCTCAAGGCTGGATGATTCCTTTCTATAAATTACGTCTCTTGAAATGTACAAATGCAAGCATGAGTCACTAGCTACAGAATTCCAGCTTTAATCCATTATGTCATTTTTATAAGGAAACAAACCGGTAACCTTCACGTGGTGTTAAGGACAATGAATCTGTGAATTACAGACTATGGGAAAGATGTGATCATAACACGAACAGTCCAATGAGTTCGATGCTATGATCTAAAAGGGAAAAAAAAATAAAGTACATTTTGAAGGCAAACTGAAACATTCACATACCTTGGAAGCAAATGTCAAATAGTTAACTTTCAGTTAGATGTGCATGGGCAGAAACGGTAACCAGAAAGAAAACGCACAGCCCAAGCAAATCTGCAATGTAGGTTTTGTGGAGTGGTTTCAATTTTCTATTGATTCATCGGAACTTTTCAACTATAGGGTTACTGAAATTGTTATTTATACGTACCATTCCATCTAGTAAATACAGTGCAAAATCTCTGAGGCAGGAGGTGGTTCAGGGAAGTCACGGATACCTCTCATAAAAAGGGGGAAAGGGAAAGGAATTAAATATTGAGCCCCACTCTATCCTAGTCAATGCATTTGACAAAGTACATACATTCCCTCATGTAATTTGCACGACAACCGTAATAAACAGGAAATGGAGACACAGAGAATTTAAGTCACATGCCCAAGCGCATAGCCCATCTACGTAGAGCCAGGCATCAAGCCAAGCCTGTCTCACTACAGAGGTTATGGATACTTTTTCCATGGCACCCTGATTAGCAGCCTGAAGTTTTTAAAATACGCCAAATGTTCATGCCCAAAATGTACTGTCACTATAACATTTACTTAGTCACTGACAATGTCCTCAAAGGACTACATAAACGGAAAACAAGTCAGGAGACATCAGTCATATGTAAGCTTCTACAAATCAAGGATGCGTGTATTCTCAAAGATGTCAGTTCATTTTTAAAGGTGAGGGAATTATTATTTACTAATAGGATTAAAGGTGGAAAAAGCGTGCAAAACGTTATCTAATAATAGTAATTGGCAATGAAATAGAAAAATGGTAGAAATGAATCATAATATTTTTTTTAAAAATACCTGACACAGTTTATGTAATCAGAGGTCTTTGTGATTAAGAGCATTTAGAGTATGTAAAAGTAAAAAAAAAAAAAAATTTGTTTTGAAGATGGTGTTTAAGATTAGATGAGGAGTTTTATTTTATTTTTTTCAATGTTTATTTATTTATTTTCAGAGAGAGCTTGAGCAGGGGAGTGGCAGAGACACAGGGAGGGAGACAGAGAATCCCAAGCAGGCTCCGCACTGCCAGCATGGGGCCCGATGCAGGGCTCGAACCCACGAACTGTGAAATTGTGACCTGAGCCAAAGGCAAGAGTCGGACGCTTAACCGACTGAGCCACGACCCAAGGCGCCCCTTAAAGAGCAATTTAAATAAGTTTTAGAGTCTGAGTGTTCTCATCTTATGAGGGTAACAATTTGTCCCTTGCAAGATTGTTCTAAGGATGTGATGCATAACGTGTACACAGAAGCTAGCACATGATAAACTTAAAATAAACAAGAAAAAAAAAAAAGACCAGACAGATTTACCTTAAGTTCCCCCAAATCACATTTACTAGGGGGAAAAGGCAGTCATAATAACACAGGAAACATTTTGAGTACGTATGCCGTGAAATTCCATTCTGCTCTTATAGCTTCATAACATAATAAATGCTTCTATTTTAATCTAATTTCATATATGATAGTTATATTTTCTCATCATTTAACAAGCTCAACTTTATTTTTTTTTATTTTTTTAAATGTTTATTTATTTTTTAGTCAGAGAGAGAGAGAGAGAGAGAGACAGAGCGTGAGCAGGGGAGGGGCAGAGAGAGAGGGAGACAGAATCTGAAGCAGGCTCTGTGCTGTCAGCACAAAGCCTGATGCGGGGCTCGAACTCATAGACTGTGAGATCACGACCTGAGCTGAAGTCAGACGCTTAGCCGACTGAGCCACCCAGGTGTCCCAACAAGCTCAACTTTAAACATGGCATCTGCATTTTATTTATTTATTTTATTTTATTATTGTTATTATTATTTTTTTTTTACATTTACATCCAAATTAGTTAGCATATAGTGCAACAATGATTTCAGGGGTGGATTCCTTAATGCTCCTTACCCATTTAGCCCATCCCCTCTCCCATAGCCCCTCCAGTAACCCTCAGTTTGTTCTCCATATTTAGGAGTCTCTTCTGTTTTGTCCCCCTCCCTGTTTTTGTATTATTTTTGTTTCCCTTCCCTTATGTTCATCTGTTTTGTCTCTTAAAGTCCTCATACGAGTGAAGTCATAGGATATTTGTCTTTCTCTGACTAATTTCGCTTAGCATAATACCCTCCAGTTCCATCCATGTAGTTGCAAAAGGCGAGATTTCATTCTTTTTGATGGCCGAGTAATACTCCATTGTATATATATACCACACCTTCATTATCCATTTATCCATCGATGGACATGTGGGCTCCTTCCATACTTTGGCTGTTGCTGATAGTGCTGCTGTAAACATGGGGGTGCATGTGCCCCTTTGAAACAGCACCCCTGTATGCCGCGGATAAATGCCTCGTAGTGCAATTGCTGGGTCATAGGGTAGTTCTCTTTGTAGTTTTTTGAGGAACCTCCATACTGTTTCCCAGAGTGGCTGCACCAGCTTGCATTCCCACCAACAGTGTTTTCTTTTGGTATACTGATAATATATTTTGTACTGAGTTTTTCCTGCAACTTTTACAGTGAAGCTGATCGTGCCCAGTTGAGTAAATATTGTGACTAAATGGTTTTGTATAAAAACAAAGCATACCAAACAAATCCACCAGTGATCTGAGAATATTTTAAGAACGAGTTTTCAATATTACTCAGAGCAAAAGCCTATAGAGTATTCAGAACCTGTCATTAGTTTTTAGCTGAACTCTGAATTTGTTAGCTTTAAGGAAACTGGAAAGGGGGCTGTGAGGAAGACATAAACTTGCACAACAAACTACAAAACCAACCCCTCCCCAAAATAACCCGTAATGAATATCAACTGTGAAAAGAGGAGTTTAAAATAAAGTTTCAAACACAGCTTTTGCCCATAACAAAGAAGGCATAGAGTTTCTTCTACTTGGTCCTTTTTTGGATGCTTACGGACTTGGCACGTTCCTCACCAGAGAAGTCACTGGAACGTATGGTTTCGTATTAAGATCAATGACTGAAAAGACTCATCTCAAATAGAAAAGTTTGCATCATTCTGATTATACATAAACACTTAATATTTGCTGATGCGAGATAGAGGCCATAGAAAAATTGACCTTTGGGTGTATCTTATTCAATTAAAAAAGATTTCATAATGCTTCAGCTGTCTGGCTATATTGGTTGTTGTTTTTTTTTTTTAATCTTCTGCCCCAGCTTCGGCATCACTACAAAATACGTACAACTTTCAGAGCTTCGGGTATTGACGTTATTGTTACTTTTTAATTTTTATTTATATAGAGCGTGAGCAGGGGGAGGGGCAGAGACAGAGAGAGAGAGAAAGAGAATCCCAAGTCGACTCCATGCCGTTAGCACAGAGGCCAACGCAGGGCTCGACCTCAGGAACCTGAGATCATGACCTGAGCTGAAACCAAGAGTCAGTCGCTTAACTGACTGCGACACCCAGGCGCCCTGCATTATTATGTTTTAATTAAAACCTGGCCTTTCCTGATTCTCGATGTATATGTGTTTACACAATTATCATGTGAAATTAATGCAGTTCCCCATGTATTTTTAACAATATTATCAATCTTTCAAAGTTATTTTAAGACCTGATGTTTTTATTGGTAGTAATGGATTCAATCCCAAATCTTTTTTAACAGTTTTATTGAGATATAATTCAGATACGATGCAATTCACCCACTTTAAAGTATACAGTTCGATGGTTTCTAGGTTGAGAACTTTTTCATGATCCTCAAAAGGATCCTTTCTTTGTGTATAGACTTGCTTATTCTGGAACCCACAAACTTTTGACATATGTACTTGCTGGGAATGTCGGACAGGTTGTTTTATATTAAGAAGAGTTGGCAGGGGCGCCTGGGTGGCTCAGTCGGTTAAAGCGTCCGACTTCAGCTAAGGTCAGGATCTCGCGGTCTTGTGAGTTCGAGCCCCGCGTCGGGCTCTGGGCTGATGGCTCAGAGCCTGGAGCCTGCTTCCGATTCTGTCTCCCTCTCTCTCTGCCCCTGCCCCGTTCATGCTCTGTCTCTCTCTGTCTCAAAAATAAATAAAACGTTAAAAAAATTAAAAAAAAAAAAGAAGAGTTGGCAAATAAAACAAAAGAAAATTTGTGGTTAGATTCAGGCAATACAGTCTTGATTTATCTGGCTCAATCCTTAACTTTTTTAAACTTCTGAATGTAATAAAATTTTGCGTCTGGGATTGTATCACCTTCATTTTTGTCTCAAGTTTTATGTTAGGACCACAAAATCAATAAAAAGGGAGGCATCCTTAAAGTACTTCTGTTCAAAATTAATTGATTTCAGAAAAACCTTAGTTTCACACTCAGGAATATTGCATCTCTCCCTTTCTTTCATTTTTGCACCCAATCAACACCGGCCAAACTTGACTATCCTTTACAGAAAGGAGGCATTTACATCAGAAAACTTTTGAGTATGTGCTATTTGCAGTTGAATGCCTCGGCCTCTGGTTGTTAGGGGGTTTTTTGGTTCCCCCCCCTCAATCTCTAATATGGAACACACCTCCTTAAAATTACACCTATTCAGAGCATTTTTGTGAACTAAAACTGCCTTTCATTCTGCTAGGCTTCGCATTATTCTTTTATAATAGCCGCGTAGCGTAACACATCACTAGGAACTTTCAATTCGTATACACGTTAGCTGCCAACCTCAAAAAGCCACTTTAATCACGTAAAACCTACCGCCTTCTACCCAAAATATGATATCTATTATTTAATATACTTCCCATTTGCAGCGATCAGTCTCGTAATGTCTAGTAACATATATAAATAGATCCTATTAACATGCCCAAATTCATGTTTTAATCTTCTTTTTCTGAAGCGTATATGCTCTATACACAATAGAAAATAATTTGTTATTGTTACTTGTACTAATGAGGATGTGATTGGTAATGTGCTGTTTTGTACTGGAAAACTTTGTCCAGTGGTTTTGTCTTTTGAAATTGCTCCTTTGGTTTGCCATGTTCACTTGAACTTGTGATGCACTGTTCCAAGTATCACCAATGGTCCACTCCAGTGCTCTCTTGGACACCACACAGAAAGCTTTAAAGGCAGTATTACGTTAGATAAAGAAGGTGGTATTAGAATATCCAGTGAACTTGAAGAGAAAGTTATGAAAATGTGAATGAATAAATCAACAGGATAAGGCAAGGGGATATGCTTTAAATAGTCTATAAACAAGACTCAGTGAAAGAAAAGAATGTTTTGAACAAAGGACAGAAGAAATAGAAAAGGAGAAGAGCATACCTTATGGTTCCATTGATAGGAACTTCTAGAATGGGCAAAATAATCTAAAGTGATAGAAGTAAGGAAATGGTCACTCTGAGTCAGTGGGGGGTGACTACAAAGGAACAGAAAGATAGAGCCATTCGGTATCTTCATTGGCACGGGGATTGCACAGGTGTGTATTTTCTTCCTCAAAACTGGTCAAACTCCATATGTAAAATATGTACATGTTATTATATGTAATTTATACTTCATTAGAGTAAACTGTGTAGAAGTCAAAGCACTCAGTAAAGGGTAACCATTGTGTTTGAATGGGATCAGATTTTAATCCCAAATGAAAGATGACCTCCTTCTTTTTAAATACGAAATATCTGCGTCATTCCAAAGAAGTACATTACACTCTTTTGTAATGTATTCCTGCTTCTCAGGATTGAGTACTGCCATTTTTTTTTTAAATTTTTTTTTTAACGTTTATTTATGTTTGGGACAGAGAGAGACCGAGCATGAACGGGGGAGGGGCAGAGAGAGAGGGAGACACAGAATCGGAAGCAGGCTCCAGGCTCTGAGCCATCAGCCCAGAGCCCGACGCGGGGCTCGAACTCACGAACCGCGAGATCGTGACCTGGCTGAAGTCGGACGCTTAACCGACTGAGCCACCCAGGCACCCTAGAGTACTGCCATTTTAATGATGACGCTTAGCCACAGTAAGACAGGCATTTCTTTAATAGACATTCTACTTTAAATGCCTGTTTTTTTCCCTGTGATTTCAACCGAGGAGAAATAAAGCAGCAAACTTATCCATTAAATCTTCGCAGGATTCGTATGACTTTGAAAGCGCGATTTTGAATTGAAACGACTGTTTCATAATACTCTTTCTGCGGGTAGGCTGAAACCAAAATAACACTAATTTTTGCAGGAAAAGGAAGATAAAATCTGCCTTGGACAATCACAAAATTCCCCTTCATACCACTTTATAAGTCAGTTATAAATAGCATCAGAAGTAATAGGGTTGCACATGAGAAATTGAAAGATAGTGCATGCACTATTTTTGGAAGAGCCATTGTGTAGTGTTTGGATCAGTATGTAGAGCTAGGTTGTGGCTAGGGGCGTCTTTCCTTTTTCTCTGGAGTCAGCAGCCTACAAAGGAGAAAACTTTATCAAAGTCATGTGGGAATTTTATTTTTATTTTTATTTTTATTTTTTATTTAAATTCAAGTTAACATACAGTGTTGTCATGGCTTCAGGAGTACAACCCAGTGATTCATCCCTTGTATATGACACCCACTGCTCATCCCAAAAAGTGTCCTCCTTGATGTCCATCAGCCATTTAACCCGACTGCCCACCCACCACCCCTCCAGCAACCCTCGGTTTGTTCTCTGTCTTTAAGAGTCTCTTCCGGTTGGCCTTGCTCTCTGTTTTGATCTTATTTTTCCTTCCCTTCCCCTACGTTCATCTGTTTGGTTTCTTAAATTCCACATACGAGTGAAATCGCATATCTGCCTTTCTCTGACCGACTTATTTCGCTTAGCATAGTACTCTCTAGTTCCATCCATGTTGCTGCAAATGGCAAGATTTCATTCTTTTTCATTGCTGAGTAGTATTCCATTGTGTATATATGCCACATGGTTTTTATCCATTTGTCCATCGATGGACATTTGGGTTCTTTCCATAATTTGGCTATTGTTGATAGTGCTGCTCTACACATCATGTGGGAATTTTAAAGACAACAGTTGAGTAAGGTAAAAAGAAACTTGAAATGACAGAATGCTGATGACAAAATATATCTCAGATTTATGTATAAATAACCGAAAGAAAAAGACTGGAGTGTGTGACAGATATAAAATCTGAATGTAAAGAATGCCATCAGTGTGGAGCAGAGGCAGATCAAGTGGGATTAAAGAGAGAGACAGAAATGGGGGGGGAAAGTTAATTTTGCCTAGGGTATTCCAGACTTTTTCAAAATTAATTAAAATTTTAGAAATGTACACGAAAATGTTGCAAACACCAGAAAAAGTATGTTTTTCAGTTGATAGGTCTGGAAGTAATTTTTTAAACTGTAAGATCGATTGTTTTATGGAGGAGCAGAAATGCTTCATTATATCTCATTTCTCCCCCCCAAGGGAGTGTGGAAACCCGCAATAAATAAATCCTGTGTGAATAGGTAAAATTAAGTGGGAGCTACAGCAGTAGAACAGGTCATTACTATGTACTGAAATGATTTCAGGCTTTGCCGCAATTCTATGTTTCATTTTTACCGTACAGACTAATAACTTGGCAATCGACTTCTTCAGCATGCAAGGAGTCTCATCATGGCTCAAAAATTACTAATTTTGTACTTCTGGGTCTGGAAATGTGCTAGGCAGAACCAGGTTTACATCCCTTTTCATGAAGAAATTATTTTTATTTACTGTAGATCCCCTACCATTTCACGAAAACACATGTTTAAGGTGATCATGTGTTCTCACATATTTATTTCATAAATCTTTGTATTATTTAGAGCTGTAAAACAGACAAGAACATTCTAGTGCAAATTTATAATATTAAATGTATTTTCCTGACATTTAGATTAAGATAGCAAAGCTTTTACCCATGTTGCTTTTCATTAATTTGAAGTCAGAACTACTCTTTATTTACTGTCATAAGGAATGAAAAATATAACAATTTGTTGGCATAGTCCATTGTCTCTTGAATGATTAAGAGGGTAGTCACATTAAATTATTTAAATTGTAGATTTAAATTTATTGCATTAATATTTTATACTATGCTTCAAATCTGTTACTTTATATTGATAAGTTTATGAGCTAATAAATTATTTTAACGTCTTCAAATAATACGATAATTAATATTGCATATGTATTTTTTATAACTCTAGTCGTCTTTTCATTATTTGATTTTAGTTACTTGAATGAATGGAAGAATTAGTTTTGTAGGGGAGGAAAAACTTTTCCTCTACACTGTTGGGTTCTGTTACTGAGACCTGCAAACTAAAATGACAAGTGAGAGAATAACAGGAGAAAAAGTTGTGTTTCATGTACATATGAAGCCAACAAAAAAAGCAACTGGCTTGTTTAACAGTAAAGTTAAGGACTCATATACTTAACTTGGTAGGAAAAAGAAGTGAAGAACAACTTCTCCAGGAAAAGCAAATAGGTTTCTTTAGTAAAAACAAGTGGGTTTTTTAGGAGAACAGATGGGAGAGAAGTTTGTGATAATGTTTGTCTATACAGGTACCAGTGGTCTTTCCATCTACCACAGAGCTATACAATTTTGCGGAGAGGGTATTCATGGTAGCCTCATTAACCCAGACATTACAGCTTTTAGTCAGATAAAGGAAACACAGGAGGCTTTTTTTTTTTTTTCCTGCAATATGGTTACAGCAAATTTATTTGTCCTGCAAAAATGTAGCTGGCTAATATTTGTATTAATTTTGTTTTCAAATCTCAAAATAAACACTGTCAACCGATAGGTTTCAAATAATTGATACTGAAAAGGCGATTTTTCAAATGTCATTTCCCCTTCCAGCTTCTAGTATCGTTTTTCATACCTATGGGTAAAATACCATTTAATTAATCCTGGTCTGTAATTACTTCCTGGGAAATAATGTTTTAACTTAATATTTGAATCATGATTTTGCTGGTTCATGTATAATACTCCACTGATATTTAATTTTCTCTGTTATCTGCTGCACTAATGGTTGGGGCTTTTTAAAATTAACTTTATATAAATGAAACAGTCTTCTGGTGCCTTATGGGTATCAGCCTCATTACTTTTCAGTTATGCTTTATACATGGATAGTATAAATAGCTATTGTAAATAACACTTTACTTACAGAGTTCTCATTGCATTTTTCTAAACGTTTCTTTTCAGGGATATCAACCAATATCCATGAGCATCTATAGGCCAACCATCGCCATCCTTCAAAAGTAATTGTAAGTATACCCATAAACATGCTACAGCACTCTCATTTTGCAGTAATATTCAACCATTATAGTTACGAGAGTCTGCTTATTTTGGTAATGTAGACCTACCTCTGAACTAGTAAACATTTTCCACGAATGATTTACCATATTTGAAAAAGAATATTATTTCATTGGTAAATAACATTTTAATGCAGCTTTAAAAAAAAAAAACTCAGCCTGTTTAATTACCAAATAATGTGTTAAACAGACACCCTTGCCAAAATGTTTAATCAGCACCCTGACTTTATACTAAATAAATATCAAATAAGATAACATAAATAAGAACAACTAGGTTAGTCAAGACAAACTGTGAACTTTAATTTTTCTCCTTCAGAAACAAACTGACGTCCGAGATTAGGCCATAGAAAATACAGCTATTATTTTCCTATGATAAACTTTTGAAGATATTCTTGATGGATGGACCCAAAAATCTCAGGAGGAGTATGAGGGGAGACTGAGAATTTTGTTTCTTCTTTTTTTAAATTTTTTTAAAGTTTATGTATTTTTGAGAGAGAGAACGGGAGTGGGGGAGGGGCAGCGAGAGAGGGAGACAGAATCCGAAGCAGGCTCCAGGCGCTGAGCTGTCAGCACAGAGCCCGACGCTGGGCTCGAAACTACGAACCGTAAGATCATGACCTGAGCCGAAGTTAGACGCTTAACCGACTGAGCCTCCCAGGCACCCCTGAGAATTTTGTTTCTTAAAAAGGAGTATCAGGGGGTTCCTGGGTAGCTCAGTCGGTATTCTCTAGGTTTCTTAAGGATGTTATTACAATTTAGGCAAAGTAGGTCAGAATTAGATCCCTTATTTTAAGCTCTAGACTGCACAGGGAATCCTCAATTAAATTTATGATTGTTCTAGGGGTGCCTAGGTGGTCAATCAGTTAAGCATCTGACTCTTGATCCGTGTCCTAGGTCATGATCTTCAAGGTTTGTGAGTTCGAGTCCCCCATCAGGTTCTGTGCTAACGGTTCAGAGCCTGCTTGGAATTCTCTCTCTCCCTCTCTGCCTCTGCCCCTATCCTGCTTGTGCTCTCTTTCTCTCAAAATAAATAAAATGTTAACAGACTCTTTAAGTATAAAATTAATATATACCTATTACATAAAAATTAAATGATACAACCTAAAGTGGAAAGTGGAAGTCTATCCAAATTGGAGAGAAGTTAGGGTGGAATAAGGGTGGGGAATGTCTGCTGAACATATTATGATTGATCAGAAAATAAAAGAAGAAAACAGTGATTTTACATCAAAGTAGTTGCATCAAAATGGCTGCATTAAAATGTACCATAGTCAGAATGGTCAATATCAAATTGTCCTGCTTTGTGATTTGATGACTCACCATTTAACATGATGACAAAGGTTCCACTTCCTTTGTTTAAGATGTATTGAAGAAACTCTTGGTGCTATATAGCCAGGTTTCCATAAAAGAAACATGAAATTCAAAAAGCGTAATACGTAAAATCTTAAAGAGTCCCAGCAGCTGTCCTGAGAGTGCACACAAGAAGTCACTCAGTGTACTTTTGTGAAAATCCAAGTTTTCCCACAGATGTTTTCACTACGTTGGTGAAACAGGCTAACGTGGACAGGCAGGTAAGTTTACACTCTCAAGCTTCAAACCGTGTTCACTCACACAAGGCCACCTCGTCTATATCAATGGCAACAGAAGCCCTACGGGGTGGTAAAGAGCAAGGTCAGCCTTAGTAGAATGTGACGTAAGCCGGTTTCACCTGCAGTACGCCCCTTTGGACACACGCCTGTTGACACCTTGTTCTTACCCAGCTGTTAACTGGAAGAGAGATTTGATATACAAATTCATGCTAGAGTGGCAATATCTAACAAGTCCTACCCCATCCAGAGAGGGGCACATTTTAACATCGAAAATGGGACTCCAACAAATCCCTTGATTGGCTAAAAGAGAAAATACGCCCCAAATGTCATCACGTTGGTATATAAGCTTGTTGCCTACTTAGCTTCTCCAAAAGGCTGGCCTCCTCAGGGCATATTAGTGACACAAAAAATAGATATGCAACATACTTAATATAAAACCTTAGACTCTGGTTATTTATGGTAAAGAATTTTGTTATTGTCACTAAATATGTTCATTCTCACTGTATGTAGAAGAGTACTAAAAGTTTTGTGATAATGTACATACATCCACAACTTGATATTCTTTGAGGTTTTGATATGGGGGTCCCTGGTGATTTCTAGCTATTTTAAGCTATATGAGATTCCACCGATTTTTAAAAATAAAAGGCAATTGACCTGATTGGTCTCCAGCTATCACTCAAACTTAGTAACACCTACTCTGAAGCCTTACTTAATGCTACCTATGGGCTACTATGAGATATATATATATAGTTATTATATATATATCATATATAGTTATTATATATCATATATATCACAGTGAAGGTAATATGTATCAGATATATATATGTCTGATATGTATGATATATATATATATGTCTGATATAATATGTATCAGATATATATATATGATGTATCAGATATATACATGTCATATATATATAGATGTATCAGCTATATATATCAGATATATATCACAGTGAAGATAATAATTTAGGAAATGTGTTCAATGTCTCCTGCGAAAAATAATCAGTTGGACACTGTGCTCCCTCCTGAGCTGGATAAGGTTTGTAATATTAGTAAGTATTAAAGGTAAATATTATCTTTTTTTCTGTAAAACCATATCACCATTTAAAGTTTCTTCACAGAAAGTGAAGAAATCATGTACATACATTCCTCTACAATGTCACGACGGATTTATACTTGTCCCTTTCTTGACATCTATATTAACACCTATACTTAAGAATGAAATTCACACCTACGTGAACACCTATATTTAAGAATTGTATCTCTTAAACTTTTGAGTAGGTGACTCTGTGTTGTGATAAATAAATACAAGTTCATTTAACGGAAGGATTTTTTTGCAGTGTAAGTTCTCTGATATATAACTGAGTATTATTATAAAGTTGTTTTGGTTACCAAATGACTTAAAGGAAGACATAAGTAGACGCTAACAAAAACCAGCTATTACCTACGTACATCTTATTGTTCTTCAGCTCTTCATTTGGTTAAAGTAAATGAAACATAATCAAAACTCATGAAAGGGTACAGAATTGAGTATTAAAATGTTGTGTGTTCCATGAGTAGAATATGCCTTTTATACCACTTACAGGAACCAACATGGTGTCTTGTACATAATATGCATTTAATAATATATTCAATAATTAGGGCAATAATAACTATTGAACTAGTAGTGATAAAATAATAGCACCTTGGGAATAGATACTCAGTCAGGCATGCCTTTCAGTAGTGAATATATATACATATTTAGAGCATAAGAAAACCTAAACCTTTATAAGATAATTCCACATTCCTCACAATTTTTACTTGTACTAATATTCCAAAAATTGAAGTAGTCTTTTATAATAATCAATAGAACTAAAAAACATGGCTTTAACTGAGTGAAGAAATATTTATTGATTTCAATAATCCAGTTGAGCCAACTGATAACTTGAAAAACTACATACCACACATATTTTTCACTCTGGCTAGTCTGCACCCAAAGCCAACAAGGCTGGCAACGTGGTTCAGAACGTGCCCGTGCTAAAATGTTCCAACTTCTCAAAATAAGCAAAAATCACTTTATTTTGGAAAGCTCAGCAGCCTAGCAGTTTCAAGGTAGAGTTGCATGGCCATTCACACTAGATCATAGCAGCGAAATAATTTTATATGTACATTTTCTGATTTTGAACATACACCTTTCAAAGCTATGCTTGTACTTCTAAATTTTGCATTTTCGAAACATTCATATCTCCCAAAATATCAAATATGGGTGTAACTTTCTTTTAAACATGGGCGTAACTTAAGGAACTGCAACAATTAAATTAATACATGTGGTATAAGAGGCCGTTGGGATCAAGGAGTTTATGACGTAGAGAATGTTGATTTCGTATTTATTAGTCTTAAGTACATATTGCTATCATTTTAGAAATGGCACATATTACCTTCCCAAAAGATACAGATATTTTAATGAGGCAGAAGTTGTTACACGTTGTATGAAATGCATATGTGCATATTTGCATCATGTTTCTATCACATTTTACTCTCGTTTAAAAATTAAACCTATGACCCAGACAAATCACACATGGTATATGAGAGCTTGCTAACAATCGCTTTCTGAAATATTCTCTCTTCGTACCTCTAGGCGTCATTGTTCATTTAGCTTTCTCAAAACTAAGTATCTTTATTTGTATCTTTAGAGACAAATAAAAACTGATAGTAAGCTTATACAAAGATACTAATAAAATGTGAAAAGCGAATCACGTATTTGTGGTATGTTCGTTAAAACTCTATTATATCAACTAAAATCTCTATGTAATTAATTGTCTTTCCATGGAGTGTTCGTATTGACTTCATAGGGTTTTGATTATATGAGAATATACTCTCCATGTGTTGCAAGGCTCTTAACATCATTGCCAATGACACTGTCATTTAGACAGTTGGATTGGGCAAGAAACTGTCAGTCATCCGGTTGGATTGGGCAAGAAACTGTCAGTCATCCTTGAACATCTTCCTGTCCTTTATGCCCCATAACCAATTTCATCACCAACTCCTGGCAACTTTAGCTTCTGAATATCTTCACTCCATTTCTAGCATCCTTATACTGGGTTTGGTTTGTCCATCACTTCTTGTCTGAGTACAGGAACACCCTTCGAAATGATTGCCCCAATTACACATTTGCACTCCCAAATCCCATCCTCCCTATTCTTAGTGCTCTTAGAATAAATACCAAAATCTTTGTTATGGGTTGTAAGAGAACCTAATCTGACCCCTGTCGACCTGTTCAGTGCCACAGTTTACCCTCTTCCCTCACCTCCCTCATGAATGCTTCGGCTACAACTGTCTACTTTCAGTTCCTTGAACACATCATGCTCTCGCCTCTGTTGTGAATCGTTCCTTGCATTTCCCACCATCATAGCACTTACTGCAGTTTATACGTTTATGTTTATACATTATATTAAGTTTGTCCATTTATGCTTGTGCTTAGAGATCCCTATCTCCTCCACTAGATGTGAACGTCAGGAGATGAAGGGCAGGATTTGCTTTGGCTGAAGGTTGTAATTTTCAGCATCCGGCACAGTGCCTAGCATATGATTCAGTAAATAGTCATTGACTGAATAACTCAATGAACACATAGGTATTGGTTAAAAAGTCATTCGTGTAGCTTCTTGGAAGTAGTTGATCTGTGGTTGCTTAATTGTGCAGGCTATTTTTCTACTCGCCGCCCCCTACTGGTAGCTATATATATTGCAGCCTAGTGAAAAATTTTAGAGGCCTCAGGTACTAAGACCTTAACATAGGGTTGCAGATGGGAGCTATCAATTAACTGTGACAGCAGTAAACGTATCACCATGTCTTCAAATGTGACATTAACTCTACAAGCAATTCACATATAAAAAGACATCCGATAACCAAATCCTATCACTGCTATGCATTATTAAATAAGCAAGTTCAGGGGCGCCTGGGTGGCTCAGTCGGTCAAGCGGCCGACTTCGGCTCAGGTCATGATCTCAGGGTCCGTGAGTTCGAGCCCCGCGTCGGGCTCTGTGCTGACCGCTCAGAGCCTGGAGCCTGTTTCACATTCTGTGTCTCCCTCTCTCTGACCCTCCCCCGTTCATGCTCTGTCTCTCTCTGTCTCAAAAATAAATAAACATTAAATAAGCAAGTTCAAATTTGTGACAAATTAATTCTGCATAACCTATAAAGTATTAAAAACTAGTGCTAATGGGGCTCACCTTTCACGTTAAAAAAATGGAATATATATATATATATATATTGATTGTAGTATGAAGGTATCATTCAATATATGAATATATATGAATATGATTGAAATGTGATGTTACTAGACGAACACGTTGATAAATGATATGATTCTGAGTCTATATTTCCTCCTGGCCAACTAAGATTTCTTATTCCTGCTTTAATTTCACATTGTATTTTATTTTTATTCCACTACATTACACTTAGCTATTATGCAGTGAACCAAATTTGTCTTCGATTGCATATATCTCCCGTAACTCATACATTTTACTACCCTAGTCATGTTTCCATTTTTTCGTCTGTTAAAATATTGACAAACAATTTTAAGACGGCACGATGAGTGCCGGAGCAATGTTTCTCAAGCCTTATGGTGCATGTAATCATCTGGGGATCCTGTTAAGCTGCAGATTCTGCTTAAGTAGGTCCGGAAAGGAGCCAGAGTTTGCGTGTCTAACAAGCTCCCAGGTGACGATATCGTCGGTCCGTGAACTATACTTGCGGGAGCACGGTAAAACAGCAGGGGTCCACAACCTTCTTCTGTAAAGGGCCAGGTAGTAATTATTTGTGGCGCTGTGTTCCACATAGTCTCTTGCAACAACTCAGCTTTGCTGTTTTAGCATACCGTCGGCCACGGGCAACATGGAGAGGAATGGTTGCTCATAAAACTTTATGAACACTGAAATTCAAATGTCTACAGTTTTTACAGAGTATGGCATATCATTCATCTTTTTATTTGTTTTTTAAAACCATCTAAAAAATGCAAGTGCCATTCTTAGTTCGTGGGCCATATACAAAGACAGTGTATAGTTTGCCGATCGTCCCGCGAGAGGATAAAGTGCCAGTGGGTAGGCCGAACGTGTCCGGCGACAGAGGCTCTGTAGAGAAGATTGCTGTGACTCGAAGACACAAGGCGTTGCAGATTTTCATGAGGAGTTGTGTCAAGCGAGCGTGCAGAATATGAAGTGGAGGATGTGATTAAGTTCTACATTTTGGAACGTTCAGAGAAGCCTGGTCTGCCGAGAGGGAGGAAGAGGGTAGCAATGATTGAGGAAACCAGGAAAAGCTACATTGGAAAGGTCAGGACTCTCTGCAAGTGACAGCAGACTGTTCTCAGATGAGAGGTCTAGGGAAGCTTTTATAGAATCGAGGTTTGCAAATTCATTGAGGAAAAGTGAAATGAAGATCACAAAGCCAGGCAGGGCAGGCCAGTCAAGCCATTTTGTCCTTTATTACAAAGCACACAGCCGACTACAAAGGGAAGCCAAGAACTGATGAATGAAGATTAAAAACATGGCCTCTCCAAACGCCTCAGTGGCTGACTCACATTGCTGATGAGCTGGAGAGTAGGCATACACACTGAGAGGTGAAATGAGCATGTGTCTGTTATTTCTCTGGAAGCGGCGGTAGAGTGAGGCAATGGAACGTGACCCAACACCAGAGCTGGAAATGGTGAAAGATGGAATGTCAAGTACAAAAGTAACTCAATCCCAATACTTTGGAGAAAGCTCTTCCTCTAGTTCGCTGTCCATTTCTCACATCATCCATCCCAGAAGGACTTTGTCCAGTTGTTTTACAGTTGTGTTTCATTGGAATGCCAGAAGTGAATTAAGACTTGCTTGGGGAGCACCTGGGTGGCTCAGTCAGTTAAGCATCTGACTTCGGCTCAGGTCATGATCTCAAGGTTAGTGAGTTCAAGCCCCACATCGGGCTCTGCATGGACAGCTTGGAGCCTATCTGGGATTCTCTCTCTCCCTCTCTCTCTCTGCCCATCCCCCGTACTCTCTTTCTCTCTCTCCCTCTCATAAGTAATTACACTTAAAACATGATTTGCTGGGAACTTATTATATACAAGGAACTTAAGGATTTTTTTTTAATTCTTATAACAATCTAATAAATAGGGAAATGACCACTTATTTACTTAGATTTTCTCCAAGATAGGGAATGCATCTACGAGGAGCTACGACTCAGTCATAATCCCCAAGGGTAAAGAAAAAAATAGAAGGCAGAGGGAAAGTTTTCACTGTTCCACAATGGAGGGAAAGCCAACATTTTGGTCAGAAAATTATACGTGACTTTCAAATACTGACTAACCATGACAGGAAAGGCAACTTATTAATGGAAGTTAGGAAGAATACCAAATGTACACACAGGAAATTTTAAACTTTTTTTAACATTCAAAAGACCTGGGACCAGGTTTCCATCAAATAAAGAGAGATGTTGCATTTAGTTATAATATAAATTATTGTTTATTGAACATCTACTCAACGCCAGGCAATATAGTGAAAATTATACAAATTATTCCATTTAATTTTCACATTTTAGTAAAAGTGGTTGTTATTATGAAAACTTAACATATGAGTCCAAGAGGGCTTAAGTGAGTTATTCAAGGTTCCCTGACTCCTTTGGACTTGCCTCAGAAAAATTGCTATTGTGGGGTGTCTGACTTTGGCTCAGGTCACAGTCTCACAGTTCATGGGTTCAAGCCCCGCGTCGGGCTCTGTCCTGACACTTTGGAGCCTGGAGCCTGCCTCGAATTCTGCGTCTCCCTCTCTCTCTGCCCCTCCCCAGTTCAGGCTCTGTCTCTCTGTGTCTCTCAAAAATAAACATAAAAAAAAGAAAAACCACTAGTGTGTAAATCTGAAAATATTAAATACGTAGCACATACCAGATGCCAAACAGAAATTCATCATTGTTTTCTTGCTATTATGGTCAATAGTATCACTGCTATTTACCTGATGCCTCTAAGCCTTTTTTTTTTTTTTTACCTCAACCATAATGTGAAAGTCAATATAATACAAGTAGGTCAAAGGATGACATGAAACAACCCACTTAAAGTCTCTAGCATATGGAGGCCACTTGGTAAATGTCAAAACTACATAAATTTTCTCTTGGAGGATGCTCTTTATTCTTAAATACAACCCAATAAGACAGTCGATGTCAATGCTTCCAGTTATTTAGCGGTAGGCCCCTGGGTAATGAAGTTGACCGTGTATCTTCAGAAAACAATGTCTGACTAAAAAATGACTTTAGTTTAAGTGTGTGGAATCAGAATGTTGAGTTTAGGGCTGAAATACTCAGAACATACTTCAAAGTTTCTGGGTTGATTTTCTGCCCCACCTACTATTTCCTGTAGTTTATTTCTTACATATCTGTGTATGTAACAAAAGAATATTAGTTATAATCCTATTAAAATAGTATAATTCATTCATTTTTTTGCCCCAGTTCAAGAGTTGTCTTTTATTTATTTTAGAAATTTTTTTTTTTAATGTTTATTCTTGAGAGAGAGAGAGAGACAGAGAGAGACAGAGCATGAGGAAGGGAGGGGCAGAGAGAGAGAGACACAGAATCCGAAGCAGGCTCCAGGCTCTGAGCTGTCAGCCCAGAGCCTGATGTGGGGCTTGAACTCACGAACCCTGAGAACATGACCTGCACCGAAGTCAGACGCTTAACTGACTGAGCCACCCAGGCGCCCCCGACAATTGTCTTTTAATAGTTGAGGCAATGTTTATTGATAGTATGAAAGTGCTTGATAAATGTGTTTAATACATGTTGGACGAAAGAGTGAATTAATGACTCGTTTCCATTATTATTTATTATTTTTATATCTTTAGATTTCCATAAAGAAAGTTCCCTTTAAATTGGATATATACTTAGCTCTGTAAATTCATTTAAACAAAACACATCATATTCCCCTGGATATAAAAATACAAATGAATTAGGCCTTATTACACTTTTTTTTTTAATTATATTTAAAAATTGATTTTGGTACTTGATGTGCTAACATTTAAGTACAGCACACCTGCCTTACATTGTTTGCTCCTTGGTGCTTTTCTTCAATTAATATTCATTTTGATGAGCTTTGGCAGTCCTCATGCTTTTAAAGGGTAAGCCAGATTTTCAGTTGACAAACAGATCTTGGTGTATTGACTACCAGTAACCTCGGATTCTAAAAGGAGAGAAGACGACCAAGTAACTCCAGTATCCTAGAGAAACCTGATATTTCAGTGTCTTCTCTAAATGGTTACCTAACAGCCGGCCTAGAACGTACCTTTTCAGAGAGGGACGCTTTGGGGAAAAAATGTTTGCCAGAGAACCTATCATTGAAAAGATAGCTCAGGGAAACAAAGCGATAAAGGCCAAGGAGAAAGGGTCAAATTAGCTGGGATCGTGATACCGTAGAGAAGTGGCCTGGGAGCTCAACACTGAAGACAGTTGAGTTTAGAATGTAGATCGGGCAGGAAGAAAGGCACTTCAGGAGTGTGTGTTGAGGGGCAGGAGCTCCACAAAAAGCTGGGAAACCAATTAGCAAGGAATGAGTGGGAGCCGATGGGGCCTGTGACCTTATTGGGTTATAGTCAGTAATGGGATAAGGCGGAATAGCTAAGGCGAGGGCAACATGGAGAAGATATTTAAAAAGGGAGATGCTGAATAAGGGGTTTTGATAATATTTATAGCTGTTCTTCCAAAGAGAAATGCCTGTAAGTGCTCAGATAAACTGGTGGATCTGTCACCTCTGTCTCACCATTCCGACGCTTTGGTAGTGGGCTCTCCAGTGATTACACCTGTAACAAGCATGCCCGACCACCAGGTGGCTACAAAGTCAAGTCATGCTGGGGGAGTTGCCCAGTGTTTGGGACTCTGATGAGGTGAAGGTTTTTCCAAGTCACAGCTTCAAAAATCTGATCAGCTACTTAGTGTCCTATCTCCTATCTAGACAACCTTATCGAAAAAGTCGAATGGAGCTCATCGCTTCTCAAGATTCCTAAGCTCAGGGAATGGGTCTGTATGTTAGATTCCCAAGGCAGGCGCCAAAGCAAACGAAAGAGAAGGAACCAACACGATTTGTTTCAAGTTTCTATGCACCCTACTTTATAATCCGTGACTTGCTCCCAGATCAATGTCTTTAGTGTTACTGCTAGCCACCATCGAGCTCTGTCCTTGAAATATAATTTGTTTATTTCTCTCCCACAATTGACTGGTTGCCATTCCCTATGGCAGAGTTATAGCTGTGAGAAGTGATAGATGGTTACTGAATTAGAGGAAGAGGACCGGATAGTGAGGCTCTCTAAAGCCTTCAGGGGAAGGTCAGTGGCAATTTGGATAGTAGGAGTTGGCAGAACGTGGCTCCGGCAGCTTTTCCTTCATTATACATTATGATATCATGCCCCAGAGAACATCAAGTTCTCAGTTTATTTTTTGGGAAAATTACATAAAGCCAAGATCAGTATTGTTTGACTCTTCGTATTAATAGGTAGTGCATTAAGTTTGCATTAGAACGAAAAATGATGTAACCTCGTTTTTAAAAAGCAAAACACTACAATGAACATATCAAAATACCCCTGTCACAGGAAAAGCATGCTGTTTATTACTCTAAATTATTCAGAGGTTTTGACACAATTTGCTGTAAACATTTGAGTAATAGAACAGTCTAGAACTAGTAGCTGACGGTGATACATTGAACTTCATCATTTTTCCTTCCCTTTGTGTCTTTGGGGGTTCGAATAAAGAATGAATATTAGATTAATTAGCCAAAGTAATTATGGAGAACTATTATGGGATCAGCACTATGCCAGGGGTTCCAGGAGTTGGCATAGTGCTGACCCCAAAATTTCAGGAGTTGTATTGGCCATGATCTCTGACCTCCCAGCTTGCTCATGATCTTACCAGTGAGATGAGATTAACATGAAACCAAAACAAAAGCAGAATGTTACAAAGAGCTAAATAGTGTGCCCTACGCAGTAAGGATCATACAGGTACAAAGAGGGAAGAAATCAACGAAGCCTGCATTTCAGAGGGAGAGCCATCGAAAGTGAGCTCATAAGATGGGATGAATTGTATCCATAGCTGCCATCCTTCTCTTCTATCTCATTAAGCAGTCTATTTGTCTTTTTACACCTTCTCCAGACATTCACAGAAGTCCTTCTGACATGGTAGGGACTCCATTGACATTTGCTGGTTGATCTAAAAAAATGGAAGGGGCAACTGAGTGACTCAGTCTGTTGAGCGTCCGACTTAAGCTCGGGTCATGATCTCGCAGTTTGTGAGTTTAAGCCCCACAGTCGTCTCGCTGCTGTCAGCACAGAGCCCCCTTCCGATCCTCTATCCCGCTCTGTCGGCCCCTCCCCTCGCTTGCACGCTCTCAAAAATAAATTTTCAAAAGTATTTAAAAAAGACAATTGAAGTATAATTAACATACGGCGCTACATTAGTTTCAGGTATACAACATAATGATTCAGCAATTCTATGCATTACTCAGGGCTCGTCACAGTGTGGTCACCACTAATTTTTTTAGAAGGATGTGGTAACAGCAAACAAAAGAGAGACATTTGGTTTTTCTGTCAAATATATAGTTATCTTGTGAAAAGTCTGTAATGGTCATGGGTAGAGGACCTATTCATTGGATCATAGTGCCAATCTGAAAGCAAAGTTTATAGATGTGCTTCTTTTCAATTCTTTTTTAATATTTATTATTTATTTTTGAGAGAGAGTGAGAGGGACAGACAGACAGAGTGGGGGAGGGGCAGAAAGACAGGGAGACACAGATTCCGAAGCAGGCTCCAGGCTCCGAGCTGTCTGCACAGAGCCAGAAACGGGGTTCAAACTCACGAACTGTGAGATCATGACCTGAGCCAAAGTCGGACGCTTAACTTACTGAGCCTCCCAGGCGCCCCTGGTGTTTATGTCTTTATATTAAAGAATTTTTATTTGTTAGACATGCTCCTCTCAGATTTCAGTCTTCCATGAAAGCAAAAGGCATTGAATGATATAGTTGCAATTAATGTTAGGCAAGTACATAATTTTAATGGGACGTGATTAGACGTAATTAGAATAGTGTCACGTCACCAAAGATAGAGATAGATTGACAGCCATTAATAAGGTAAAAACCTTGACTGAATTTCTTGCCTCTACTACAACATTCTGAAAGTGATCTTATAATTTAGGATTAAGGCTGTTGTCTTCATAATTACATACAAAACAATGACTCTGAGTAACCACTCTTTTTCAAAACTGTGGGATAATGAACATGTATTTTTCTGAATGCTGAACTAAATGGACCACAACTTCCTAAATGGATGGTCTTCTACAGGAAATGCAAACTATTAAAACCCATAATTAATAACCAGTTTGTCACACGTTATTTTCCCTCTTCTCGTACTTATGTCTATCAAGTATTCTGCACATTCAAGAGAGTGTCAATATGGTAACTCGTTAACCAACACTTGGTAAATAGGTAGGTCTTCTTCATTGGAAGAGCAGAAACAAAGGTTAATGCATATTTCCTCCTTCAAGTGGCCATTATTCTAGAATTTTAGGCAGGAAAATATGGTCCTTTATACATCACAGATAAACCTATATATACACTTTAATTTTTGAAGTGCACTGTTTTTTCCTACTCTTTAAGTGAGTTCCGTCCATTTGAATTGTTTTCTTCCTCCTCATTTTTTAAAACCTTTGGCCTAGAAGAGTCTAGAATATCACCTGTAGTTTTCATTTCGCTGGGAAAATTCTGCTTTTTGATTCCATTCTCTTTCGAGTGTCCAGGAAAAGCTCTAAACCCCAACTTTGGTAATGGGACTTCTTCATCTGGGGGAGGGGCAGGCAAGAAAGAAATGAAACATTTTATAGCAACTATATTGGTAAAACTTTAAAAACTTGGAAGAGCCAAGCATTTGAAGGAACGTGGGCCATCTAGATGTTTTATGCATTATTGGCCGAAGTATGTATTGGTACAACCACTTGGGGAAAAAAGTTGGCATTGTCTTCTAAAATTGAGTATACATAATGCGTATAGGGCATGTTGTTTTAATTTTTAATTGCTTAATGAATTAATTGTATCAATGTCACCATGTTTGGTGAGATGATGGTGACTCACCTACCAAGGGTTATAATTATTTCTGTTCTATGCACCTGAGGCCAGACTATTCTTAGAATTCCAAGATGGCCAAGTATCCCAGTGGGCATCATTTGGTAAGGCAGCATACCAGGCTGGGGCAAAACTAGAAGGGCGATAGAGAAAGACTTGTTTTGACAAGAACGCTATATACATTTAGAGTAGTGCATGGTTCGTAGCATTTCAACAATGACTTCATGAAGGAAAACAAGAAGAAAGATGGAATGATGATTATTTGACAGTCGCTGCTTGATGTGCAGGTTTTCAGTCATAACCCAGAAAAAAATGGGAGGCATATCAAATGGATGCTTTTCTGTTTTGCACATTTGGGAAAATGTGAGTTTCTTCCAGACTCACGGGAAACATGTGTCTTTGTCACATAATTCAAGGATAATGATCTACAAGTTCTGGTCAGGAACATTTAAGCAATTTTAATTGTGTGTGTGTGTGTGTGTGTGTGTGTGTGTGCACACGTGCGTTTATTTTTGAGAGAGAGAGAGAGAAAGCACGAGTGGGAAAGGACAGAGAGAGAGGGAGACAGAGGATCTGAAACAGGATCTGTGCTAACAACAGAGAGCCCGATGTGGGGTTCGAACCCACAAACCGTGAGATCATGACCTGAGCTGAAACCAAGAGTCTGATGCTTCACCGACTGAGCCACCCAGGTGTCCCTAAGCAATTTTGAATAGTCCTATCCAACACTTAAGCCAACATAAATAATTAGGCACAAAGCAACTTGGCCTTTGTAAGGGGAAATTATAAGACAAGCAGAAAAACATGTAAAAGTGTGAATTTTAAAAAATTCCACACATTTTTAACCAAGTTCCTCACAAATGGTAATTTGAAAGAGAAAGAGAATAGCCTTTGGCGAGGCGGGAGATGTTTGGTGGTAACAATGGCTGTTACTTATTGAACATCTACGGATGTCAGGTACGAGACTGGACTCTGCAAGTTATTTCTTCTAATTGTCCCAACAGTCAACTGTCAATAACCAAGTCATTATCGCTCCCATTACCATATAAGGAAACACAGGCCAAGAGGGCTCAAGTGAGTTTCTAAGGTTCCACAGCTCGTGAGTGACAGAGCTGGGATTCTGAACCCAGATCTGCCTGATTCTAAACTCACATTTCCTTCCCCTAAAGCTGACCCAGGTATTTTGTAGCCGTACTGAGCCAATGAAGCATGGATCCTGACATGTTTCAGGTCTCATATCCACCCCTCTTCCAAGCTGGTTCTTCTGCTTGGGCTCCCGGCCCCAGCTCTACCGTCTACAAGCACTGGCAAGTGACCCATTGGGCTTCTCCCTGACCAACTGGGCATCGAGCAGTGCAAGAGCAAATCCCTCCACAAAGCTGGGAGAGTCATTCTGTGGGCTACTCCTGCATGCGGGTGGGTACATATCTACTGGGTCCTGGGACCCTGCCTAAGACAAGTGAGGGGGCAGAGAGACAAATCAAACAGCTCAGTACCTGGTACTACTAAATAAAGGCGACTGTGTCCATATTCCAGTTACCAAGAACCCAAAAATGTTACTGTCATTACATTATCACCACCGTTATTATTAGCTGTGTAGCTCTTGGCGATTCACATGAACCCCTCTTGGACTCAGTTTCCCAAGTCCGTCAAATAAGGTCGACAATGCTGGAAGGACCCAAGATTGCCATGATGATGACATGACAAGAGAAACTCATTTTACTCCGCTGGCAAATTGCCCTTTAAGTGTTCTTCAGACAGGAGAGATAAGTTCACTTTTCCCTTTAATGTGATAAAAGTGAGATTGAGATTAGAAGAATCTTGCAGACATTGGCCCCCGTCCAAGCTGATGCGTTTGCCAAGGAACTTGGGAAAGCTAAAAACTTCTATTCCGCTTTCATCAAACTGAACAAAGATAACTTGGGATCCCCTGTGTTGGACTGGCTTTTTTCAATGTGGCATTATTCTCATTCTCCACCACTGGAGAGGCTTCACGCTTTGGAAAATTCCAAACAAGACTGGGGTGCCCAGCATCTGTGACCGAAGACATTTCTGATTATTTCAGTCCTGGCAGCATGTTCTGGCTCTTGATGATTTTAAACATTTTTTTTTTTAAAAGAAAAACTATTAAGTACAGAAGAACTCAGATTCAAATACATTTAATATCTCACCCCCCCCAAAAAAATTACTTTTTAATTTAAATTTTTAAAATAAACAAAACCTTAAAATAAAACTTGAAAAATGTATTTCTCCACATTCCTACAAGCCTCCTGACACACTTGCCTTCCCAACCTCTTCGTTCCCCATATATAACAGTCTGTTTAAACTCATGCCGATAGAATTCCTTTTCAATTATTTCTTATAATCTAGATCTATGTGCAAGATCCATTCCTGGCCCCTTCTTTCCTTCATAATGCCTTTGGACACTCAAGTCCCCCCCAGTCTCTCCCTCTACCAGCTTGGCAATGACCACTTTCCCATTTTTTGTATTCATGAAAGTTATCTTATAAGCCAAGTTGTAAACTCTTTGAAAGAAAAGACCCTGTCCTTTCATACATCTTAGTACTTACAGAAGCACTCAGCCCAGTGCCTTGCATAAAGCAGAAGTTCAATAAATAATTATTGAGGGATAAATTCATGTAATTTTGCTATGAAGTCCATCATGAATTCTTGGAACCAGAAGTGAAAGAAAGCTCTAGAAAATTGAATCTCATGCTTTTAGAACCATAAAAATTTGGCTCTGTTTTAGGTGGTAAATAAATATACACTGACACTCATTTAAAATCCAGAAAAGGGGGACACCTAGGGCTGGCTTAGTCAGTAGAGCGTGCAACTCTTGATCTCGGGGTCATGGGCTCAAGACTCACATTGGGCGTGGAACCTGCTTAAAAAAATAATAAACAAAATGCAGTAAAGATTAGTTTGTGAGACATAAATTCATGAAAAGTTATTTAATAATTATTTTGAAGGAAGATCTCACACTTTTTTGTGTGTGCCGACATTATAGATGATAAACTCGCCTTCCTAGGAAATGTCCCTAGGGTCCTCTGCCAGAAAGGACACTGGGCTCACAGGTCATAGCTATGTTCTGATAATTAGGCCAACATTACAAAAGAATGCACACAACTCCCAGCTCATTATATTACTATTTTCAGGCAATTGACATGAAATATATCCGTGAAAAATACATATCAAACTGCATAAATCCTTGTCGACTGAAATACAAAACCCAGTTTTAAAAAATGACACGCTTTTCCTGACAGTTGGCAAGGATACATTAGAAAGACTTTTTTACATAGTATATATTTTTCAGTTATTTCTTCAGAAATATGGCAAGATAGTGTTCATATGACCCACTACCCATCTGAATGAATGTGTTATAATAATACAGGGTCTTATTATTTTCCCCTTATTATTTCAATGCAGAATAAATGCTATCTGAACAATTCCCCTATCCCTCACCAGCCTTATTACACTGATAACAAGATGTGGGCAGACAGTTTTTTAAATAGACTCTTAAAACTTAATTTCTTAACATAGTTGAGGGGCTTCTCTTAGAGGTCCGCGTGGGTAGGTGAGAATCTGTCAACATAATGTCTGTTCTCAGCATTTTTCCTAAGGGCAACATGCTATTTTGTTCTCCCGTGTAATTATTTTTACTTGTCTTTTTCTGCTTATGTCCTTTAATTTCTCTTAGAACTTTGAAGATGGACAAGTGTGGCTGTTTAGATTCTCTCATAATACAAAACAGTGTTTGTGATAAAGACTATGAATTATCTTTGATAAACATCTGCTTATAGTTGAATGAGGGGTTGTTTAGTACAGAAAGTGGTATTCAGCGAAAAGTGCAATTTATCAAAGAAATACTTCTTTCCTTGTTGCATTTACCCTCTTGCCGGCTTGGTGTATCTATATTGCTTATTTGTCCTTTATTACTGTCAAGACAGCAAATTTCTCTCTGGAGCAGATGGTGTAACTGCCATTGTTCTAATGCTTAAAATTCATTCTGCTGCAGGAAATTTTTATCATGAAACCTCTAATTTAGCAATATTAACAAATTGAAGCTATGGACTGTTTTCTCTGGGATGTCTGGCCTTTATTAGATATCTGAACAAAAAAAATCTATATTTATATCATGAAAATTGGATCGAAGTATATATTTGATTATTTCTTCATAATCAATGTCATTATTGATTATTGACGGTGGGTAAATGCTATAAAATGTTAGTCAGTCATTCGTTGTAAAAGAATTGATCATGGATTTTGTTTGTTTCCTTTACCAATATCTCCATAATTTATGGCAATGGAAATTTAAAATCATAATAGGTGTCTTGATACTTTTTGAATAGAGTGTTTAAATTTAAATCTATTTTTAAACTTCAAATTTGTACCTTTTTTGTCCATAGCTCCTAATAGCACCCCGCTTCACCTCCCCCACATAGAAAGCCATCAGATTTCATATTTTACCTTCAGGAAAGAATCAAGGGAAAATGCCATTTTTTTCATGCCCCGCCACATTTTCAATATTGGAATGATTAAAATAAGACCAACAAAAGTCTTGCAATCAATTTTAGCCTTGCAGCTTAAAAACTAAGGCAACAAATAAATCTTCTATGGAAATATTTGTAATAACTTTTGAACAAATAATGCATGCAGGTAAGTGTCCAGTAAATAGAATTCCACAGCCTGTCAAAATTTTTTTCCATGCTTACTACTTTAGAAATAATTCCACTCAGTGTAATGGGGTAAATGGGGTAAAATGGGGTACCCCATAGTTGGACATTTGTATAATCGCCAGTGAAATGATCAAGTTGATCAAGTCCATTATCGTTCGGGTGACCATCCAGTCCAGGGTGCCCAAGAAGGTTACGGTTTGTACTTACTGAATAAATGTCGATAATACTTTCTTTGAGACTCAGAGATGTCCCAATTTGGCTATTAAGTTAGATGCTAATTCTTAACTCTCATGCGCCCACATAAACCTAAGAACTTACAGGCTGACACATATAAAAGCACTATAAGCAAACATCCCTTCACCAAGAGGAGCATGCAAACTTATTAATGACACAAGAAATACATGTGAAATCCCTGCAAAAAAAATCCACCAACCTTTGAATTAAAATCAAAATTTGCGAGGCAAGTGGGAAGCTCTGTGGGACGTTAGGGAAGAGATACATGGATGTAGACTAGAGTAGTTGAGGCTGATTTAACCAGTTGTCTTCCTCCAGGGCCTCGCAGGCATGAGGCCACGTGAACAAAGTCCTCAGGATGGTGATAATTCAAGTTCACAGCCTCTCAGTCAACACTGGAAATGACTGAATGAATACAGAGAAGGGTATGGTAGAAAAAATAATCAATAAGGACTTCGAAATTCCCGTCTTTCGCCCTGGCGTTGCCACTGGCCACCTTTATGTCGTTGGGTAAATTACTTCTTCCCGTTGGCTTTGGTTCTTTCATCTGTAAAAAGAGAGTAAACGGGATTCACTGAGCTGTTACTACTTGTGAGACTACTTTGTGCCAGGCGCTCCGCTCAGGACTATGGCAATGATCTCTGAAGTTCCTTTCCTGCTCTAACGTCTGTGGCAATCACTTCCATCACTAGTGTTTCCAGTGAGATAGGTCTAGTCAGCTCGGGATCATTCACTTCTTTGGCAAAAAAGAACATTTCTTACAGGTAAGTGAACCCCACCCAGCATATATTTGTTATGTTAAGTTGACTTGCAACTTCTCCTCGCAAGTGCCCTTTATGTCCTCCTTGGATTAGGACCGTATTTTCATCCCCCGTGATAATGACGCAACCCCAGAATGGCAGGAAACCCTTTTGGGGAGAAGCTGGTAGGGCATATTTTTGGAGCATGAAAGCTGCCATTAGGCTGCAGGTGACAGAGGCTGCCAAAGAAGCTGAGATTTCCTCTGTGAATCCAGCTGGTTCAAGGCTATAGGCTCACTTCCCTTAGTGGGTTTTCCTATTTGTAGGGAGTGGGGAAAGTGGCCCTAAGCCATCAGAGTGGCGTATATATCACATTTGATAAGGCACACGGGCGCTCTACTCCATTAACTGGAGAAGTTGGAGCTAAATCTAATCTAAAAGGGATCCGAGGAGCAAGAAAAAATTAATTTCACTGACCTAATATTTATTCTGCACTTTAAACTTGTGGCATGCTAAAAAAAGTCGTTATGCTTATCAATACATAAGTCTGTGCCGACTTACTATAGGAGATACAAAATACGAGATGGAATATAAATAATATTTAAGTCGATACTTAGCTCATTTACCTTTGTCACATGATAAAACTTTTCGTGTAGTTAGGCACGAGAAGGGAAACTGAAGTCCTTTCAGGAAACTATTCCTAGCACCTTTCATTAATTAAAAAAAAAGTGAATTCCAAGTGTTAAGAAATTTCTACTGGCTTTCCACATAGCCTCTTGGAAATTTTTAAATTTACAGTGTATTTCTTTTTCAGAATTACATAGCCCTGTACATTTAAATCTGTAAATGTACTGAGGCAACTATATAAAGCATTAAATTAGAGATCAGAACAGCTGAAAACTAACTGAAAAGAGCTGAAAATAGAGTTGCAAGTAAATCATTGAGAATCTGTCTTCACATATACTGCGTGTGAATGTTAAATCAATCTGTTTTATTCTGTCAGTCATATTAGACTATTCTACCCCCTCAAATTATAAAGCACCTAATCCTTGAAAACTTCAGACCAAAAGGGAGGGAATAGAAAGAGGAAAAGTGAAGATCATATGGAATCAATTGACAATGCGCTGAAATATTCACTTGCAGATATTGCTAAGTGTATGTTTGAAATAAAGGCCGAATTTGAAACTAGATTATTTCTTTTGAAAAGGGGCTCAATTATTTCTTTTGAAAAGGGGCTCAATTATTTCAGGGTGTAGAAGCAAACACAATTCAAACCTGTGTGTGTGTGTGTGCGTGTGTGTGTGTGTGTGCGTGTGTGTGTGTGCGCGTGTGTGTGTGTGTGTGCGCGCATAAGACCAGAGAAGGCAAATGCAGACCCTAACTCACAGTGATATCCAGAGGGCTAACCAGCCAGAGGAAACACAAAAAGCCAGGCTTAGAGCAAGGCAAACTTGTTTTGTAAAAGGCAGCAGGTAGGCTTCATTTTTTGCACTTGAACAAAGCCAGGAGTAGCTAAGGGAGAGTGTATATAAGAACAAAAAAGAAAAAGGCTGAACTGAGACCAATAGGGTGATGGCTATTCCCTTTCTTCCAGATGAAATACGAAAATTTTCTGGGACGGAGAGAAGTGTAAGAAGATAGATATGTACCCCTGGTGTTTCAGGACAATTCACTGGGCTCTATAACAGAGTTATAGATTACTCTGTCTTCTACTGTAGAAAGAAATGACTGATTGAATGGAATGTTTCACTGATCTTCCTGAACAAACCAATCTCTAGAATTTCAGACACAGACAGTGCCTTCTCAGATGAACTCATGTGAACCTGCTCATTCCCTGAACTATTTATTGAAAGCAAGTTGAGAATTCCCAGGGCCTTTAGATTAGTAAACACAGAGGCCAAATATGTGGTCAACGGAATCCTTGTACAACGTTGAAAGTGATCATTTGTAATATGTTTTTGACCATTATGTAGTACTATCTTATTACATTATGTAATATGTCAACTGTTTCAATCATATTCTAAGGGAAGAATGAATATCCTTACCGATTGTTAATATTCCTGGTTTTGCTTTTACTTGAGCAGCTCCATAAATGGATATTTATTTGGTATGTTACCTTTATTAGGAAAAGAAACCTGCATGGCTTCTCTTGTTACAAAAATATTTCTATAAATATTTTGATCAAATCTCTACTGACTTCTATTAATGTGCTAAAACAAGGTGAAACAAACATCTTAAATGCCATTTGCTGATGATTAGATTGTAAATGTTATATTCCATTCTCCACTTCTTTGAGGGATTTCATTTTTAAAGGAAAACCACGATTGCAATGTGGACGTGTTCATTAGGGGACTCCCAGCCTTTTTCAGAAGGTCATATTCTGCCAGAGGGTAAAGAATCCTGCTTTGCTCAAGTAATGTTTTCAATCTAAAATCTAGGAGACAGGTGCTCACTTGTCCTCCTCCATGCTTAGAAAATACAGGGAGGAGGCCATAGTGGCAACTGTCACCGTGATTGATCTCGTTGGGACAGAAGATTGACCAGCTGATTGTAACCCATGCACTGAGGACTCTCGCACCACAGTGACACTGTCACATTGAAACTCTGCAAGGTAGAACAAAGCAGTGAGGTTTTAAGGTTTAAAGGTTGTGAAACGCAAGTTCCTTTTCTCACAATGTTTCAGCCACGTGTTGTTCACAGATCACCACGTTGCGATGATGGATGTAAACGTACCCGATGAAAACAGTGATAATGACTGCGATTCTCTATTTTAATTTTGTATTGAACCTTGTCTAAATGCCACTGGTAGAATTATAAGTAGATGTGGGGCGCCTGGGTGGCTCAGCCGGTTGGGCGTCCGACTTCGGCTCAGGTCACGATCTCGAGGTCTGTGGGTTCGAGCCCCGCGTCGGGCTCTGGGCTGACAGTTCAGAGCCCGGAGCCTGTTTCAGATTCTGTGTCTCCCTCTCTCTCTCTGACCCTCTACCGTTCATGCTCTGTCTCAAAAATAAATAAACGTTAAAAAAAATTAAAAAAAAATAAGTAGATGTAAGCAGAGTCGTCTATGATCAGCATAGTTTATAATCTTCCTGTCCTTGAAGTGTGTACCAGTTAAGCTCAAAATCGGAATGTGAAGAGACTGTGGTGGCCCACAATAGTAAAACGGTAGTAACTAGAAAGGAACTGTAATTAGAAATAAAACAGAAATCTGTCATTAATCTCTTCATTCAACAAATACTTAACGTAACAGCAAATGGGGCAAGGTATTTTCCGTTCTAACTCTTAATGAAAATCATCTCATGCATCCCCGGACCATGGAAAGTAGGCTTGGATGTCATTACTCTACCTTTCTGCTTAAGTGTATTTTACACCTGCTTTGAATGAGAAGGTAAAACACGGATATTATTAGGAATGATCATTGAGTGGGAATAATCAAGGGACGTTTCCTACATGACATGGACCCCTGGCTGGAGTGAGGTGCACAGGCGGGCCATGAGGAAGCGGAACATTAAAGACTTCATTAAAGAATTTCATCCACATTTGGATCTTATGACTCTCCAAATACTCTAATCTCATTCTGCACAGAAGGTGAGCGTTATGGCATTCCCAGGCTGCGCCGGGTCACAAATGAAGCTTGAGAGCGAATGTGCACCAGCTGCCGTTCGGGTAACAAACTGTGCCCATTTTAAAAATTATTGGAACTCATTTTGAATTTGATATACAGTGCAATCACACAAACAGCTATTGGAGACTTAATGGGTTCCCCGTCTCCATGCTAAATGCATTGGACTCCAAAGCATAGCCTCAACATTCAAGCGCTTTACAGGCTGGGGACAGTGATCTCCTGACCCCTTTGCAAAAGCACAACTCTTCTTGGGGCACCTGGGTGGCTCAGTGGGTTAAGCGTCTGACTTCTCATGGCTCGTGAGTTCAAGCCCTGTGTCAGGCTCTGTGGTAACAGCTTGGAGCCTGGAGCCTGCTTCCGATTCTGTCTCTCTCTCTCTCTCTCTGTCCCTCCCCCACTCACGTTCTGTCTCTCTCTCTCTCTCACCGTCAAAAATAAACACTTAAAAATTTTTTTTTAAGTACGACCTTCTATCTCATGCATTTGAGTTTACATCATCTTTGGTTTGGGTTTTACTTATCGTTTCCTCTTGATTCTTAAACTCAGAGGATTAAGTGTTCCTTGGCAGTAGATTTTCTACTTGAGCAGATACTACCTGACTACATTGGCGTATAAAATTTACAAATGGACTATGATAGTTTCTCTCAACATAAAACTGTTTTCCGTTTTTGCTGAGTCCTTACATTTAAGAACACGAAATCAGGGCCCTTGGACTCTGCAGAAGGCCCCTTTGATGTGGAGATCTTGATTAGCATATTCTCATTTAAAGGTGAAGAGCTAATTCTGTGGAATGCCAACAGTAATTTTCTCACTAGCTCCTGCACTGAAGGGATTTTTCCCTGATTGATTAGCTTTGGAAATTAAAAAAACAAAAACAAACAAAACAAAATCGTTTTCATACAAGATCAACAAGGGAAACGTTTTTTTCCGATTTCCAAAAACGTTAATTTTCTTTCTATAATTACTTTCAACATTTTGCTTTTTTTTTCCCTCAATAAAGTTCAAATTGCTCTCAAGAGCAGTGAAGTATGACTATAGTTCCCAGAAGATGATGACGCAAAAAGGTCATTGAGAAAGGATATTATGCCCTTCCATCAGGATGTGGTCCTCATGCAGGCGGTGATAAAATAAACTGTGTTAATTTCTGTACATCTTTGGAAGTATCCAGTCTGCATTTTCAGTTTAGTTCTCATCACTGTACCTTCCTTTAAAAATGATGCAATTAAAGCAGAAAAGAGGAAGTTGCTATATGTTTTTTTTTTTTTAACGTTAATTTATTTTTGAGACAAAGAGAGAGACAGAGCACAAGCAGGGGAGGGGCAGAGAGAGAGGGAGACACAGAATCCAAAGCAGGCTCCAGGCTCTGAGCTGTCAGCACAGAGCCCAATAGGGGGCTCGAACTCACAAACTGTGAGCTCATGACCTGAGCCGAAATCAGATGCTTTAACCAACTGAGCCACTCGGGCACCCTGGGAGTTGCTATATTATAACTGAAGTTTATTATTATTATTACTACTAATAATAATACTGTGCGTTATCTATATCAAAACTTTTAAAAACCTGAGCAAATGTCTTCTTTTGAAATTCTTCTGGGAATATAAAAGTTAGTATTTTATGCACAACATGGGTAGATGCCATTCAGAATAATGGATGGGACGTATATTTTATGTATATTTTTGTTTATATTCTATATATTTACTTATGTTTTTAATTGTTGTTACTTGATTTTTGTGTTGTGTGTAGGATTACAGTACCAGAATGGTAACATTTTTCTAGCTTCTGAGTTTCTTTACAAAAGGGTATGGTATTGTGATGTAGGGTATTGGGCCATATTAGTTTTATGAATTAAAAAAAAATTCCAACCCTCTTAACAAATATGGCAGACGTAGTGGCTCATATAGCCAATCTTTGAGGTTGTAGTCATTTCTCATTGGCTCAAGCCGTGGTTACTGCGTTGTTGCTGGGGCAGGGCGGGATCTTCCTTCTTTTTCTTAAAACAGGAAATGAAACTCCTCTAGACACCCGTCCTTACGGATGATCTTCCAAGGGCATTGTGAATGCTTCCCCTTAATTTCCACCTTGGAAAAATTGTGAAGGACTATAATTGACTTATTTGGATCAAATGATGGTCCTAGGGTCATTAGCATGACCAAGAGGCTAAGGTACTATTGTAGACCCAGACTGATAAAGGCCGCCCCTTCTCATTTGGGGAGGGAGCTTCAACAGAACCATAGAGAGTGGGGAAAGAAGAGTTCCCCCAAGGGGCTTCCTGGCTGACTCAGTAGGTAGAGCTTGTGACTGGATCTTGGGCTTTTGAATATGAGCTCCACGTTGGGCTTGGAGCTTACTTAAAAAAAATAATAATAATAAAAATAGGGAGCCTGGGTTAGTCAGTTGGTTGAGGATACGACTTCAGCTCAGGTCATGATCTCACAGTTTGTGGGTTCCAGCCCCGCATCAGGCTCTGTGCTGACAGCTCAGAGCCCGGAGCCTGCTTCGGATTCTGTGTCTCCCTCTCTCTCTGCCCGCCCCCCACCCCCACACTCATGCTCTCTCTGGTTCTCAAAAATGAATAAATGTTAAAAAAAATTTTTTTTTCTGTTTTCTTTTAAACTGAGGTATAATTGCAAATTCGTTTTTTCTAGAAAGACTTCTTGGATTGCTCATGAATTTTCGGTTTACTACTGACACACGCATTTGCTTTTTTGTTACCAATTTTCACCCACAACAATGACTTGGCCATTGCCTCCCAACTTTTGCATATTGGTGTTCTTGATGAGTAAATCAGGAAAAAATTCAATAATGAAATTCGCAAAACAGAACCCATTTTCTAAGAAAATAATTAGAAACTAGAAGACATGGGGTGCCTGGGTGGCTCAGTTGGTTAAGCCTCTGACTCTAGATTTCAGCTCAGGTCGTGATTTCATGGTTTGTGGGTTCAAGCCCTGTGTCGGGCTCTGTGCTGACAGTGTTGAGCCTGTTTGGCATTCTCTCTTTCCCTCTCTCTCTGCCCCTCTCCCGCTTTCTCTCTCTTTCTCAAAAATAAGTAAATAAGCATTAAAAAAAAACTAGAAGACATGATTTTTTTTTTTTTTAAAAGAGAAACAATTTCATGATTAATGAAGTAGATGGGATGTTTGTGACAACATTGCTTTTGCTTCCTTTCTGGGTCATAGTTTTGTTCTATGTAAGTGAGGTTTCTGGATAAATGAGTTTTTGCAGTTTACAGAGCATCTAAGAAAAATACCTCCTTCAGCGTTTACAAGAGCCTTAGAAGCTAGGTTCCTGATTTATGTCTTAGAAATGGATTGATTACTTTGTAGTCCCTATTTTCTCCGGAATGTATGAGCTGGTGTTTTTATGCAAACTTCACACTGCCATAATGTTTTTTGACCTTCCTATACTATTCATTAACATCTCGATGTTTTAAATATATATTTTTTTAACATTTATTCATTTTCGAGAGAGAGAAACAGAGAGTGAGTGGGGGAGGGGCAGAGAGAGAGGGAGGCACAGAATCTGAAGCAGGCTCCAGGCTCTGAATGGTCAGCACAGAGCCCGATGCAGGGCTCAAACTCACGAACCTCGAGATCATGCTCCAGATAAAGTCGGACACTTAACCAACTGAGCCACCCAGGCGCCCCACTATCTCAATTTTTTTTAATGAAATTATGAACCACAGATAAGTTAGATGATTGAACCTAGTTAGTACAAGGTAAGTACAGGGTGAGAGCCTTTGAGCTTTGAGTTTCTATCCTCTCTGCAAAACCAAAATAAATCCGGTTTAACAGGATAATTCTCTCAGTGTGAAAGAACTAAGAAATTATGAAAGTACAAGTTAATTAGAATACAGAGCTACTTACTTGGGCTGACAGTCATTAATTACATGTTCTCAGCTGGCTCAATTTCAGGCAATTTGCTGCTACACCAAACAAAAAAAGTTCCCGATAGTTTTTAGTCTTGCAAAAAAAAAAAAAAAAAAAAAATCCCTCAAAGCACAAACGGAGAAATAATTGCTCGATAAGGTGTAAAGAGAGCAGATTTTAGATTTAAGCTTTTGGGCCGGTGTTTTCGGAAGTTTATTCCCTTTGCTATCTGTTTCAAACTCCAATTAGAGTTAGTGGAACAGGTTGGGAGTTTGTGTCTGCTCAAGCGAATAGGTGATTGTTCAAATACCGGTGCAGCGAGTGGAGATAAGTGTGGGTCTGCCATGTTTTCGGCAATAGATACAATTCTAAGAAGCTGTCTAAAACCCAACTTTTCCCAAGTGAGTCATGTTTTTTTAAGTGCAATGAAACTGTTCAAAGAACCTCATGAGCCCTTCCTTCCCTTTTAATTTTTTCTCACCTCACGCTTTAATCAGATTAGCATCTTATTCTTGCCAATTAGATATGTCACTCCTATTTAATGGTTTATTAAGTTGGCATGTCACCTGTTTATGGGATCTGAAGGTTTTGGTACTTGAGCCTCCGTTGATAAGAGTTGCATGCCTCTGCTAATAAAATAACCACCGCTAGAAGCTTTGAGGTAATTGTTTTCTTAGAATCGAGAGTATTCAACCTTAGTGGCAACATACTGTGGAACTAAATGAAAAGTGAGAGCGTATTAAATAAGGTCTTAGTTCTCAATGCTGAGTTTCTTAATTGTACTTAGTCCATAGTCGTGATGTAAGTGGCTGAGGGCCTCAGGATATGGGCTAGATGTGCAAGGAAGAGATCAGTTATCAGAAAACGGTGGCTTGCGGGGAGCCTGGGTGGCTCAGTCAGTTGGGCGTCTGACTTCAGCTCAGGTCATGATCTCACAGTTCGTGGGTTCGAGCCCTGCATCGGGCTCTGTGCTGACAGCTCAGAGCCTGGAGCCTGCTTTGGATTCTGCGTCTCCCTCTGTCTCTGCCCCTCACCTGCTCATGCTCTGTCGTGTGCTCTCTCTCTCAAAAATAAGTAAACATTAAAGAAAATTTTTCTCCTATTTTATTTTTCTAAAGTCTTGAAACTCCTGTGTGTGCTTTACACTTAATGACATATTTTATTTTATATTAACCACATTTTAATTGCTCGATAGCCCCATGTGATCAGTGGAAACTATATCGGACAGTTCAAGACTTAGGGTCATCAATCTTATTGATCTTTTTAAAGACCTAGCTTATAATTCTTTGATTTTCTCTACTGCTGTCCTGTTTTCAAGTTCACTTATTTCTGTTTTCATCGTTTTAATTTTAACTCTTCTGCTACTTTGGGTTTAATGCTCTCTTCTTTGCCTAGCTTTTTAAGGTAGAAGTTTATATAATTGGGGCACCTGGGTGGCTCAGTCGGTTAAGCATCTGAATTTGATTTCGGCTCAGGTCATGATCTCATTGTTTGTGAGTTTGAGGCCCCTATCGGGCTCTGTGCTGACAGCTCAGAGCCTGGAGCCTGCTTTGGATTCTGTGTTTCCCTCTCTCTCTGCCCCTTCCCCACTCACGCTCTGTCTCTGTCTCTCCAAAATGAATAAACGTTAAAAAAATATTGGCTTGGGGGCACCTGGGTGGCTTGTTCGGTTCAGCATCTGACTCTTGATTTAGGCTCAGGTCATGATCTTATGGTTCATGAGATCGAACCCCACGTCGGGCTCCACGCCGATAGTGCAAAACCTGCTTGGGATTCTCTCTCTCCCTCTCTGTCTGTCCCTCGCGCTCTTTCTATTTCTCTCTCAAAATAAATGACTAAGCTAAGAAAGAAAGAAAGAAAGAAAGAGAAAATGGTGGCTCAAATAATCCCTAATGTGGATTGTTTATGGAACACATTGCCAGAGGAAAAAACCTGGATACAGCATTTTTCAGGAAGGGATTAGGAGTAACTGAAGGGGAAATGCACGTGAAAAACAGCACACACGAAAGGGGTAAGAAAAGGCAGTGTTTCCTCTGTTGTTCTGGTGACAATAGTCCCTGTTCTACTGAATGCTGACAAGCCCCATAACAGTTACAAAAGAGAAGGAAGGGAGTACTGGAGGCTCGGGAAGAAATAGAGGAAAAGAAATATAACCACCTGGTGGTGAGAGGAATGGAAAATAAGAAAGAAAATAGATACATTAAGGCTCACGTAGGGAAGCAAGCTGCCTCAGAAGCTGACCAGAAAGAATCAAGGGCAGATAGAGTCAAAGGGGGAACTAAAGAGAGTTCTAGGGTCATCTTGAAGAACTAACTCAAATCAAGACAGCCAAGCGTAACACGGTTGAAGGCATGTACATAAACTATGTGTAGTATAAGAATACAAAAGACGGGATTGTAAAAACGCAAAAGATTATGGTGATTTATGCAAGTTCAGGGCAATAAATCAGATTTCATAGCAAAGAAAACATTTTTATGAAAAGGAAGAGAATAGGGACCATTTCTGAATGACCTATATCAGTCACTAGATATAGTTACCAAAACAAACATAGAGGAGTTATTAAAAAGATAGGAAATCTAGGGGCACCTGGGAAGCTCAGTCGGTTAAGCATCCAACTCTTGATTTCGGCTCAGGTCATGATCCCGCAGTCATGGGATCGAGCCCTGCATGTGGCTGTGCCCTGACTGTGGAGCCTGCTTAAGATTCTCTCTCTCCCTCTCCCTTTACCCCTCCACCCACTTATTCTCTCTCTCTCTCTCTCTCTCTCCTCAAAAAAAGATGGGAAATCTAGAAAGAGTGATGGATTATTGTGGATGTGATAGAAAACAGAAAAAGAGGAAAGGTTTGTGAATATTATGCACCACAAAAAATGAGATTGTTGGGGCGCCTGGGTGGCTCAGTCAGTTAAGCGTCCGACTTCAGCTCAGGTCACGATCTCGTGGTCCTGTGAGTTCGAGCCCCGCGTCGGGCTCTGGGCTGATGGCTCAGAGCCTGGAGCCTGCTTCTGATTCTGTGTCTCCCTCTCTCTCTGCCCCTCCCCCGCTCATGCTCTGTCTCTCTCTGTCTCAAAAATAAATAAACATTAAAAAAATTAAAAAATAAAAATAAAAAAACGAGATTATCTCTTTTCTACGGACAATCAAAAGTTATAAGGATTTTTATATATAAAAGAAATCTCGGAAACATAAAAGTATTGATGTATGTTGTTTATGTTTTCAGATTAAATGCGGTTCATCTTCAAATCATTAAGGAAGTGTTAAAAAACAAAGCAGTAAATTTGAAGATCTAATTGACTTTATTCAAAAATTCATGAATTGTACAGCATTCCATCTAGCAAATAGAAAGGAACTCAGAGGAGCTTTACAAAATGAAAGGCTTTTGTAGGCAGAAGTGGGGGGGGGGGGGAGGAAGTTTCCAGCAAAGACTGGATGGTTTCAGGTAAGGTCACCTGTCTTTGGGGACGGAAGGGGTCTATGGGAGATTACTTCCCTAGTGCTGACCAGGTAATTCCCCAGATTGACTGGTTAAAGGTTACATTCCTGAGAGAAGCTGAAACTTCAACCAGGTTAGGTATTAAGTCTCAGTTTAGTGACATGGGCTTAGCCCAAGTGACTCCATTTAGATCCCATTGTCTCTTTTTTAGCAATCCATAGTGCCGAATAGGTTCAAGCACCCCGAGGGATATTTTATTTTCACTTATCAAATTCAGGTTTGTTTCAATACCGATTAAATAGTACACAAACAATAACAATTGGGAGCATATTATGTCATCGTTGACTATTGGCCAGCAACACAAATGGTAGTTTTTATTCTTGTGGGTTGTTTCTTGAAGATTCTTTTAATCCTTTCAGGCTTTTATTTACATTCAAGTTAGTTAACATATAGTGTAGTATTGGCTTCGGTGATTCCTCACGTACCTATAACACCCAGGGCTCATCCCAACAAGTGCCCTCCTTAATGCCCATCACGCATCTAGCCCATCCCCCCACCTCCCCTCCAGCAACCCTTAGTTTGTTCTCTGTACTTAAGAGTCTCTTATGGTTTGCCTCCCTCTCTGTTTTTATGTTATTTTATTTTTCCTTCCCTTCCCCTGTATTCATCTGTTGTGCTTCTTAAATCGCATATATGAGTGAAATCATATTGTATCTGTCTTTCTCTGACTGACTTGTTTCTTTTAGCATCATACCCTCTAGTTCCATCCATGTTGTTGTTGCAAATGGCAAGATTTCATTCTTTCTGATGGCTGACTAATATATATATATATATATAATTCATAATATATATATATATTTTCCCTGTATATATATATATGTATATATATATGCCACAATTGAAGATTAATTTATTTTGATAATTCCTGATACAATATGATACAGCAATATGTCTTCTAGTACAGAGAAACACGGTCAGTATTTGTCTTACTGTTAATTACATTTTGCTCTGAAAGAATGTTTTGTTTTTTGTAGGTGGAGCTGGGGGCTGGTTGGGGGAAGTGGAGGGGGGGTGGTGGGAGAGGAGGGCATCAGCAAGGCTTTGTGCTATAGCTGTAGGAAGCTGAGTAAAGCGAAAAGTAGTCTTTAGTCCTTCCTCTCTGGTGTTTTACAGAAGATCCATACAATGTCACCGTTCAGTCACTTCCTCGCGGAACGGCATGTGAGAAGTGGGAAATAAGATTTTATCCACATGCAGAGTGGCTCTGTAATTTTGCACGGAGTTCCTATGAAATGGAAATAGCACAGGCCTGACATGTCAGCCTATTTAGGCAGATCTGGAGAATGGGGACAACATGGATGGTGTAGGTCTCTAAGTTGACTACATTCAATGTTGGTCATTACTCTATTGCAAGGTACCATATAAACAACTAATGAAATGCTTACTATACAGGTATGAAAGCCCAATTTGCAGATCATTTACAAGGTAGAGGAGTCCCCAACTCAGCTGAATGTATTGAGAGGATTGAGAAATCACTGGGTAACTGTGACTTACAATACCTTCGTGATAGGGTTCCAGGCTGGGGCACCTGGGTGGCTCAGTCCGCTAAGCGTCCCCGACTTCAGCTCAGGTCATGATCTCACAGTTTGGGAGTTCGAGCCCCGTGTCGGGCTCTGTGCTGACAGCTCGGAGCCTGGAGCCCGCTTTGGATTCTGGGTCTCCGTCTCTCTCTGCCCCTCTCCCCACTTGTGCTCTGTGTCCCAAAAATAAATAAATGTAAAAAAAATGATAGGGTTCCAGGCTTTTCTCTCTGGCCTCTTATACTATTCCCCAGTTACAGTGGCTCACACCCACCTTAAGCCATTTGCACTCGACATTTTCTGTGAACACTATTCTCCTAGAATCTCAAATGACTAATCCTTCTCCTTCAAGTCTGAGATTATAGGTCACTGCCTGAAACAGTTCTTCCCTGACCACCCCATCCAAACTAATCACCCCGACTTTTCATGCTGGGCTGTATTATTTTTTACAGAATTACTACTATATAAATGATCGTATTTGTTCAGTTCCTCACTAACTTTCTCCCTGGGCCCATATTATAAACTCCATCATTGCCAGAACCTTGTCTTTCTTCTTCACAACTGTATCCCAAGCAACCAGATTGTATGTTTATTGAAATAGGAATGATAACCAATAAAAATAGACCTCGGCCAGCTCACCAATTAAGTCTTGGGTCTAGTTCACGCATTGGATAATGACGTACGAACTGTTGAAAGGATTTCAGAGAACAGATACAAAAATGATAAAAGGCTTAAAAAACAAGACCTATTGATGAGGTTTTCAGGGGGTGACAGTGGGTTCGTGGGGTCCGGAGCCGACGACCAAGAAAGAGTTCTTGAAGTCGTCTTTGGTGCAAAAAGGGGATTTTATTGAAGCACCGGGACAGGACCCTGTGGACAGGAAGAGCTGTCCGGGCACCATGAAGAGACACTGGTTATATACTATGGAGTTGGGGGGAGGTAAAGTCCAGGGGAAGTTTCCAGAGAGATTTTCATATGCTAAAGAAGACTCCCAGGGTGGAGGAGGCCTAGCTATTGTGAAGCGAAGGTTGTTTTTCCCTCTAGCAAAGCATTAATTAGCATTAAGACAGTAAGTTCCCGGAGAAACATTTTACTCTGCCAGCCTCAAGTGTTAGTCAGTGGGCTGCAGGTAATTGAGTTCCATCTGCCATTTCCTTCTGCTTTTGTTTCCCACAATCGCTGTGGAGGGGTGATGGAGACTTAGGTCCCGCAGGACTTTGATCCTTATCAGTTAACCCTTTGTTTTTTCCCCTTTCCTTTGTTCTTGGGCCACCGAGAGGGACATCACCTGGATTCCACCTGGGGGGGTGGGGGTGGGGGTTGCAGCCTGTCCTCTTGCTTTATGCTCCCTCTTCACTGAGGAGGAGAAAATGATGATATGAGTTGGAATATCGCTACTCCAGAGTAAGAATCCATTAGTGTTGCTTGTTGGTTTATAGTGTATTTACACAGCTCCTTTGGATGTATAAACTCCCTTATCCTTTTACATAATAAATATGTAAATTTGTTATTACTATCCTTATATTACGGAAACTTGGGTATGGAAAACTTAACTGACTTGTCCAAAGTCACATAATTATAAGTCACAATTCACATGTTCTCATTTTTTAATGCTTATTTATTTATTTATTTATTTATCTTAAGAGAGAGAGAGAGAGAGAGAGAGAGAGAGAGAGAGAGCGCATGAGCTGGGGAGGGGCAGAGAGAGGGGGAAAGAGGGAATTCAAAGCGGGCTCTGCGCCGAGAGCGGTGAGCCCAACGCAGGGCCAGGACTCATGAACCATGAATGATTCACATTTTCTTAGTCTTGTGTCCAAAATTTTTTGTCCTTGACATAACCTCTGATTTAGTCCCCAGAGCAAAGAATTTCATTTGGATGTAACAAACAAAGACATTTTCTTATTGGGGTTTATAAGTTCTGATAAGCGTTGTCCCACGTTATTCCCAGAGACCTTTAGAATTCCTTCGGGAAAGATATGCACCTGTTTTGTGAGGTTTGGAAGCCAGTAGAGGGTATGGCTAGAGGGTAGAGATGACTTAGGTGTGGTCTCTTCAAGCTCTTCAATCTTAGCTTCTATAGTCTTTCGGCCAAGTTTTCAACTTTCGAAATGAATCCTTTCAAATTTATTTTACATTTAAAATAGGACCAAATGCTCCTGCCTTTTGAGCTTTAGCATCACAAGCGTACTTGGCTCTAGGATGTGCTCATTGCACGGGCTGTGTATATTTTTATTCAATACCCAGAGCGTGCAGTGTGAACATAATAGAGATTGAAAGACATCCAGGAGGGGAAAATACGAATTCTTAAAGAGGGAGTAACCTTGTGCTTCGTATAGATTTGTTACCCTTTCTATTCTAACCTTTTTGCGTTTTGTTTCTGTTTTTGTTTTTGTTTTTGTTTGGGGGGGGGGGTTGTGTGGTTGTTTTAACTAAATCTGCTTCTGAACTGTCAGTTCCACAACCTGGATCCCAAACTCGTAACGGGAATGTCATGTTGCTTCTGTTCTTGTGATCGGTCTGTTATTCCTCTTTGACTTAGATCCAACGTTCATTAAAATTTCACACGGATAGTCAAAGTCAGCTTGCCGTAACGGAAGTATTCTTTCAATAGAACTATAAAGACATATTTGGAAGAACATTAAGTGTTACAATCTTGCATGATTTTATTAAAATTGTCTGCTGACACATCAGATGCTCTCTATTTACAGTTGATAATTGAAATCTCCTTAGTATCAGTTTACTCCATGATAACATTGGTCAATGTGTCATCTTGTGTTCAGCTAACTGGATATTTCTTTAACCCACTTATTTAGAATGTTTGATAATTGTCAATATTTTTACAGTGAGCATCTATTCCTTCAATAATTATAAATGGATCATATGTCCTTCAGTTGAAATGGAAAACATTGTTTTCGAGTAGTAGAATAAATTAGCTTGATTTGAAAACTGTGTGATCTTTGCACTAAGATTCCAAATATAAATTATGTTTGCTCCAGCCGTGGCTATATTCCTTATAATTAGAAGATTGTAAAGAAAAAAAAAAAAGAAAATTGTTTCATTATTCTTCTTTTGGCCTCTCCTTGCTTCTATTAGAAACCAAAGCTGAACTTAGACATCTAGCAGCAAAATGAATATTTAGAATTACTTATCAAGAGACCTAATCCAAATATAAACTTAAAAATGGTATAGGCCAAAGAAAAATAACATCAGTGCATTTGAGCGAACCTATAAATAGAATTGAGATGAAAAACAAGTGTATAGGGAAAGAGGAATTTTAATACGTGCCGACTAGAAATACTGGGGCATTTTCTGTAATATTATCAGGCTGGATGGTGTAATAGTTTCTTTTTTAATGTCAGAATATATTCAACACATTGTGTTTCTTCATGCCTGGCATATAGCAGGTCCTCAATAAGTATTTGTTGAAAGAATAAAAGAACCAACAAGTCTTATTTGAGCACCTGTTATGTGGAGGATAAAAAACTACGACCCAGACAGAGTTTATGATCTAATATGGGAGAGAAGAAATATAAGGCAGACGCACAAATGACCCCCATATACGAAAGTGTGTGATAAGAATGAACATATCCTAAAAGGTCAGAGGGAGGCCAGATCATTTCCCATCTGAGAAGGTTTTAGGGAGAAAAAGGGACGTGAGCTTCAGAATTGGTAAACATTAGGAGAGCAAAATTATTTCTCGTAGAAAGTTAAGAAAATATATAGAGGTTCCTAAATCAATACTATGATAAGACATTTAATAAATTAAAAACAACCAATATTGGATTACCAAGTGATTTTGTATGATCATCTATTGTTAAAAATTCCATTTGCCTTTGACAGTAATAGAATAGGACAGAGCCTAGAATAGGACAGAGCCTAGGTTTCTCCAAGCCTCTGTCTCTTAGCTTGGCTTTTTTCCCCTGAATATGTTACATACATCAACTCTAGCGTATCCAAAATATTTTAGTAATTACTCTGTCCATGCTTTATGTCTTCAGGTTAAACTTCTAACCTAAGTTATTAGCAATTAATTTAGCATTAGTTGTTTCTAGTGTCAAAACCTGTACCTATTTTTCCTCTTGAGGAGGGAAAAGACTTGCATTATTTTTTAGTTTCCTCTTAGGTCAAATTTGCGAGAAGTAGCTGGTACTAGGAAACCTTGAATCATCAGGGTAGGGAGAGGTGTTGGGACTAAAGCACGCTGATGGCCTCACTCAGGAGATGTTCGCCTATCTTTGAATGATAGGAAGATCACTTTGATTCTTTTTTTTTTTTAATGTTTTATTTATTTTTGAGAGAGAGACAGAGACAGAGTACAGTGGGGGAGGGCCAGAGAGAGAGGGAGACACAGAATCCGAAGCAGGCTCCAGGCTCCGAGCTGTCACCACAGAGCCTGACGCGGGGCTTGAACTCACGAACAGTGAGATCAGGACCTGAGCCGAAGTCGGACGCTCAACCGACCGAGCCACCCGGGCATCGCTGTGATTCTAAACTGGTTTGCTGGCCCCTTCATGCGTGTTGCTCCTAACTCACTTTCCCATTTATCAGATAGAATCATAAATGTACAGGGATCCTGCAGATGTTGCTAGTCACTCTATATGCAACCACTAACACATGGACTTGAATGGCATCCATGTAACCGCTTGTTGAATAAATTGATAACCATCTGCTCTGGAAAAGTAAATCCATTTAAATAGAGCAATCTAAGAAACACAGTATAAGACGATCAATGTGTGACTCCTGAATATACACAGTGCATACTAAGATAAAATGCCAATGGCTTTTTACTTTATTAACTCTTGAAATATTTCTACTCCAATTACTCTACCCGGCTCTACCTAAGAGGACAGAAGACTTAGGGCCTAACTGCCCCACACTCTTTCCACACTTCCTAGCTGTGTAACCCTGAGCCAGTGAATTAACATTCCTTCACTTGGGGCACCTGGGTGGCTCAGTCCGTTAAGTCTCCAATGGCGGCTCATGTCATGACCTCACAGTCTGTGGGTTTGAGTCCCACGTCGGGCTCAAAAATAAACATTAAAAGAGAAAGGTGTTTAAAAAAACATTCCTTAGCTTCAGGTTTTCTCGTTATAGAATGTGACTGATAATATCTATCTGAAGACAGTGCACTGAATGAGAACATCTATTGATTGACTTTATAATAGATGAAAATGTGAATACAATTTTTAAAAATTTACGTGGAAACATGCACGTGGAGTTTTTTGCTCTTTGCTTATCAGTTAAAACTAATAAGTTTCTGTAAGTAATTGCACATGAAATTCCAAAATCCACTAAATTAAAAATAATATATATATATATTTAATAAGAGAACTCATGACACCTCCTTAGTAATGCTGATTAATACTATCATTTAGATGTATGTAATTCATGACGTTTCTAAACGCAAATTAAGATAGAAAGCTTTTTTATACGTGATAGTATCGCTAGATGTTTACTGACATAGCTTGAAGGATTAAAAGTTAGAGAAGTATAATTTAAAAGAATTACTTAGGGGTGCCTGGGTGGCTCAGTCGGTTGAGCGTCCGACTTCAGCTCAGGTCACGATCTCACCGACCGTGAGTTCGAACCCCGCGTCGGGCTCTGGGCTGATGGCTCAGAGCCTGGAGCCTGCTTCCGGTTCTGTGTCTCCCTCTCTCTCTGCCCCTCCCCCGTTCATGCTCTGTCTCTCTCTGTCTCAAAAATAAATAAACGTTAAAAAAATTTTTTTAAATAAATAAATAAATAAAAGAATTACTTAATGTTTATTTAGTTTTGAGAGAGAGAGAGAGCATGAACAGTGTAGGGGCAGAGATAGGGAGACACAGAATACGAAGGAGGCTCCAGGCTCTGAGTGTTCAGCGCAGAACCCAATGCAGGGCTTGAACTCAGGAACTGTGAGATCATGACCTGAGCCAAAGTCAAACGCTTAACCAACTGAGCCACCCAGGCGTCCTGAGAATTATTATTAATCGCCGCTTACTTGCAGCAATTGTAGAATACCTTTTGTTGGTTAGTTTTTTTTGTTTGTTTGTTTTTTGTCTTGAACTGAAAATTTACCCCATTGTTGTTCTTTTATTCATTCAATGAGGTTGTACCACGTTTGGTATCATACTAGGAGCTACAGATGTAGCAGTCAGTAAGACGATCCTTCTCCTGAAAGAGATCAAATTTTATTGGGAGAAACAGGCAATCAAGCAATTAAAATATTATATTGCAAGTGCTACAGCAGGAGAGAGCTCAGGCTCTCCCAATCTACCCCCTAGCAAAAATGCCAATCAAGGAGTCCTTCCTAGAAGAGGTAGTGTCAGTGTTTCCCTTGCTCGGCCTTTCCAGGGGAGGTTGAAATGCAAATTATTTAGATATGTAATATCTAAGTAAGGAATATAACAAGAGTTTATTGTTTGATTCGAGTTTTGCACCACACTAAACTAAAAAACATTTCAGGGACTAGAGGTAGAAGTGAAAAGAAAAAAAAAAAAAACCTAAGAGACAAAGATACAATTTTTTAACATTTATTTATTTTTGAGAAGGAGAGAGACAGAGCGGGAGCCGGGGAGGAATAAGATATGATTCGAAACTAGATGTTCACTAGGCGAATTCCTAGTGACGTTAAGAATTTGGAGGTTGAATGCAATCTGATAGGTGACAATACTTAGGATTTTTCTTAGAGTGTGATATAGTTAGGTTTTTTTTAGGGAACAAACAAGGCGCACATTTTGATTTCTGTGCATTAGGTTGTTTACGGAACTGAACATTGCTTTCAGGGCAAGCTGCCAATGCAATACTTCTTTAGATGTGCTAAATGATCTGGCAAACCAGCTGTCCATCATGTTAGCCAAAATGTGTTGACGTGTCCTGATAGGTACTTTAATACCTGTTCTTAATTACACTCCTTCAATGTGTTCTCAACCCATATTACAGTATTGCTAATGAGTTACATTAATATTCTTTTGCGAGATGCACCCATTCCATTGTTATCAGTTACTTTTTTCATCGTCCCTCAAGTTCTTACGTCTTTTTGGCACACATCACCTACATGCTCTTTTACTATATTTTTATAAATAATTTTGCAACTACCTCAGGTACCAACCCAAAATATGTTAGTAAATGACTTGGCTTACTACACATCGCGAAGAAATTAGATCTATACCTGCATTTTAGAGAACCGGGGAGGTAGATTTCTACCTCTCAAATTCTTTTGACTCGACTGGATTCTGTTGGAAGATACTGTACCGCGTCAAGTTTTAATTGTGCTAAAGCTCTACCCATTTGAATTGACCTGTTAATTAAAGTTGCAAAAATAACTTGCTGAATCATGGCACATTTATTTTGATTATTCGCATTCTGGCTTTCCTCTTATTTTCATTATCATTCCAAATATGCATTTAATTTTTGTTTGCATGGCAATTTCAGCCAACATACCTTCATTTAGGTCACTTTGTACAGAAAATGAATTATCTCATTGTTTCATCCATTTGATGGATTTCTGCTACTGCATCTGCACTCTTGAATTGTCCCAGATCGGTTCTGAGCTTCTTTATTATCTTTTCTGAACTTCTTTTTATCACAGTATCATCTTTTTATATGCTCACTTTCTTGCTTTTAGATCATTTATTGTCTCACTGCTTATTATTTAAAGATTTTTAAAAATTTTTTTAATGTTTATTTAGACAAAGAGAGAGAGAGAGAGAGCATGCAACTGAGGGAGGGGCAGAGAGAGAGGGAGACAGAATTCAAAGCAAGCTCCAGGCTCTGAGCTGTCAGCACAGAGCCCGATGCAGGGCTCCAACTCAGGAACCGTGAGATCATGACCTGAGCCGAAGTCAGACGCTTAACTGACTGAGCGACCCAGGCATCCCAGTCACTGCTTATGATTTAACTAGGGAAGTTAAAGATGGGAATCGAGATGAAAAGATTAGGTCAATTTAATCTCCCAACTTTTCCTGTCCTCCTTTGCCTCTACATAGTAGACTTCTTAGAGTGTCGCTCAGCATGAAAAAAAGAATGTTCATTTCATCACCCATCTATGCATTTCTCCATTTATTTTGTAAGTATCATTAACACAATATTTCACACTCAGCTGGTTGCACATGAATGGATATATCCATTAGTTTCTTAATGCAATAAAAATTCCTATTTCCAGGGGCACCTGGGTGGCTCAGTTGGTTGAGCATCCGACTTCGGCGCAGGTCATGATCTCACGCTCTGTGAGTTCGAGCCCCACGTTGGGCTCTGTGCTGACCACTCAGAGCCTGGAGTCTGCTTCCGACTCTGTGTCTCCCCCTCTCTCTGCCCCTCCCCTGCTCATGCTCTGTCTCTCTCTCTCTCTCAAAAATAAATAAAAACATTTAAAAAAATTTTAAAAAAATTCCTATTTCCACCAAGTCAAGTTCTCTTTTGCTTTAATTCCCTATAGTCTAAAAAAGGGGAGAGAAAGAGAGAGAGAGAGAATCCATAACCAATATTGCTTAGGAAGGGTTTGCTAACGTAGACTCAAGTGTCAGATAATGACAGGTAATTTTCTTTCCAGAATATGTTTTATTTTCAGCACAAATTATATAAAAACCTTTTCTGCTTATTTTTTTAATTTCTTTTTTTTACATTTATTTATTTTTTGAGAGACATAGAGGGACAGAGCACAAGTTGGGGAGGGGCAGAGAGAGAGGGAGACACAGAATCCGAAGCGGGCTCCAGGCTCTGAGCTGTCAGCACAGAGCCCGACAGGGGGCTCGAACTCACAAACCGTGAGATCATGACCTGAGCCGAAGTTGGACGCTTAACTGACTGAGTCACCCAGGCGCCCCAAGACATTCTATGTTTAGACATTTGGAGAGAGTTGTGTACTCTGAGGGAACATGGAATCTCCATGCCTTTTCCCCACACCTTGCCCTATGCTCCTCCTCCGTCTGGCTGTCCCTGGTTATATCTTTTTATAATAAACTGGTGATCTAGCAAAAGAAAATTCTGTGTCTTAAATCACCATCTATTATCACAGACCTTACACAGAAACCTTTTCATGGAAGATAGATAAATGTTTCTGAAGTCCTTTTTTTTTTTAAATTTTTTTTTAATGTTTATTTATTTTTGAGACAGAGAGAGACAGAGCATGAGCAGGGAAGGGGCAGAGAGAGAGGGAGACAAGAATCCAAAGCAGGCTCCAAGCTCCAGCTGTCAGCACAGAGCCCGATGCAGGGCTCGAACTCACGAACCACAAGATCATGACCTGAGCTGAAGTCAGACGTTTAATCACTTAACCGACTGAGCCAGCCAGGCACCCCTGAAGTCCTTTTTAAATGCAGCCAAATTAATCCGCTCACACATAGCTTGATAGTTAACATACTGATAATTTCCTTTAATTTCAATTTTGGTCAAAAGACATCTTGATGTAGAAGAAAGCATCAGGAAAAGAAAAATTAAGTATGCTTGTATCCTGTTGGACTTGGTAGGGAAAAGGTCTACCTTATCTCAACAAATAAATATTACATAATAATAAAATAAAAAATAATGTTTACAGTGAGAGTAGGTAGTCTTACCTCCAAAAATGAATTCTCAAGATGTAATGATGAAATAATCTTATGAATAAATAGCTGCAGATCAATGAAATTTAGAGGCATGTATCTTAAACATATTCCAATTAGTTCCCATGTCTTTTGTCACACTTCTTGATTTTCAAGATATTAATTTAAAATAAAAATATTGTCCCTGGGTGACTCAGTTGGTTAACCATCTGACTCTTAGTTTTGGTTCAGGTCATGATCTCACTTTGTGATTTCGGCCCCCGCATTGGGCTCTGTGCTGGCAGTACGGAGCCTGCTTTGGATTCTCTCTCTGTCTCTCTGTCTCTCTCTTTCTCTCTTTGCCTCCCCCATTCACACTGTCTCTGTCTGTCTCAAAATAAATAAACTTTAAAAAGTAAAAAAAAAAAAATATTTTCATACCTTTCCCATAACCGGGTGACTCTTTCATTCTAAAATAATGATCAAATGGAACCAGAAAAAAAAAAAATCACGGCCCAAAAAGTATCCATTCGTGTGGTATTTTATGTTTTTAAAGATTGTTGATGTTCTAGGGTATTTATCTAAATTACCTTTTATTTTTAATTGTTTGAATGTTATCTGGAGAGGGTGATTATTTTCCTATTTGTTGGTAGTAAATAGCCTACAACCCATAATAGTTAGAACATGAGCAAAACTTTTCCACTTCATAAATAATTCATGCAAATTCAGCAATGCACCCCCAAGCTGCATTTTTATAACCTGTATGTAATATAGAAAGCATTTAATGATATTAAGAAGTAACCAATTTTAATGAACAAAAGAAGTCTGTTTTAATGTGGTAAGTCAACTTCGTTCAGAATACAGCTTGTCTAGAGTAGGCACCAATATATGTTTCTATATGTCATGGCCCACCTGATCAAATTCCTCAGAGAAGTTAATTATTTTCTCTTATTTTCCTATTTTTAGAGTTCGAAATTTCCATGATTAGAAACAGACTGTTGGTAGCTCTAGTTTAGAACTCTCAAAGAACTATCCAACAGTTTGTTCTTTTTCTTGTGGTGCCTTCTGGAAGGCACCAATTGACCCTTGACAATTAATTGATGGCTTGGGAGGCAATCATGCCATGAAAACCTAATCCATCGAGAGTAAATACCAAAGTTCCCTGGCTTAAAACCTTTTGGTTACTGGCAAGGCCCTTGATTTATTCATCTTTGAATTCCCAATGTGTAGATTAGTATACAGTAAGTCTCTTTAAATATTTACTGAATGAATTAATTAGTTCCTTTCAGCAGGCATTTATAGGGCATCTGCTATTGTCTTCTGTCTCTGAACTTGTACTACACTTCCTGTTTGTACCTTTTGACTACTATTTTAGTATATACCTTGTTTTATGATGATTTCACAAAACAGTTTAGGATTTTGTTTTATTCATATCTAGCTTATCAACAGAATTAAATTATGTGTTCCTTACAGGCAGGAATCAGTTCATTTGTACCTTTCCTAAAGCCAGCGTATAAACACAAAGTATATATTTTGTTGGTTAATTTGAACAGTATGATCGAACATGAAAAAAATGTTACCCCATTGCCTTATAGCATTCAGCAAACCCCTCCCAAAATGAATGCATATTTTAAGAGAAATGATCATTTATACTTATTATGAAGTAAAATTTATTTTCACTCTAGAATGTCAGTAATGATGAAAACAAAACTTGCATGAAAATAAACTTGCATGAAATAATTGGTTAAAAAGAGTGAATCAATATTGGAGACAGTCTTCCATTCTTCAGCCTGCAGAATATACCCGTTTCTTAAACTTTGAGATAGGCTTTCATTTGAAATTGACTCATGAATTATATTTGTCGCCTAACTTCTTAATTTGTGGATAATATCTTGCTCTTCTGCACCTGTTTCCTTTCTGGTTAACATGGAGTCTAGAAGGCATAATGTGTGCTCTTCATCGTCTTATTTTTATGCTCAATGTTTCCTTTATTTGGTTATCAAAGAGGTTTCAATAATGTGAACATAATACATTCGGTGCACAGTTTTTCTATGCATATTTCAATTACCCAATGCCAAGATTAGAGATTCAAAAAAATAGAGATTTTAGGGACACCTGGGTGACTCATTCGGTTGAGTGTCCAGCTCTTGGTTTCAGCCCAGGTTATGATCTCAGAGTCGTGAGACCAAGCCCCGCGTTGAGCCCCGTGTTGAGGTCTGCACTGAGCATGGGGCCTGCGTAGGATTCTCTCTCTCTCTCTCTCTCTCTCTCTCTCTCGCCCTCTGCCCCTGTCCCCCACTCACACTCTCTCTCTTTAAAATAAAAAAAAGCTAAATTAAAAAAAAGAAGTTTTGTACATTTAGACCTAGCAAGTTTAGAAAGTATGGCCTCATGGCACCTAAAATCCACTAGGATACCCAGCATGAGACTCAGAAACAACAGAAAACTTGAGCGTAAACTTTCCATGCTTCTCCAAGCAGTGATCAGCACTCTTCAGGAAATCTAGACATAAATAACTATTCCTTGTTAGCCTTTTCAGATAGTATCTTGCTGCACACTTGTTAACCACTTTAAAATGCTTAAATATGTGCAATGAATTTCTATGTATTGCCTGGTCAGTAAGGTCATTCCATTCTATATTGATTTCTCTTTATTGGTAATTGTCTTCCTCTTTGGGGCAAAAACAGATGCTGGAGCACAATAGTGGCAAAGTTTTTCAATGTTTTCTGGGAATCCAAGATGAAGAGACTGCCATTTTGAAATAATGAAGCTTCTAATACCTCAATTAATACGTCCTAATTTCATATTTCTCATACCCGTGATAGAGAATGTTGACAAAGGCATAGAATTATTGAATATTTTGCTTAATTTTGTTCACATGGGTATCATTATTATAAAATTACATGTTCTTTTCACTTGAGGAAACAAATTCAGGAAGCTGTAAAGTGTACTCAATTTGCTTTTGTATGCAAATACTTTTACAACCTAGAATCATTTTGAGGTGATATCTATCTATCTACCCACCTATCTATCCATCTACCTATCAACTCATACACACACCAAGATGTAGATCACATATATAAAAAGGTAATTGTTCCCTTGATGCAGGACATGAAATAAAATCGAGACCTAAGACTAATAAATTATTTTAAAATAACTTTATAGATCTTTGCACACATAATATATCCCAGGGGTTTCAAAATACAATGAAACTTACTTGTTTTTTCAAACAACTATGCAGACATGCACAGAAAACATTATGCATGAAAAAGACCAATAACCTGAACTTCTGATAATAATAATAATAACTCATATAGTCTAAAAAATAATGCTAATCTTGCCAGATCACTTCTTATTTTTTTGAAATTTTCAATGAAGCAGACCATGTATCTGTTCTGTGTTGAGAGTAAGTGAGGAAACACGGAAAGTAAGGGAGAAAATCATCCTAAAATAAAATGCATATAATAGTATTGCTCTTGAGTAAAGTATTTGCATAATAAGCAATCATGATGCCTAATGTAAATGCCCCAAGGTTTTTTTTAAGTAGTGATTTATTTATTTAGAGAGAGCGTGCGTGTGCAGGAGGGTTAGAGAGGAAAGACAACCCCAAGCAGGCGCCACACCAAGAGCGCAGAGCCTGATGCAGGGCTCAAATTCACAAACTGAGATCATGGCCTGAGACAACACCCAGAGTCAGACGCTTGACTGACCTGAGCCACCCAGGCATCCCGTAAATGTCCCAAGTCTAATCAGGGTGGCTACTCACATGAAAGTATTCAATTCTCTGTAACAAAGAAGTAGGTATATGATTCAATTCCTGTGAAATGTGCTAGTCCCAGGTGTGCTCAACTGAGTCTATTCCACCACCTTACCTTAGTTAAGTGTCTTGCCTTCTCAATTAGATCATAAGCTCTCCTATATCACCAGGGGTCCCTTCTTACTCTTTTTGGTTCGTATCTCCTCTAGTACCTAGGACTGCACTGCATTCTTGATTTTTTTTTAATGTTTTTATTTATTTTTGAGACAGACAGAGACAAAGCATGAGCAGGGGAGGGGCAGAGAGAGGGAGACACAGAATCCGAAGCAGGCTCCAGGCTCTGAGCTGTCAGCACAAAGCCCGATGGGGGGCTCGAACTCATGCACCGGAGATCACGACCTGAGCTGCAGTCGGACGCTTAACCGCTGAGCCACCCAGGAGCCCCATGCACTGCATTCTTAATCAGTGGTCAAGAACTGCCTGTAGAACCTAATGAAATATTTAGTGTATTTGTTCCAACAATGTGGTTATCACTGTTTCATTGAGGAGAGGAGCTAATAAACAGGGTGTTACGATAATAAATATATATTAACTTGGATTTTTAAATGAAAGAAAGTAAAATCCTAAAACTTAAGTATTAAAAAAGGTACATAGGATATTGTCTTAGTCTGTTCAGGCTGCTGTAACAAAATACCATAGTCGGGGTGGCTTATAAACGACAGAAATTTATTTTTTTTATTAAGTGTTTTGTTTTAATTCCAATATAATTAACAGACAGTGTTCTATTAGTTTCAGGTGTACAATATGGTGATTCAACAACTCTATACATCACTCGGTGCTGGTCATGATAAGTGTACTCTTTAATCCCCATCACCTATTTCACACAATCCCCCCATGCCTGTCCCCTCTGGAAACCATCAGTTTGTTCTCCACAGTTAAGAGTCTGTTTTTTGGCTTGTCTCTTTTTTTCCCCTTTGTTCATTTGTTTTGCTTCTTAAATTCCACACATGAGTAAAATCACATGGTATTTGTCCTTTTCGGACTAACTTATTTCACTTAGCATTGATACACTCTAGCTCCATCCATGTTGTTGCAAATGGCAAGATTTCATATTTTAGGGCTGAATAACGCTCCATTGTATATATGCCTCTGTGTGTGTGTGTGTGTGTGTGTGTGTGCACGTGGGTGTGTAGCACCTCTCCTTTATCCATTCATCTGTCGATAGACACTTGGGTAGCTTCCATAATTTGGCTACTGTAAATAATGCTGCAATAAACATAAGGGTGCATATTTCCTTCTGAATTAGTGGTTTCATATCTTTGGGTAAATACTCAGTAGTGTGATTACCGGATCATAGGGTAGTTCTATTTTTAACTTTTTGAGGAGCCTCCATACTATTTTCCACAGTTGGCTGCACCAGTTGGCGTTCCCGCCAACAGTGCACGGGGATTCCTTTCTCTCACATCTTTACCAACACTTGTTTCTAACAGAAATTTTTTTTCTCGGTTCTGAAGTTTGGAAATCTGGAATCAGGGCACCAGCATGGTCAGGAGAGGGCCCTCTTCTGGGTTGCAGACTTCTCATATCCTCACTTGGAGAAAGGGACTAGGGAGCTCTCTGGAGCATCTTTTATAAGAGAACTAATCCCATTCATGAGGGCTCCCAACCTCATGACCTAATTAATCTCTTCTCAACAGCCCTACCTACTAATACCATTACAATGGGGCTTGGGATTTGACATATGAATTTAGTGGGGGAGGACACATTCAGACCATAGCAGATATGTATGTAGTCACATCGTTTCTGAAGCTTTGAGTGAAACTGGGGCAAGAAGGGAAATCCTAAACAACCGATATTTATGCTTACGGTTTTCATCCGAAGCTCTCAGACAATGCGAGAAAACCAAACACGTATTTTCCAAACAATCATTTCCATCTTCCTCTTAGAGGAACAGCAGGACGATCTTCCAAATTTAACCACCGCTGAGTGAAGGAAAAGTGTTTCTAATGGCCCTGTGTTTCTTTTCAGTTATTTATTTACTAGGTTGGCCTTTCTCCAGAAGATAAGTAGGAAAGACAGTACATCAGCTTACCTCAGACGTGTTTTGATCAATTGAGCCAGAAGGATAAGTTGGGTTTTTGTCTCAGCAGGTAGGACTCTCTAGGAAGAGGTATCAGATGAGATCAGAAGGGGGCCAGGTGGGCAACCTGCTAAGGTCCTAATACAATCCAATAGAAACATCTCTGATTGGGCATGTTACGAAGATTGACAGAAGTGAAATGTCAGGTGCATAGAAAGTTTATTTCTAAAGACCAGTCCTTTGCAGCGGGTAGAAATCACAGCAATTAGGCAAGACATGGTATCAGTGAAGACTAGATTAGATATTGTTATTCCCATCTGACACACACCTATATGAATTTTTGAGGTTCGGCAAGAAAGTTTTTATTCTCCACTCACAATCACTGTGGCTGTGATAACCACTGGCTGTGCAAATGGCCTCACTTTATCTAAGTGCTTCAAGCTATTTTGTCGTTTTAAGTTGGAGTTTTCCACAAGGCTGAAGAGTGGTTCAGTTTTCCGCTCCTGGCTCTCTTATAGTTTTTTGGATCATTTTGAAAGCAGCTTTATTCGTTCAATTTAAACATTATTCAGATACTTGTAGAATATTTGAATATCAATAAACATTTAGACGTAACATAAAATTCAATTATATTTAGGGGCGCCTGGGTGGCTCAGTCGGTCGAGCGTCCCTCTTCAGCTCAGGTCACGATCTCACAGTCCGTGAGTTCGAGCCCCGCATCCGGCTCTGGGCTGACAGCTCGGAGCCTGGAGCCTGTTTCGGATTCTGTGTCTCCCTCTCTCTCTGCCCCTCCCCTGCTCATGCTCTGTCTCTCTGTGTCTCAAAAATAAAGAAAAACATTTTTAAAAATTGTATTTAAATATTTTACATATATACCAATATAATTTAAATATTTGTCAAATATTTAAATATCAGTAAACATGTAAGCATAACTTAAAGATTTGGTTACTTTTTGATAAGCTTTTCTTCTGGGCACAAATACCTCATAGGAAACTAAAGGAAAGGAGAAAATGTGTCATGGTATATATGTAAAATATATTTTTCTATTTGGATTGTATTAGGACCTTAGTAGACACATTGTTGTCTCCTTTCCTTAAAAGAGATTTGTCTTCTTAAAATGTATCCTTTACCTCTCCAATATAACACTTGCCTCTCTTCCATCCCTATCGTTTACAATCTAATTATTTCTTGGGCTAAAAGCTGTTCATAAAGAGATGTGTTCCCTTGTTGCTGACAAAAGATTCATGGCGACAGTCGAAAAAGCAACACGTTCAGTTGTCAAAAAAATAGAGTGAGGCAGAAGAAACATCCCAGAGACAAGAAGGTACAATGGCCTAGTGGTTAAGCAGCACCCTGAAAGCACGATTTACAATTGTGAGTTTTGAGCTTAATTCTGTTGTGAGCTCACGCTCTTTCTTCTGTTGTTTCGGCATAAAATAGAATAAGTAATGCTAACCAGCTTCAGAGATCATTGGGAGGAATGTTGCCAAAAATTCTGAAATGTATTAGCCACAAAGATATTTTTTTTAAGATTTTATTTGTAACGAATCTCTACACCAACCATGGGGCTTGAACTCACGACCCTGAGATTGAGAGTCACATGCTCCACTGACTGAGGCAGCCAGGGGCCCCGACAAAGATGATTTTCTAGAGGAACTGAAATGAAAGTCAATCTGAGTATCTAAGACATAGAGTTTTAAGTTTATTCAGAGAACCACCTTTCTTTCCAACCATCAATTGGAAAGACCATAATCTTGGGGCGCCTGGGTGGCTCAGTCCATTAAGCATCTGACTTCAGCTCAGGTCATGATCTTGCGGTCTGTGAGTTCGAGCCCTGCCTCGGGCTCTGTGCTGACAGCTCAGAGCCTGGAGCTGCTTCAAATTCTGTGACTCCCTCTCTCTCTGCCCCTTCCCCACTCATGCTCTTTCTCTTAAAAATAAACTTCAAAAGAAGTTTTTCAAAAAGAAAGACAATAATCTTATTTCTCTTTATCATTATTTAATTTTATCATATTGTTGTTGCCAAGGTGTCATATAATATATGATGAGTAAAGAACTTCACTTATAAGCCAAAAGTACATGTTAGGATTGTAATAACATTTAAAAGAGTCAAGATATGACCTTTGTGGGGTGCCTGGCCAGCTGACTCTTGATCTCAGGGTCATGAGGTCAAGCCCCATGTTGGGCGTAGAGCTTACTGAAATGAAAAGAAACTAATGGACTCGTTTTTTAAGGTCATTTACATCAGACGCATACACATATTTTCTTTTGAGTGTAATCCGTTGTACCGTCAAATGAAAAGATGTTTTGAAAAGAATTTGAAAACATCTTAACTTTAATAAGTAGTGATATTGTATTGGCTACTAAAATGCAGTGGCTAAGTTATTTATGATAAAGCTTTATTGTAAAGCATGCTTCGTATTTCAGTGAATGTGCTATAACTAAATTAATCTCCCCATACTTTTCCTGAATGTTTCCTTTTTTTTTTAACTTAAAATATTCCTTAGTAACTATAGTTAATAGATTATCAGAATCACTTAACTCTTTTTTTAAGGCAAACTTGAGTAATTTAGAGTAGACCTATATTGGAGACAGTTAAGTAAAAAGTAAAAGAAAGCTATGGGGCTAGGGAAGTACTCTAAATTCCTTCAGAAACAATAATATTGCGAACCTGCAGCTCCCACTTTTTTCCCCTGAAAACAATTTGTTTTGCATCATGCAAGACTTCTTAGGACTCTCACAGACAAGTGAGATGAAGCAGGCTATTACTTTGACCTTGAGCAATGACTTGAAGCATTCTACAGTACACAGTGGTATCTGTTACCCACGTGGGTTATAGGGAGCCCTTCGCTATGTACTTGAACGATGACTTGCTATCACTATAGAATTATGAAAAGAATTTACTGGTTTTAAATTTTTATAATACATTAAATCATTGAGCTCTTCATCACTTGTTTGTTTCTTGAATTCTAAGTGACCTCTGGGCTCTACCAAACAAAGGAAAACATAATGTCATATTCGAGGAGGCTTAAGGTATTCAAACCTATAATCAACCAATCGGAATACTAGATGATGGGTTAATCTGAAAATAAAACGATCATTTAGAGAATAAGTTGCTTTCCAACCAAAGAAAGCCCTAGAGAACAACAATGATATTTAATTCTTTACACATGGCTGTAATTCAGCTCTCTGTGTGTAATTCTCTCTCTCCTGGGTGGCTCAGTTAAACGTGCCACTCACTCTTGATCTCAGCTCAGGTGACGATCTCACGCTTTGTGAGATCCAGCCCTGCATCAGGCTCTGCGCTGACAATGCGGGACCTGCTTAGGATTCTCTCTCTCTCCCTCTTTCTGCCTCTCTCTCTCTCTCTGCCGCTCCCCACCCCCAAATACATAAATAAACTTTAAAAAAAAAGAAAGAAAATTTACATTGACTTGTACTTTGAGGAGTCTAAACTAAACAAAGAAAGGAGCTAAATTTGTTAAGCTTTGGAAAGCTTGTGAGAATGTTGTTATTTATTATATGTCGAGTCTCTTGAGGGTGGAAATGGAGCTGTGGGACTAGAAGATATTGAAATCACATGCAACCTTCATCTCTAGGAAGCCAAGGAACTAAATTGGACCAGATTAGTTTTACCCAGTGTTGTGCCCACAGATGGCACTGTGTGCAATCTGCCAAATGTGTATTGCAAACCCAAGGCAGCTGTAGAAGAAGTCAGTGTGTGTCCCAATCGTGAGCCAGACACATGACCTTTACTGACAATGACATGGTTATTGGCTATTTAAATGTTTCTAGAAATCCACACACATTTTGATGCTTACGTGAAAACAATTTTAGCAAAATTTTATTTACTCACTGTCTTCTTAAGTATGGCAAAAATTACTTTCCTTTAAGCATGGTAAAAATTATTACCTATATCGGCCCATGTCTTGGGAGATAGAGGACATACCGAAACTCCTATTTCAATGATATTGAAGAGCAATGTACAAATATATCCAGAATGTGAATATAGCTTAGATTCACGAAGCACAGTAAGTAACGGAAGGTTTTTGATATAAGAGACTCTCAATGACAAGTCCTATGATTTTTCCTTCTCAGCATTTCTTCCTTTGTAGAAGATATTGCCTTATGTTTCTACAGTGAAAGACTCTTAATGGGTTTATCCTCCTCGCCTAAATGCCTGATCTGTGCTCCTTTAAGATTAAAATAAATTCTTTCAGCAAGAGCTTTATACAATAGATTCATAGGTACTTTGAACACGTCTTAAGAATACCTGCAGGGGCGCCTGGGTGGCTTGGTCGGTTGGGCGTCCGACTTCGGCTCAGGTCATGATCTCACCGTCCGTGAGTTCGAGCCCCGCGTCGGGCCCTGTGCTGACAGCTCGGAGCCTGGAGCCCGTTTCGGATTCTGTGTCTCCCTCTCTCTGCCCCTCCCCCATTCATCCTTTGTCTCTCTCTGTCTCAAAAATAAATAAACGTTTAAAAAAATTAATAAAAAAAAGAATACCTGCAATTAATGACTAGTCCTAATTCACAATGACGTGTACACCAATCTACTTTTACACCTCACCCACACGTTTTTGCTTTAAAATTTTTTATTTAGCTCTCAGACATGCTGTGAGGAAAGCCATCCTTTAAAGGACCAAACTTCTATAATTATTTAAATGATGCATATTTATGGATAGATTTAAATTTAGGATAGGTGGGTGCAGAACCTGAAAAGACATAGTGGGGAGTAAAACTAGGTTTTACAGGGGCACCTGGGTGGCTCAGTTGGTTAAACGGCCGACCTCGGCTCAGGTCATGATCTCGTGGTTCGTGGGTTTGAGCCCCACATCCGGCTCTGCTGAGAGCTCAGAGCGTGGAGCCTGCTTTGGCTTCTGTGTCTCCCTCTCTCTCTGCCCCTCCCCTGCTCCGGCTCTCTCTCTCTCTCAAAATTAAATAAACGTTGGGGCATCTGGGTGGCTCAGTCGGTTAAGCGACCGACTTCGACTCAGGTCACAATCTCACAGTCCATGAGTTCGAGCCCCGCGTTGGGCTCTGTGCTGACCGCTCAGAGCCTGGAGCCCGCTTCGGCTTCTGTGTCTCCCTCTCTCTCTGCCCCTCCCCTGCTCCGGCTCGCTCTCTCTCTCAAAATTAAATAAACGTTAATTTTTTTTAAATAGGTTTTACAGTATATGCCCCAATAAGTAAATTCCGTTCCGTCTACAGTGAAACCTGTAATACCAGTCGTATGTGATGTCAAATGTCACATGATCACAACTGAGCCAGTGGTTCCTGAAATTCGCTTTGATATACAAGTGCTTTGGACTACAGGCATGTTTCTGGAATGAATTATGCTTGCAAACCAAGGTGTTACTGTATTTTCTCCTTGCGAATACTATAAATCTGGTGTCATCCTCCTGTGCCATTTCAATTTTCATATATTATAACCACCAAAAAAGTAATATAATCATACAATGGATACCAAGAATGATTTTCTCGGCCTATAGTATTTCATAAATATTACATAACCCTCTTATATAACCCTTCTGCATGGAAGCTATAAAACAAAATGGAAGAGAAATTATATAGCCACAACATTTCCTTGGAATCATTTAGCTACTTCAATTAACGTTACATACGTTCGACCAAAAGTTAACTTCTACTTCAATTAAAACATGATATCCGTATATATGGTACAGGTCAGGCCATTTTTAAAAGAAGTGATTTTTGAAGGGTCGTGGTATGGCTGATGTACCATGAACAGACATTTTCTTTCAAACGACTTACAGATGTCAAAAGTAAAGATACATGTGTTACAAAACACTATGATATATTTTCTATATTTGTGTCAATTTTGATAGTAAAAGAGAATAAGACTCATTTTCCTTTTTCACTCCACTTCCTGTCAACAGTCTCCTTTACGAAGTACATTTTAATAGGTAGGATGCGATAAAAATGATAGCAATCATAGGGCTGTTATTACTCGCACAAATTAAGCCAAGAAATATATTCACACATGAATAATTTGCTGGTAATAAATTAGAGTTTTCTTAGCATATGAAGTTTTGCTTTAATTTGATGAGTAGGTTGGTACATTAGAGCTCTTTTATTGGCATAGAAAAACTGCGGAAGTCCTAATTCCCTGGTGATTTACGTAATAGTACCCAAACCATTACTAAAGCCCTCTTTGTGTAGTAACTAGAATTTTGACCATCAGATGAGTTGTGAATCATTGAACTGAGCTTCCTAATCATCACAGGTAAGCAGGTATGAATCAGGCCATTGAATGAATTACACCTACTACCATCAAGAACACCCGTTTCAACTCTTCCCATTCAATATTTGCCAAAAAAGTTAGGTTTTTCCTCTTTCAAGTCTTCTCTGGAGAGAAAAAAAATAAAATAAAATGTGACTCTGGCATAATAATAATGGTGTTTCTAGACTATTCTAACCTAAAAACTGTAAATCAGTTGAACCTCTCAGCTACAGAATTTTTCCACGTGGCCTTCGTTTCTTTCCTATGTACTGGGAGCCCTGCCGAACAGTGCTTTAGAGAGACATGTAGGTAGAACTTACTTTCGAGGGCCGCCTGGGTGGCTCAGTCGGTTAAGCGTCCGACTTCGGCTCAGGTCATAATCTCTCACTCCGTGAGTTCGAGCCCCGCATCGGGCTCTGCGTGGACAGCTCCAAGCCTGGAACCTGCATCAGATTCTGGGTCTCCCTCTCTCTCTGCCCCTTTCCCGCTCACACTCTGTCTCTCTCTGCCTCAAAAATAAGTAAATGTTAAAAACAAACAAACAAAAAAAGGAACTTACTTTTGAATAGTACCAAAAAAGATACACTAACAACTTTTTGATGAATACACGCATTCCTATCTTTTAAGCCCTGAGTTGAAAGAACACCGCTGCGTAATACAACAGGAGTGTTTTGCCCTGATAACAGCTCACATTCATTAAACACTTCCCTACGTGCTCAACATTATTCTAAGAGTATAACCTACACTTTTCCCTGTCTCCTACGAGAAACCTATATGATAAGCTTTGTTAATATCCCCATTGAAAAAGTGAGGAAACACAGAGAATGACTCTGGATTGACCCAAACTGAAACTTATGCAATATACTAAATTTCTCATTAATATATTAATTTGTGGCAGATTCATGATTAAATACCCCCCCGCCCCCCCCCCAGCAACAGATGGTTATTACGTGTAGGCCATGTGTTTGCTCTTAGGCAATTGGCCTGAATGAAATATATTCAGGAGCAAAATACTCTTCTCTTTCACGAGAGTAGTCTGTTTTTATAATTAATGTGTGACTTTAACTAGAGAACGGGCCTGAATAAAGAATGGACTTCAAATTCATTCCTATTTAAGGTTACTGGATATATTCAGTGAATCATCTAATCTCGATGTTATAAATATGCATGGTGGCGTGCCATTTGATCCGTGGACTGGCCTCATCATCAGACATATGTCATTTATTTGATCTTGCGAAACAACAATTTTGGTCAATGATTTTAATTAGGAGGTACCTAATATCTTTTCACTTTGCAGAACGGTTTCTGTAGAGCTCTTAACATACCGCAGGGGAAATCAAACTGACATTAACATTTAAATTTTCAGTATGCCCCCTGGTATACACAGAAGGAACCTATCCTGGAATGCTTACGTTACTAAAACTTACGAATGTACGTTACTAAAACCTACGAATGACTCTTGACAAATGAATCTCAGCAATTTCGGATAATTTTTTTAATGTGTATTTATTTTTGAGAGAGAGCATGGGTGGGGGAGGGGCTGAGAGAGAGGGGGACAGAGCATCAGAAGCGGGCTCCGTGAGGACAGCAGAGTCCAATGCGGGACTGAAACGCATTAACGGTGAGATCACGTCCTAAGCCAAAGTCCTACACACTTAACTGACTGAACCATCCAGGTACTCCCCCTTCCATAAATTTATGAAAATTGAAGGTCTAACTAAAATGACAAAAGCAATTACATGTAAATATAGTTATATACTTTGTTTTCAGATCCCAGATGCCTGATCTCTAAATTATATAGTTATTATTAATCTCAACAAGAAATACTAAAATGGGGGCGCCTGGGTGGCTCAGTCAGTTAAGCATCCGACTTCAGCTCAGGTCATGAACTGGAAGTTCGTGAGTTCTAGCCCCGCATCAGATTATGTGCTAACAGCTCAGAGCCTGGAGCTTGCCTCGGACTCTGTGTCTCCTTCTCTCTCTGTTCCTCCCCTGCTTGCTCTCTCTCTCTCTCTCTCTCAAAAATAAATAAAGATTTAAAAAAATTTAATAAAAAGAGAAATACTAAAATGAACATTTTTCTATGTTACTTGTGACTTGCACTTTTTAATCAATAGCCTGAAAATTCAGAAGATTTGGGTTTGCAGCATTTAGACTGCTTCGGATTTGACATTTGCTTCAACTTTTAACTCAGTTGTTTTTACATTTCCACCATGATTTACACTGCATAAAAATATGGTGTTTGTATCAATTGTTAAGTTGATCCACGATGGCTTAAAACATATGTGATATTCCTAAATGTGTAAATCTTCTAAAATACCATAAAGCTTTTAAACTATTTCTTTGATTATTAGAATTATTATACTGTAGTCATTGACATTATTGATGCGGACCATATTTTTAAGACGTTGGCATGCACTACAGTAATGGGCTGAGGCACTACCATTATTCACAGCTTCCAGTTCACTGAAAAGTGAAAACAAAATATTCAGATATAATTACAATGTCTCCTTTAAAAATATCCATAGTTGCATTCACTTGCAACTTACTCCAGAATGAGTTGAATCTGCTGAATGATGAGATTACCAAAACATTTATCTTCTCCTTTGTAAATTACAAAAATGAAAAAGCTCCCTAATGAATTACATAAATACGTACCTAAAATGTCAGGATTCTGTTAGATATAGGCAAACAAGAAACAGGAAAGGAAAATAAAACACATCAAGAACATCTACCTTTTTTTTTTTTTAATTTGTTTAATGTTTATTTTGGAGAGACAGAGAGAGAGAGAGAGAGAGAGAGACAGCGAGCATGAGTGGGGAAGGAATGGAGAGAAAGAGGGGGACCCAGAATCCCAAGCAGGCTCCAGGCTCTGAGCTGCGAGGCTGGAACCACGAGTTCATGACCTGAGCCTAAATCAGAGGCTTAACCGGCTGAGCCACCCAGGCACCCCAGGGAACTTTTACCTTTATAAAAGTGTTACTTTGGCAAAGTAGACTGACTTGGCCTACAAAATTCAAGTGTATCTGAAATGTGGCTTAAAATAATATTTCACACCACTTGAATAAAATAACATAAAAATTTTAGTGCCATTTTATATCCTGGATTAACTAAATTCATACATAAGCATTCACTCATGCAAAATAATTTTTCGAAGGAATATGCTAACTATATGACCTTGGGCAACTAACTTATCTTTCCTGTAAAATGGGATATTCTTCACCTATCAAATGGGGATAACAGCTTGATAGGACAGTTAAATGAGATAGTTCAATGACCTATGTAATGTAAAACAGAAACAGCTAACATCTACATTAAGAATATTCACAACATAGGGGCGTCTGGGTGGCTCTGTTGGTTGAGCGTCCGACTTCAGCTCAGGTCATGATCTCGCAGTTCGTGGGTTCGAGGTGCGGAGCCTGCTTGGGATTCTGTGTCTCCCTCTCTCTCTGCCCCTCCCCTGCTCACTCTCTGTCTCTGTCTCTGTCTCTGTCTCTGTCTCTCTCAAAAATAAACATTAAAAAAATGAAATAAGATATTAAAAAAACAAAAAGAATATTCACAACATGTAAACATGCATACAGACAACCAAGACTTCAGATGAAGGCATGCACACTTATTTTGTGGATTTTCAAATATGAGTTTGGAAAACAGACCAACCATAATACCCCATATATATAAAGTTAATAGGCAGAAATTGAGATCATTGGGGTAGGTCACAATTTTGCTGTTCTTGGCTACATTGTTTGGTGAATCTTTCCTGCTTTAATTTTTCACCATTAAATAAAACTAATATACGGGTCTGGAAGCTTATCTGATTGCATCCTTAAAATCAGCAAGATTAAGTGAAAGTGTTTCCCATGTATAACTAGACTTAAAAATTCTATGCTTCTTCAATTAGCGAGCCAGATTTTCTCAGGGCAAAACCTGTTTCCCAAAGGTCAGGTCCGCAAACTTGAAAACTATATTAACTCTTAAGGTGGCCAAAGTACTTTACTTGGGCCTAAAGTAATAACTCACTGAATCTTACTTTAGTAACCTGAATGAATTAGAAATTAACTTCAGTTTGGGGTGAACCTTATATATTGAATAATCAATTCCCAGAAAACAAAAGCATTAAGAAGTTAATGATTTTGCCAAATTATTGATTTTTTTTTAAATTTTAAACATCATCTGTGTCTTGCCCTTTTATGTTCCTATGACTGTTTTCAATGGTTTTGATGGAAAAGGTGGGGATTGAGAAATTTCGCATGGGATGATATTAAGCTAAACACACCAAGAATTTGAAAATAAGATCGAGAAATCTAAGTTTGTTAGGATTCAAGTTTTCCTTCGGATAAATTCAACAAAGCCTCTTGGTCACCGCCCTTTCTTAGAATTTCCACCCTCAATGGAGCTAATGCAAATATATCCAGGAAAGAAGAAAGACACTCCTCATTGGGCATTTGTTATGAAAGCACATTTGCCCCTGTTTGCTTAAGGGCTAAGTTTGGTGAATCTTTGACCTCTCCGCTTGTTACAAACAGTAGAGGAAATAGCTATGCTCCCAACAATTGTGTTTTTCCAAAGACAGTGCCTCAGGGTAGTTCAGGGGCGCCTTTTAATGCAGGAACAAAGGTGTAGAGCCTCTGCAATCACAGCCCAAAGAGCTTTATAATATATCTTTCCACCTATTTCATAGTCTAGCTTTCCAATATACTCATACTAAGAAAATCATCACAGGGAAGAAAATGAGTGACATATGGTTCATTCTATCCAGTGTCTGAAGCTGTGTTTCTATGGCAACATTTAGAATTTGAAACACTCCAAGGGCTACCGTTTCTCATGTTAAACAACAAACTTTTTTTTGGGGAAAGGACCGAACGCATAGTAATGACTTTAAAAGAGTGAGACATTTAAAGAAAACGATTAAATTAAAGAGGGAGACGTTTTCAAGAATTTCTTTTTTTCCTAAATCTGCAGTAAGCAGGAAGAAAAGGAGAAATGTGTGTTCTGACATCTCTTTTCCTTATCTGCTTCCCCACTTCAGAGAGTTTCCTCGTTGTATTTGCCAGTATTTTCCCAAATCATAAATCTAAAAATTTGAAATAATATATTTGAGATATGTAATAAAGGCTGATCAATGCCCTCAAGTCAAAATGTACAGCACAGTAAGAAATAATTTATGTTGCATGGTGCCTTAACTTTAAAACAGGGCCGCCTGGGTGGCTCAGTCGGTTAAGCGTCCGACTTCGGCTCAGGTCGTGATCTCGTGGTCTGTGAGTTCGAGCCCCGCGTCGGGCTCTGTGCTGGCAGCTCAGAGCCTGGAGCCTGTTTCAGATTCTGTGTCTCCCTCTCTCTGACCCTCCCCCGTTCATGCTCTGTCTCTCTCTGTCTCAAAAATAAATAAACGTTAAAAAAAAAAAACAATAATAACATCTATTATTTCATTTAAGCCTCTCAATAATTATTCCAAGTATATAAGACAGTTATTATGCTCAGCTCACCAATAGACGGGTACTTAAGTTATGAGGGAGTATCTTGCCTAAAGTCAAATGTGTATTAAAAGCAATGGTGGTTCTAGAACCCATGTTTTGTGACTTTTTTTTATTATTATTATTTTAGAGGGAGAGAGCAAGCAAGGGAGTAGAGGGCAAGGGGAGAGAGAGAGAGAGAGAGAGAGAGAGAGAAAATCCTAAGCAGGCTCCACACTCAGCACGGAGGGCTCGATCCCATGACCCTGGGATAATGATCCAAGCCGAAATCGAGAGTCGGCCGCCCAAACGACTGAGCCCCCCAGGTGCCCCTATGGTTCCTGACTTTAAACTGTGCTGTCTGCCAGTCTTCATGATACTGTATGTATTAGTATGACCTAAGAAGGTGATGGACTTTAGATCCTATTTCACAATTTCATACTCTGTTCACAGTGGACCCTGAATGCAAAATCACATTTATCTCAACTTCAAAGGAATATGGACGTGTAGTTAGTCTGATTGGAGCTAAATATAGGAGGCACTCTGCCTGTTGCTGCCTTTTGATTCTATATCGTGTCTACAAAACAAGCAAAGTAGAGGCTTTGTAAATATTACATTAACATTATCCACATAGATGTATTCTAATCTAGTGACATAATTCTGAGAAAAGCTTGCATACTCAGCAGCAAATGTTCTGCATCATTTAATACATCTGTGGTTAGCCCGGTTAAGGCTGCATGCATGTGCTGTTGGCACAAATATATTCCTTGCGATTCATATCAGACAAAATCACCCCAACACAACTTGACTTGGGTTCATTGGAGCAGTGTGGCAATAGACGGTTGAATACTTTTTGTTTTCTAACTTAAACGCTTGTGCATCCTTAAACAATTGTATAGCCTTCTCGAATGCATGAATCTTCTGTTCCACTTTTATTCCAAGACCTACTCTGTCATTCATGCCAATGGAAGAATCTGTATCCATAGGTTCAGGAGTTGAAAGGAACCCGTGGAATGACACAGTCTAATTTTTTTCCTTGCGTGTTGCACTTAGTCTAACACATGCTTGTTGAAAGGTTATTTTACGTTCTCTCCTTGACAGCTCCAAATTAGGGACCTTTGGCATTTACGCTATCCCTGGGGCTTGCTGTCCTACAGTGAAATTATGATTCATCATATAAAATGTGTTGTAGCTTCTTAAGGTGCCCGACACAGAAATAGTTTAAGTCTTACATCTTGATCATTTCTCTGAAGAAAAATCCAAATAGCAGTTACCAATAGATTAACAATAAATTGTTGACAGATGTGTAAAGTTTTTAAGGGTGTTTGATAACCATATCTCATATTGAGTAGGTAAGTATCAATCCTGAGAATCACATGGCTGCAATCATAAGTTTTGTCTACAGGTGCCTAACACATATAGGGAGGAAAACACATCAATGAAACTGACTAATATAGCGAAATGACAAAGCCAAAAGCTCCCTCTCCAAAATTCAGAATACTCCTTAATCTTCTGATAGAATCACCTTCGATTGTCCATAGTCATTATTCCATGCTGAAAATAGAACGCGATCCATTTCAGTTTCCTGAGATAAGAAAAGATCAACTTTTGGAGAAGAAAATTAAAAAAAAATCATTTAGGCTGCAGAATGTTTCCATTTTTCTACACACTGGAAAATTCGTTGTTAAGAAAGCATTTCGAAAGAAAGAATTCATTTTAATCGGCTGGAATGACAGCTTTTGAATTGCAATATGGATTTTTTTTCTTTCATAAGTATTAACTGCTGAAAGAACGACTCGCGAGAGTTTTTAATTTTTTTAATGTTTATTTGCTTTTGAGAGAGCGACAGAGTGCGAGTGGGGGAGGGGCAGAGACCGAGAGGGAGACACAGAATCCAAAGCAGGCTCCGGGCTCTGAGCTGTCAGCACAGAGCCGGACACAGGGCTCGAACCCACGAACCACGTGATCATGACCTGAGCCGAAGCTGACACTTAACTGACCGAGCCACTCAGGTGCCCCTCATGAGAGTTTTTAAATAGGAATGTGGACAATCACTTTTCAAAAAAAAAGAAAAAAAGGGGGGGGGGACTTAATAATCTATTACTGCCCTACAGTACTGTTTTTCTCTCTTTCTTCTTCTTTTTTTTTTTTTTTTGTCTGTTTGCTTGCTTGCTTGCTTTTCTATTTTAAGATCAGAATGAATATGCTCCACACAAAGCATTTTTGTTTGTTTAATCCTTAGAAAACCATCAGGAGCCTGCTCTGGTGTTATCTGCCTTTGAGCTACAAGCTAGTCAGATAACAGGTGGCCTGAGTGGGTGAGTGTGGGGAGATTTGCTTACTTGAAATCCTCCTCCAGTTCAGCGTTTGAACTTCTTTAATTCAAAGCCTGAGCCACTGTATTTGTTTCCCTCTCTGTGGAAATAAAGTCACAGAATCATGCAAGTGCCTGACGTACTCAAGAAATATATCGTGAGTCCTGTTGGATGTGTGTGCATTTGGTATGTGTTTGCAGGGCCCGTGTTGAAGGGGCACATGAAAAATAAGCTGTGGGAATTTTGTGAGGGGCTAAAGACTTTGGATTTAGTCTGTGGTCAGTCCAGATTCCTTGAACGGATGGATAACATGACCATGTCTCATATAGGAAGCAAGCTCTGGGGGCCATGTTGACAGGGATTGGATCAAGGGTCTTGATATGTTGATGAGGTTCTTGTATGGAAAGGAGCAGACAGATTCAGAACTATTTCGAGGACCCTTGAAGAGTGTGGGCTTGAACTGCCCCTTGAACTACATCCCCTTATTCGTGGATTTTTTTTTTAATATAAAAAACAGTCTAGCGTTGTAAATGTATTTTTTCTTCCTTATGATTTTCTTAACATTTTCTTTAAAACTTTTTTTTAATGTTTATTTATTTTTGAGAGAGAGAGACCGAACCAGAAACTCTGGCCACTGTCCTGTCCTTTCTATACTTTGAATTATCTTGGGACCCCAGCATAAATCGAGGTAAATAGACCCTGTGAATAGAATAGATTATGCATGGAATTCTTCTCCTAAACACGTAGTAAATATGAGAGGTTGACCAGACACTATGTGCGTGTGAAGATATTTGAAGACTGTATATTTGGGTGTACACGCACACCCACAGATGTACTCAAGAAATACTCAAGACGTACTCAAGAAATATATATATCATGAGTCGTGTTGATGTAAAGCAGACTTGAATTTAAAAGATCAAGATAACCCGGGGCACCTGGGTGGCTCAGTCAGTTGAGCAGCGGACTTCAGCTCAGGTCACGATCTCACGGTTCATGGGTTTGAGCCCCGTGTCAGGCTCTGTGCTGACAGCTCAGAGCCTGGAGCTTGCTGTGGATTCCGTCTCTCTCTCTCTCTCTCTCTCTCTCTCTCTCTCTCTCTCTCTGTCTCAAAACTAAATAAACATTAAAAACAAATAATAAAGGATCAAGCTAACCCTCTTCAAGACCTGTCTCCATTCCCACCTGTATTCTTACTTCCATGTGCCCAACTCAAACTGGTAAAAAAAAAAAAAGGGAATAGACGCACAAAATGTTGCTGTTGATTTGGTAGTGAGGATGAGAACAAGGGAGAAAACCAAGCTTTCGTGTTGCAGGGATATTGGAGATCAGCAGGCAGCTCATTCTGGGGGAATGAATAGATCCTCAGTACCAATTACCAAATAGGAAAGATGCCATTTACTTTGCTCCTGTACCAAACTCTAGTGATCTCATCTTCAGAGGTTCAAATGAGATGATCGATGTGAAAGTGCTTTGTAAGCCGGGAAGTACCACAGGTTTTAGGAACATTGTACATTTCAGTCTCAGTGACAACATTTCAAAGATAAGGGGATTTTCCTGTCTCCTACCCAGATTTCATTTCTCAGCTACCCACACATCACTTTGAAAATGTTAGCCTTAAGATGCTTCATTTGTATTATGTAACTACTTAGAAGGAGCTACGAGCAGAGCTAATCGAATGTTCTTGCTGCCTAAGTAATCTGACAATTAGAAGGGCTTAATTTCACCCACCAAGAGATATCTTCTTAGACTTCCACATGAGTTTTCTAAAGAAAAAATAATTAAAAATTGAAAAAGGCAGAAAAATAAAATGTTGGGTAAACGCATCTGCTAAACCACACATTGGGAACGCGTCATTACCCTCTTAGCGAAATGATTATGTGAACAAGTACAAATTGAGTCCCTTCTGTAGGCATGGGCTTGATTATTTCCCTATTTTTCCCATTCCATATTTCATGTGCTGTTGTTACATTTACCATATTTTGCTACGTGTAAGGCTGCCAGATCCTTGGCAATCTGAAAGAACATTAGCATTACAGAATTGCTTTAAGTTTATTTATTTTGAGAGAGTGCGAGCATGAGCGGGGTAGGGGCAGAGAAAAAAGGACGTGCAGAGTCTGATGTGGGGCTGAAACTCATCAACCATGAGATCATGACCAGAGCCGAAATCAAAAAAGTCAGACGCTTAACCGACTGAGCCACCCAGGCGCCAATAGAACAAGAAATGAATATGTAGAACCAGGAAGACACGTATGTCAAAAGCATTAATGAAAGAAAGATAAATGAATACCTTTAACACTCTGCAATTGAGGTTGAACTAGTGTAGATTGAAATTTGCCATTTTTCGCTCAATAACCTTGTAGATGCATTTTTAAAGTCAGCAGGACTATTTTAAGTAGAACCTGAATCTTTTATAAAACTGGACTACTTAGTATCTATAATTAGTGGGTGGTAACACATTTATATTGAAATTTCTAGATGACGGTTCCTTATGTAAATGTGCTTTTTATATTGTTTAATATGCTGCTCTTTTTAGAATTTTAAAGTTCAGAGAAATGAGTGTGCCTTACAAGTAAGATTTATTTTTCATTCTCTTGAAAGAATATTTCATTAGCATTCTGCTGCTGACATCTTCATTGAAATAAACCTTTTCTTTTTTGCCTGCCCAGGAAAAAAAAAAAAAAACCAAAAAACTAGAAATCTACAATTCACTTGGAGATAAGATCTGTCTGTCTCTCTCCCTCCCTCTTGGTTTCTTCACACCCTCCCACTACGTTTTCCTCAAGGCTCTGAAACCTTATAAAATACCTCATAATAGGATGAAGCCTATTTATATACCTAGTTATAATAGACTTCTCTTTAAGCTTCTTCTTCTTCTTTTTTTTTTTTTTTAAAGAAGTGGAACAGAGCACTGGGTGTTAAATATAAGTAATGAGTCACTAAATTCTACTCCTGAAACTAATATTGCACTACAAGTTAACTAACTAGAATTTAAATAAAAACTGGAAACATAAAAAAGAGAATAATGATAAGCTTTTGATCTAGACATGAGAAAACTAACCCTCACGTGAGCATGACTTCTTTTTTGTTTAAAATAAAAGTAGGAAGCTTAATAAAGTTTAAAAAAAAAAAAAAAGAACACAAGTTGGAGCAGCCAACTGCAAAGAACAATTTGAAAAGGAGCTATTTGCCCTTACCTTGTTCAAAGGCTTTCATTAATTTAACACTATTTAAATATAAATACAAACTCCTCCGTCTGCCAAATTGGATAACAGACCACCTGGGAGCAGAACTGACTCCTTATCTTGCTGATGTAAATCATCGTATAAGGTTGTAATTATGGTCATAAGAGAAACAGACCAAGCTCGACACAGATGTCCCAACTTCCTGTCACTCTCGGTAACGCTTTGAAACCCTTCAGTGTTTGAAACAGGGGTTGAGTTTGTAACTATCTGTAATCCATCAGTGGTTGTCAAATACCAACAGATAAAAGTTCTCTCTCTGTGATTGTCTTGTTGAAATTCAAATGATGACAAACAGATTGAGGCTAGAGAGGATTTTATACTGAGGGCTGTTCATCTATGTTAGGATATCATTTAGCCATACAAAACAGACAGTTTCATTCACAAAATGTCCCTGCATGGCATATTTGCACCTTTAAATCTCTTACTCCTAGTAAATATAACCCGAAGTTTGATTGAAATATTGAATGCATGGGTGGGTGGGGCGAGGGGAAATTATCATCTATCAAACTTGTACACTGGCCACGAAGAATAAGCCTTAAGAATCTGAGACAATGGTGACCTAGTAAAAGAATCACTATATGGGGCTCCTGGGTGGCTCGGTCGGTTAAGCGGCCGACTTCGGCTCAGGTCATGATCTCACAGTCTGTGAGTCGAGCCCCGCGTCGGGCTCTGGGCTGCCCGCTCAGGGCCTGGAGCCTGCTTCAGACTCTGTGTCTCCCTCTCTCTCTGACCCTGCCCCGTTCATGCTCTGTCTCTCTCTGTCTCAAAAATAAATCAACATTAAAAAAAAAAGAATCACTATATTCAGAATGGTTGACTTCTGAGGATTTTACATATTCTTACACTAAAAAAGTTGTTATGAGGGTTATGTTTTGAGATAACAATATTCTCTTTACAAATTGATCCAATTGCTAAGGTGCATTCCTCCCTGCCCCATGACAGCAATGAATATATTGAATTAATGTAAATTATATTTTTAGGACACAAGCAAGCAGCTTTATACAAGAACCCTTCATGATAGTATGTATCTCAGGGCGCCTGGGTGGCTCAGTCAGTTAAGCCTGCGACTTCGGCTCAGGTCATGATCTTGTGGTTTACAGGTTTGAGGCCCGCATCGGGCTCTGTGCTGACAGCTCAGAGCTTGGAGCCTGCTTCGGATTCTGTCTCCCTCTCTCTCTCTGCCCCTCCTCCCTCATGCTCTGTCTTTCTCCTTCAAAAATAAATACACATCAAAAAAAAAATTAAAAAAAAAAGATAGTATATATCAGGGACACCTGGGTGGCTTAGTATGTTTAGCATCCAACTCTTGATTTCAGCTTGGGTCATGATCCTGGGGTTTTAGGATCAAGCCCCATGCCTGGCTCCGCACCAAGCATGGAACCTGCTTGGGATTCTGTCTCTCTCCCTCTGCCCCTCTACCCTGCTCTCGTTCTGTCTTTAAAAAAATAAAAAATAAAAATTAGGATAGTGTGCATCAGCAGCCTAAATAAGCTAATTGGTTATTGGCAACTATTCACCAATTTAGTATTTTTGCATAGTTTTACCCTAGAATTTCACTGAAGTATTCTAAGATACTTTGTATCATGACTGTGCCTCTCATTTTGTAAAATGGTCTGCTTACCGAAGACCGCAGAATGTAGTCAGATGACATTATTCACTGGTCTTAAGTAAAGATCTTGCTCTAGGAACTTTTGGCCAAGCGTTAAATGTAGTTGGACAAGAGTCCAAAGGTTATACTTATTTAAAAAGAGGCCTTTAGTATACTAAAATTAAATATGCTTTATAAAGAAAAAGTATACTTTGGAATGTTCTTTCATGTTTTTCTCTGAAGCCAAGGGATGTAATAGCAAAATCACCTCTTATTTCACAGTCTTGAAATTTGTAAAAATTTACTTTTATTACTTAAAACTGTTACTTTTAGTTCATAGTACAAGTCCTCTTGGTGATTTCTTTGAAGGAGAAGATACGTTTCTAGAGAAAAACAGAGAATTTTTGCTTTCATGTGACTATTTTTTAAGTACTAATATACACTAAGGTCAAACGCATTTTTGGCATATCAAGTATTGCAGATTTTTCATAAAGTATCAAATTTACAAAAAGGGAATGTTAGTGGGAAGATTGTATTTCTCCTCACTAGGGTACTTTAAAAATACATCTTCATAAGAAAAAGACTAAAACAAGATACCTTCTTAAAAATAATCATGATATAAATAAATTTGCTATTTACAAACTTTACAAAGTTTAATGTAAAATAGCTCTTTTAAATCAAAAACCTCTACTTCTTTTTTTTAAAGTTGGTATGTTATTTTGAACTTAATGAAATCAGACCTTTTATTCTTTAAAAAAACAAAAACAAAAAAACAAAAAAAAAAGCTCTGTGCCCAGCATGGGGCTTGAACTCCTGATCCCGATATCAGGCCTGGAGTGCTTCACCGGTTGAAAAAAAAAAAACAACCCAAAACTAAAATCTTTCAGCTAACAATGAGATGTAGTTTGAGACACTGGAAACGAAAACTAGAAGAAGAAGAACGGAATTTGTGTAGTGCAATCAAAACATTTCAGTAACTTAAAATTTGACGGGTATTTTTTTCTAAAGGCTCAGGTCATGATCTCAGGGTTCAAGAGTCTGAGCCCCGTGTCAGGCTTTATGCTGGCAGCATGGAGCCAGCTTAGGATTCTCTCTCTCTCTCTCTCTCTCTCTCTCTCTCTCTCTCCTCTCCCCCTCCCCTGCTCAAGTTTTCTCTTTCTCTTAAAATAAATGAATACACTTTGAAAAATAAATTAAAATTTTTATTGATTCTAGAAGCAGAAAGCAGGATCTGATGAAGTCTTTCTGCCTGGCCCCTCCTTTTTTCCAATTCAAAATGTTCCTATGCAAGTCAAAAAGTTCAACAGTATCAAGCCTTCAATAAAAGGCATTGGCTACAAAACAACTCTTTCAAAACCAGCAATATAGATTAAGGTCATTCTGGTAACTCCCAGGACTGCCCTTCTCCGCGAGCATTCGCCACTTAATCAAAATATTTTCTTATCCTCAGACATGATTAAAACACACCTTTCATGAAAGTAATTTTGTTATCGCAAACGTTTGGCTATATTAGGGTATGAGAAGCCTTTAGCAGAAGGAAGAATTTTTAGCTACTGTACTTCACAGCATGTTCCAGAAATAATTCTCCATGGGTTCCACATTCCACAGAGCTCTTCTCCGTGAGTAAATAGAATGAGAAATAAGGAACGTAGGCACTTTGAGCTACCGAGCGCAAACGAATTTTGGAACTAGTTTTTCTCCATCAGAAAGTACTAAGTTGGTCCTCTTCCTCCGAAAAGGTATTTCCAGGGGCAGCTCGTGATGCTTTATTGCCAGAATATCCATCTTCCGTTGAGGCTGAAGTTCCAATGAGAATGTTTTTGAGACTTATTTCTGCGAGGGCCCTAGGTCTAAAGGGGGAGGGGCGAGGTTGTTATTTCCAATTAACGTCTTGTGAATTATTTTACAATATAATTTTTAAGAAAGTATTCACAGGGGCGCCTGGGTGGCTCAGTCGGTTAAGCGGCCGACTTCAGCTCAGGTCACGATCTCACGGTCCGTGAGTTCGAGCCCCGCGTCGGGCTCTGTGCTGACAGCTCAGAGCCTGGAGCCTGTTTCACATTCTGTGTCTCCCTCTCTCTGACCCTCCCCCGTTCATGCTCTGTCTCTCCCTGTCTCAAAAATAAATAAAACGTTAAAAAAATTTTTTTAAAAAAAGAAAGTATTCACAGTTTAAAATATTTCATTTAATTCCTATTACTTCCATCAAGTATATTTACATTTTTTCATTACTATTAATTTTGAAACTAAAGGTAATAAACACAGAATTATGACACATACCAAAGAACATAACTGTAAAATAAGTAAATATACATTGTGCAATTTTATTATTTATAACTTTACCTTAAATACAAATGATAGTACTTTAACAATGTAATGTTTCAGATCAGAACAAAAGGAGTGAAATTAAAAATCCTCATGATTTTCATTGTGTTTTCTTTCTGAAAGAAGAGTGAGGGGGCACCTGGGTGGCTCAGTTGGTTGAATGTTTGACCTCAGCTCAGGTCATGATTTCATGGTTCGAGCCCCATGTTGGGCTCTGTGCTGACAGCTCAGAGCCCGGAGCCTGCTTCAGATTCTGTGTCTCCTTCTCTCTCTGCCCCTCCCCAGCTTGTGCTCTGTCTCTCTCTCTCTCTCTTTCTCAAAATAAACATTTAAAAAAAAAGAACGAGAAAAAATTTTAATTATTTCAATATTTGATACATCTTATATAGCTGAAGCTTTCCTTAGTATAAATAAAATTTTAATGTAAAGTCAGTGATCGACATATTTTGAAAATTGCAGCCATAGTGGAATTCATAGCATTGACGTTATTACGCTGAGGAAGGTTCTGAAGAGATTTGGCGGGTTAAGAAGATTATTCCTCTCATTTACGCCAGTTATATTTTCTTCCAGTAAGGGTCTAAAACTTGCTTTTGGGAAATGTCATGTAGAGTAGTAACTTGGTATGTATCAGAAGAGGTCAAGTCAAAACTACAGATGAAAAACAGTATTCTGAGAACCTACCTTAGTTTTTAAAGAGAAAGATTTTCAGTGGCAAATGTTTCACATTACCCAGTAGTACCTTGGCATACAGATTTATCCTCTAGGGTCTGAGAGTGATCGAGGAAGGGTCTACTTAATCTGGAGAGAAAGTTCACTTTGAGGATAACACCATGCCATTCTGGTTACGTTTTAGTTAATGCTGCATCAGTTTGGTTTCCAGAACGACATGAACTCAGGTCTTTGAAATAAGGAGACAGGAGTGCATCTTCTTACATTATTTATTTTTACATTTTTTAGGATTTATTATTTTTTTTTTTTACAGGTGCTGGAAGTCACATTTTTAAATTTTATGTATAGTCAAGTTAGTTCACGTACAGTATAGTCTTGGCTTCAGGACTAGAACCCAGTGATTCATCTCTTACATGTGACACCCAGTGCTTATCCTGAAAAAGTGCCCTCCTTAATGCCTGTCACCCATTTAACAGTCCCCCCCTCCACCGACCCACACCCATCTCCAGCAACCCTCAGTTTGTCCTCTGTATTTAAGAGTCTCTTATGGCTTGCCTCCTTCTCTGTTTTTATCTTTTTCCCTCCCTTCCCCTGTTTTCATCTCAAATTTCTCAAATTCCATATGAGTGAAATCATATGATATCTTTCTCTGACTTATTTTGCTTAGCATAATACACTCTAGTTCCACCCACGTTGTTGCAAATGGCAAGATTGCATTCTTTTTGATCGCCGAGTAGTATTCCGTTATATCTGTATACCACATCTTCTTAATCCATTCATCAGGTGGTGGACATTTGGGCTCTTTCCATAATTTGGCTGTTGTTGATAGTGCTGCTATTAACATTGGGGTGCCTGTGCCCCTTCAAATTAGCATTTTTGTAACCTTTGGGTAACCACCTATGATCCAGCAATTGCACTACTAGGAATTTAAGATTTTCTTTTTTGACTAATCTCTACACCCAACGTGAGACTCCAACTCACAACCTTGAGATCAAGACTCGCATGCTCTACTGAGTGAGCCAGCCAGGGGTTCCCCGTTTTTCACTTTAAATTAGTAAATAAATCGGCTTTTTTGTTTGATAGATCAAGCTCAATGGAATTTGTTAATACAATTTGTCTGGCCAGGCCTTACGGATAAAGGAAAAAAAAAACTGGGGACACTTACATGGCTGTGGGGTTCCCAAAGGCCATATCTGCGTGACTGCAAAGACAGCATCATTTCCCTCAAATGGGCACAAGCATAGGCTTTGTAATATACCAATACCCATTAAGCATCCGACTTCGGCTCAGGTCACGATCTCATGAGTTCAAGCCCCACTTCAGGCTCTCTGCTGTCAGTGCAGAGCTGACTTCAAATCCTCTGTCCTCCCCTATTTCTGCTCCTCCCCTGCTTTCTCTCTCTCTCCTCTCTCTCTCTCTCGCAAAAATAAACATTTAAAAAAATACAAGGCATTAGACCACGAACTTTTGATATTAGTCAGTAACTTAATAATTTGAATAGAACTACAAAAAAGGCAGATTAAGTTTGGTTTGTAACACAGTAATTTTTTTCAGTAAAACGAAGTTTGCAGTTATTTCTGGGAACGTTTCCTGTCAATTATAAGATAACTCATCTCTCATTTAAAAAAAAAAGTTCAGTATTTATAAAAGGTATCAATTTGACAGCTCTGGAGACACCCTTCATTTTCTTTTTTTTTTTTTTATTCAAATAATGGGAACAGCGACGTTGCAACTTTCTGCGTAATTTCCAACTAAAGCATCTGTGGTGTCTATCACTATTTTGAAAAGTCTGTTTCCTGGGTGAGGAATTATTTTGGTCAACACATCCTAGCATGTGTTGCCCCAGAAAGGCAGCTTCTTTTTCCTCAGAGCACTAAATACGATCATGATACTTGACTTTGGTGAGACACAGGTGAAGATACGGTTACGAACTGCCAATTAGCAACCCAGCCATCTCCTCCTGTACAAGTTGCGAGCAAGGATTAAATATCTTAACAAGTGAAAGATCCTAGCAGAGAGTCTGGTATTCAATACAGGATAGCTTTCCTTTCCTTGTTTTCTTCTCCCCTCCTGAATATACTGAAATGAAACTAAAATTAACACTACACAATTTTGATTGTGACTGTTTTCCATCTGCTTAAATACCTTCAAGATGGTTTTCTTCTTTTCTGTATTATTTTCTTCGGATGTAACCCCCCCCCCCCCGCTGCCAAAAAAAAAAAAAAACTCAATAAAAAATAGGACATAATGAAAGAACTTTAACTAAAAGGCTACATTAGAAGAAATAACTCACAAATAACCACGGACGAACCATAAAAGATTCCTTTACTCCATACAGAGTAAATTAGCAACTAAATAGTCAATCATTGATTCTGGGATAATAGATCAAGCGTGCTCTCTTGTATATTATTTCATGGTAAGCTTGAGATGAACGTGATAAAAATAGAACTCAGTCAATACAGATTAAAAACAATAAGCATGCCATGTTTTACTTGTTCATTCTCTGTAATGAAAACATTAATGCTTAACATAATAGTAGAAAAAATGTTGAGAATGATTTAATAAGTGTATTGTGTTGTGAAAAACATATGGCTTACACCCTAGACTGAGATCCCCCCATTGACACTACACTGCATCTTATTTATGAACAGGTGTTGGCCAGTTCAACAGGTATTCAGTGGGATCCCCTTCAATGGGAATCACTATTTTTATCTTATCTTCACAGTCATATTAGTAACAATAGTAGTCTTAATTCCTCTCGTTCCCAATTCTCTAACAACTCTATGAGATGGACACTATTACTCACTCCATATCCTGGAAGAGGACATTGAAGCTAACAGAAAAAATGATCAAGTACTTTGTAGAGCAAAGTCGCACAGTGAGAAAGAAAGGAACGTTCTTTAAAAGAAATATTAGAACAATTCTCTCCTTGGTTCCCTTGGAAATTTTTCCTTAGTAGTGACATACTAAGTTGTGGAAATCAATGGCAAACAAGTGTGTGCGAGGTAGAAATGAGCATATGCTCTTTGTCTTATGTATAGGACTGTGGTAGCATAGAAATCACACTAGCCAATGCCTGATACTACACGTTAGAAATGACAAAACAATGGTGGTGATACAACCTCCTCAACATTGAAATGGAGTTTATTTTGCTTCGTCGCGAACTCACGAGAAATGAGATCTAGAACGGATTTCTGTATAAAGCCAAAGCTTACTGCTTATCATATAACCCTTTGCTTTTTTGTCATCTCTCTGTCTTTGGAAAGGCAAATTTTTAGACAATTATTTGAAATGTCTTTCTCTTTTATACTTTTCTCTCTCTTACATGCCTTCTTAATTCTGTATAGATTCTTGACAAAATCTCAACTATACTATACTTTCTTCATCAAACAGATATTTACTGAATTCCTGCTATATCTCAGGTCGTGTCCTAAGGAATTTAATGTAAAATATCTACAGTGATCGCCAGAGATACGGTTTGGATTCACTTGATCAATTATATTTTGTATTTTTGCGCGTTTAAAAACAAATTATTTCCAAATATATTGGTACAATTAAACACAAAATATGTTTCTCTCAGATGGCTACTGCTGGTGAGAAGAAAAATAACATATATATATATGTTGTGATATAATAATAAACATAATATATCTTGTGATATAATCACTGCTAGCTAAGAATTCTTGAAACCTTAGGAGAGAAAGTGCATCAACACAGTCATGTTGAGGCTTTATTTTCCTTTTCAAGGAACACTCTAAACCTTCCCGAAAAGAAAAATATTAAATTTCTCCTAAATCGTTATCTTTATTTTCACGCAAAATAAATCCTTCGGGAGAAGTGACTATCAATTTTTCAGTATTTGCCCCTTTTATGTGTGACCCAGAAATTATGAAATTTGGGATTCCAGTGCTGATTCCACAAGCAGTGATATGGTCTAGTTAGACAAGTAGGAAGCTGGAAGAGACAGCCTTGGACAGAAGTGGCAAATCAGAACTTTATTTCCCATACAGTGCCAGAGGTCAAGAGCTTTTTAAGTGTTTGAGAACCAAGAAATCAAAGTTGAACGCTAAGGACCAAAGGCATCTGTAGTCCCAATCTGTACAAATGTCTTCAAACTGGAAAAAGCAGGTGGAGTTAAAGAATTCGAGGCATTGATGGTCAGGAGCAAATCGGAGTTTTGGCCATTTGACAATAGGAGGGTTAGATGGGAGCAAGCTGACTCCAATATTCTCAGAAGTAATGGTCCAGGATCCCAGAATGTCAGCTTGGAAAAGAAAACAGGGCTGTGAGCCTGATGGTTTGCTTTCTGATCCCTTTTCCCGCTCACGGTAGAGATCCCTGGAGCTGCAGGTGCGTGGACAAATTTGTTAGTTAGCAATTCGCTGGACAGAAGAAACTGGAAGACTGTGGGTATACACTAATTACGGGGTGGTAGGAGTTTGTGCCGTCATTTAAAGAGGGAAGGAGGCAAACCATAAGAGACTCTTAAAAACTGAGAATAAACTGAGGGTTGATGGGGGGTGGGAGGGAGGGGAGGGTGGGTGATGGGCATCGAGGAAGGCACCTGTTGGGATGCGCACTGGGTGTCGTATGGAAACCAATTGGACAATAAATTTCATATTAAAAAAATAAAAAAGAAAGAATCTCTTCTTTCACTTCCCAAGCGTCTCTAATTAGCTCATGGGAATGATTATAAAAGAGGAGTTAAAGTGTTTAGAATCTCTCAGGTGAAAAGGTTCTTCAGGAGTTTGGGATGTTTAGGTTAACCAGGAAGTGTTAAAGAAGTGAACAATTCTAATTTTAAAACAGAAGAATTAATTAAGATAACTGGATTGTGATTTTGCCTTTTAGTGTAATCTGGCCGGGTGTTTGGCCTCACGTGCCTCAACTTTAGTACAGCAGAAAGCAAAAGAAAATACCAACATACATTTCCAGATTGCTCCCCTGTAACATTTGCTCTTGGAGGAAGAATTGACTGGCAATGATTGTTCCCAATAACGTAGATGTTTGCTTTTAGAGATAACAAATAGAACCAAAAGGAACGTACTGAGCACAACAGTCAAGAGAAGGCATGGGCAGGGGTCTTCATAGGGTAACCATCTGTCCCTATTTGCCCTAGACTGAGTAGTTTCCCCCGGACTAAAGGGTTTCCCAAGACACAGGATGTGCAGCGCTAAAAACAGGAGCAAGTTGGGTAAACCAGGTCAGTGGTCACCCTGGCTGAAGAATTTGAAATGACCACTTGGATAAAAGTTTTCCATGAACTCAATGTTGGTCCACGTTAAAAATTTTTTCTAATGCTTATTTATTTTTGAGAGAGAGTGAAAGAGACAGAGTGCAAGCAGGGGAGGGGCAGAGGGAGAGGGAGACACAGAATCCGAAGCAGGCTCCGGGCTCTGAGCTGTCAGCACAGAGCCCGACGCGGGGCTCGAACTCACGAGCCGTGAGATCATGACCTGAGCCGAAGTCGGGCGCTTAACGGACTGAGCCACCCAGGCGCCCCGGTCCATGTTTGTACTGATACCCTTGCAAGTAAACGCTCTGTTGTGATTTTATAAAGATTCTGGGCCCGGACAGTTCCTTTTACAACTGCACAATAACATATGTTGCGCTCTCTGCTGTGTAAGTTTAGAGCCAGTGTATTTGCCTAATTAAGGATATTCAGTCTAGACACTCAACTGCCACTGTTACTAATACACTTTGAAAGAAGATTTGTAAAATGCAAAGTTACAGTTGTTATTGATACTTTTCATTACAAGCAGAATAGACTGGGAGTGAGTAGCAGTGGGAAGCCCAGAAGCATTTTTTCCAGATCAAATAGAACAAAGGAAAAGTGACAGAAATTTGATCCAAATGTAAAGATCCATAGGATGGAATTGAAGATTTTAATTAGTCATATTTGGAGTTAGAGTTTATAACCTCCAACAGATTTGACATATGTAATCCTGATGAGTGCTTTTATAGTATAACAGATTTTTTTTTCCTGCTGCATTTCATTTACTATATATGTTCACCTCCTATTCTTTGACTGTTGCACTAGCTACTTTCAAGTTCATTTAAATGGATAGCCCTATGGAATTCTGGGATGAGTCCATATTTTGAATAAATATCCACTGAAGATTTAGATTGTGGTATCCATTATATGTAATTTCACTTATACGTGAGCCTTCATCTCTTGAGACGGAATAATGTGAAGTCTATTAATGCATAAGAGGAGATGCATTTTAAAAAATATCATAAAAGGGGGCGCCTGGGTGACTCGATCCGTTGAGCATCTGACTTCGGCTGGGGTCATGATCTCGTGGTCCGTGAGTTCGAGCCCCCCATCGGGCTCTGTGCTGACAGCTCGGAGCCCGGAGCCTGCTTCGGATTCTGTGTCTCCCTCTCTCTCTGCCCCTCCCCTGCTCATGCTCTGTCTCTCTCTCTCTCTGTCAATAATAAATAAATGTTAAAAAAAATTTTAAATATCATAAATGATAATGTTTTTTATACTTCAGAAGTATTTACTTTGAGTATTACATATTTCCGGAAAGGAAAACATTTTGCTTCTCTCTAAAATTTGGTAAGTTACGGGTTACATATTTTATTTCAAGATTATCATTTTAATATTCATCAGCTACCATTACTGAACACTATGGTTTTTTAGCCAAGAAGAAAGTAGAACATTTTAGAAGTACTTATGTCTACCTACTCATTTCATTATAAGACCTCAAGTAATTTGCTCTCTAATTATAAAACAATTAGTGAGTTCCATAGTCAGCTAGATAGAAAATGTCAGTTCTTATGAACATTTCCACAGGGGATAAACACGCTTAGCTTTTTTTCTTTTCAGAAAGTAAGTAGCTTCACCTAATCACATAGAGTTAAAGAGATTTCAAATTTTAACGTAAGGTCTTTTTTTGTTTTTTTTAAAATTTTTTAATGTTTATTTATTTTTGAGACAGAGAGAGACAGAGCATGAGCAGGGAAGGGGCAGAGAGAGAGGGAGACACAGAATTGGAAGCAGGCTCCAGGCTCTGAGCCGTCAGCACAGAGCCCCACGCGGGGCTCGAACTCACGAACTGTGAGATCATGACCTGAGCCACCCAGGCGCCCCTAAGGTCTTTTCTAGGTATCTACAGTTATTAACTACAGGTGTGTGGCTTGGGCATCATTATAATCTTTAAATTGTCTCTGCTTTTTTCACGTGTTACTATATGGGGTGTTTTCCTATACTCTACCTCCAGGGAAACTTTTCTTTCAAAGTTAAAATAGCTTTCTAATGACTAAATAATATTGGCATTATAAGAAGTGTTGTGACAAAAGATCATCAGCAGAAAATGCTGCACAGAAGATCAAGTTGAAAACAATTAGCAAACCAAACATTGTTAGCCCATTCCCACTGCAAAATATACAGCTTGTTCTGTTTTTGCCTTTCTTTTTTGAAAGCGAGTGACTTACAGAAAACTAATGCAACAAATATTTTTTTTAATTTAAGTTTGTTTATTTTGAGAGAGAGACAGAGATCGAACAGGGGAGGGGCAGAGAGAGAGCGAGAGAGAGAGAATTCTCAAGCAGGCTCCACACCATCAGCACAGAGCCCGACGTGGGTTTCGAACCCACCAACCTTGAGATCATGACCTGAGCCGAAACCAAGAGTCAGGCACTTAACCAGCTGAGTCACTCAGGCGCCCCTCGATAAACAGTTCTTGAGTGCCTACACTGTATAAAGCACTGCACTGGGACTTTGGAACATAAACATAACACAAGGGAGAATACCAAAGAACCATGTGAATGGAGCCCTGTGAATGCGCTACAAGGAGTTCAGAAGTAGGAGAGATGATTTCTTGCTGTCAAGGATTACATAAGTAGCAACCCGTTGTTTTTTTACAGATAAATAAATAATAAATAATACAATATTCCCTCAACTTTTACATTAAAAACAAGAATATAAATTCTTTGGTATATATACCAAATAAGGAAAAAAAAAGCATGCTTTAACAGAGACAGTGAGAACCTGATGCACGTTGTGACCTCAATTTGATTCCTTTCTCTGTCAATTATTGGCTGTGTGGCCTCGGGTAAGACTTGTAACCTCTCTGAGTCTCAATTTCTTCATCTTAAAACAAATAGAGTATCAATGTCAAAGAGTTCTTTGTGAGGGTAAAATGTAAAGCATATCACACAGAGCAAAATACAAATAAAACAAAAGTTATTATTAAACTAGTAGACTTCTGGGGTGCCTGGGTGGCTCAGTCGGTTAAGCATCTGACTCTTGATTTCAGCTCAGGTCATGGTCTTGCATTTCATGAGATTGAGACCCCCTTCGGGCTCTGTGCTGATGGCACGGAGCCTGCTTGGGATTTTCTCTCTCCCACTTTCTCAGCCCCTCCCCCACTCGTGTGTGTGTGTGTGTGTGTGTGTGTGTGTGTGTGTGTGTGGGCATGCACGTGCTCTCTCTCTCTCAACATAAAAAAAAATAATTAAAAAAAAATAAATGAAAAGGGAAGATTAAATCACTGGCCAAGCATAGCTAGACCGCAGTTTTGTAACTTCAGCACGATTGACATTTTAGGCCAGATAATTCTTTGTTCTAGGTGGCCTGTCTTGTGTACCACAGGTTGTGTTGCAGCATTCGTAGCCTTTATTCGCTAGATGCCAGTGGCAACATTCTTCCACTTATGAGAATTGAAAATGATCCTAGACATTACCAAATGTCTCCTGAGGGGCAAAAATAACTCCCATTTGAAAACTACCAGCCCATACCCTAAATATTTCAGCTGGAGTGTCGGGGAAATTTAGAAAAGGAAGGGCAATCACTACACCCAAAGGATACCCACAAAATAATTGCTACAAGAAGAACAGAAATTACTACCTAATCCAGAGATGCGCAACACTCCCATATTCAAGACAGCTTCCATGGGTTATATGAAACATCTCTGTTGGGCTTGCCTCATCCTCCTTCTTGAAGAAAATCGCTGTTTTGGGTGTCTGTGAGTGATAAAGGAAAACAAAAGCCAGCAAGGCCAGTGAATTTCCATTCATTCTAGCCCCAAGTTAAGTCTCTTGTTAATGCCAGCCTGACTTTAATCAGGGTGCAGGCGCTGGAAGAAATTGAGAGAAGTTCATCAAAATACTCAATCATAATATGGGGTGCCTGGGTGGCTCAGTCGGTTAAGTGTCTGACTTTGGCTCAGGTTATAATGTCACAGTGTAGGTTCAAGCCCCGAGTCAGGCTCTGTGCTGACAGCTCAGAGTCTGGAGCCTGCTTCAGAATCTGTGTCTCCCTCTCTTTCTCTGCCCTGCCCCCGTCTCTCAAAAATAAAATAAAAACGTTAAAAAAAGACCTGGTTATAATTTGGTGAACTGGAATTTTGGAACGCTTTAGTTATTCACTGTCATCAATTAGCCATTTTTCCCCACCATGAGCTATTAAGATGAAATTTTGAGGTTGGCAGTAAAGGTAGAAGGTGTTACCATTAGAAATAAAAACAAGGAGAAAAAGAACCATAATGAGGACACATTATTCTTTTGTACAGTTTCCAATGTCTTATGTCTGAAGCTTAGTCATTTTTTTCTACCCACGAAAAAATAGGCAAATATTAGGATGAACAAGCAAAATGCTAGAAAAGAAGAACATTGCTATTTTGTGTGAAAACATGATTGTAATCAGCAATCAAACTTTATTACTTTTTTTTTCTGAAAGTTTGAACAAGGAGTCTCTTTGGCTCTCTGTCTCAGATTTTGAAATTGTTCCATTTACCTTTTCCTTGGCAAGCTCATGTTGCTCATCTAAAGAAAAAAGTAAGATAATTAATGAAATTGTTTATGTGTGCATTTCACAGCACAGCTAAATATTCACTGCACTGTTTTAGGGTAGAAATGTCCACCAAAAAACATACAGAGAAATCAGAGGGACATTATTTCGCACTGAACATAATCTTGCGTGCTTAACTACTTTATCTATTCTGCTTTCCATAAACCTAGTCTAGCCCAGTCGTTTTTAATTTATTTTGATCCCTTTTTCATTCCTTCTGGGCTATCTCTCCAATTAGTCACTTTAGAAATCATAGCCAACTCAAGATGATTTATAAGAAATACACAGTTTGGAAATAATGTAGTCAGCAAGATGATTAATTTGTAGATGCAATAATTTGCTACTTCTTGAAAGAATTCATTTTCTCAACAAGTGTCGTTTTCTTTCTCTGTCACTTTTAATACAATCCAACATATCTCTCTTGCAGTGTTTACCGAGTGTCTAAATTTTTCCATCAGAAAATAAAATCACAGTTATTGGGATTGTACATGCTACTTTGGCAAATTTTTCCTCTTAAAAAACATGTCTTCTGTATAGCTAGAGTGTTTATTTTGTCCACTGACTAAACAAAATTTCTCTCAGTTATCCAACTATGTTTACATATACATATGTGTATATTTTCATATTTTTGCAGTACCTCGATATTTATGAAATCCTAAACATGCCCCAAAATGTCTCATGTATAAGTGCTGGTGTCTTCTAATTGATCATGGAAACAATGCTATAATGCTTTTATGATGAAATCAGGAGCATATTTGACGTTAATAAAATGCTCAATATTTCAACTTTAGATCTAGATTAGATTTTCCTCCAGGATATAATTAAAGAGCTCTCCTTCTGATAAAATAGTGGTTGACCCCTAACACTTTCCCTAAACAAGGATACCAGAATCTCATTTGAGCTACAAAAATGTGTCTGCTTTGCAGAATAATTCAAACATACATATCATATTAGCTCTGATATCAGCATTAAGTAATAGGAAGCTTTTCGATAAGCATACAAATAAACATTATCAGAGCAGAACATGTGTTTCTTCACATAAAAGTTATTTTTAAAAAGTTTTATGTACTTTTTATGAAACTAATATTCAGTAATAATCACATTTATTACTTTTTTTTTTCCATGAGCAGCTTCCTGGGGAGTAACGCATTCAAAAGACATCTGTGATTTATGTTCATTATTACCTGTTGTCTGATAAATTGGACTGCAGGTTTCACTGTAAGCTGTTAAGAGAATTTTCTTTACAAAGGACTAACCTTTTGTAGGAACAAATTAAAACATACAATCATCATTTTAACTGGATGGTTTCTAAGAAATAATTTGCTGTCTCTGAATATCGAATCCTTAGATTATTTGCAAAGCCTCAATGGATGACACAATTGGAGTTTAGGAACAATCTCTGGGTGTTCTTGACTTGTGTTGTTTCATCCAACAGCGTGGTCTCCTACAATTGTCCCCTTAAATGGAATATTTTGAGAACCAGGTGCCTTGTCTATTATTTCATTTCCTTACTTTCCCAGCCCCGTTCTAATTCACTTAGCCATGATAAATAACATATTTTGAACTCAGCACATTTTCTTGGCAGCTTTCCACTGACTTCTTCCCCTCAGGTTATTTTCCCTGAGTATATTCAACATCCACTCTTCTGATCTCTGTGTTTTCTGAAGACACTCAAAAAGCTCTTAATTCACGGAGAAAATAATTCAGGGCAGGAGTGGCTTATGATCTTCGCGATGAATTTTTCGTACAAGATTGTGAGCCCCTTCTTGATCAGGACTGTGCTTTGTTTATATGTTGGTCCCCAGCAATCTGCCATATGTGCTTGGCACAATCGTGGAGAGCTTGTTTGTACGGATGTTTTTGTGAATAATTTGCCTCCTGTACAAAGTTATATTAATTCTTCCCTGCAATCTTAAGAATTGGTATTTGTAATGTTGGAAATGGCTTTATGAAGTTTTTTTCCAGCTTTTTAGTTTTGGGCAAAATAGGAATTATCCATATGTTATATATTGGGCAAATCAAGGCACTTGTCAGATGATACTCCGTAGAACGATAAGATCACTGTTAATCCTTCATCGTGTTGAATGCTAACAGTTTTCTTCTCTAAGTTTCTAAACTTCCTCTAGTAACATTATGATCTCTGAAAATTAGCCTTTGAGAAGTGCCCCTGGAAAGCATGAGCAGAAAGTATTAGACATTGTTATCTGTTTGCTTTTGAGAGTACTATTTTATTTATCTGAGTAATATTAGAACAAACTTAGTTTCTTAAGTCTACCTAAGATTGGCATTCTAGTACAATGTCGGTGTTCTTTACCAAACATGTGTCTGTTAAATTCCGTATTCGAATAAGAATGTCATTCAAATATTTCCCTTGTGCTTCATATGACTGAATATGACACCAGGTAATTTAATCTTATCAAGGTGATATGTATTAACGCAATCATCACGAGTTCCAAATAAGAACAATGCAGCTTCCGAAACTCATTTGTTATTAATACTTGGACTTCAAATTGTTTACGTCAATATGATAGATAAAAATAAGGAATCAACACAGTATCTTCTTAAAAGATTGCCCATACATTTGGTGAGAATGCAGGAGATCGGACAGATTCTCTCTCCTAAGTCATAATCATGATTTTTAATTAAAAATTCATGCCTAATATGAAGGAAAAGAGATGGGATGGTTATAAAATTGTGTGATAGCATATTGCATTCTTCATATTCAAGAACATTCTGGTAGTACTATTACTACGAGTCAGATTATTCTGTATTCGTCCCCATGGTGTGTTTAAAACCAGCATCATCTATCCTCTTTGATTATGTGACCCCATCTTTGCAATGAAAGTTGGCTGAAATAGAAGATTAAGACACTAAGCACAACAAAGGTAAAACTCATCAAAAATGCAGACAGAGGCTTCCCAAATCTAAGGAAATTAGATAAAAGTTGATTTTTGAAATATTATCCCCTATCATCAGTAAAGTTCATAGCATAACCTGTTTCTTTTCACTCTCCTTGATGTGATAGCCATAAAACCCAATATGGGAAGTGACCTTGTGTGCACAACCACAAAGGTTCAGTGAGAAAATCACTGTTAAATAACTTGCAGGAATCTTCAAATTCCTGGTACCAACAGTAGACCTCACTGTCCCTCCATCACTGCAGTTATGTTCAGGTAGAACCAAAATAAGATTTTAAAGATCATGGTGCCTTCCCATATGACACACAGATCACCAGCAAGCCAAACTGAAAACCGTCAACTAATAAGGCAACGTAATTTAATAATATTTGTAATAAACCTATTAAACGATGCATAAACTCAACGCAGGGACAAAATTTTCCTTTACCTAAGACCTTAAGGCCTCTGGTTGAGGGTTTTGATAGTACAGATTCAGGCTCCTGAGGTGAGATTAGGATCAGGAGTTTTAAAATATGTTCGTTTTGGGGCACCTGGGTGGCTCAGTCCATTAAGCGTCTGACTCTTGGTTTTGGCTCAGCTCATGATCTCACGGTTCATGAGTTTGAGCCCCATATTGGGCTCTGTGCTGACAGCGCAGGGCCTGCTTGGGATTCTCTCTCCCTCCCTCCCTCCCTCTCTGCCCTTCTCCCGCTCATGTTCTCTCTCTCAAAATAAATAAACTTAAAAAAACATACAAACTTAAAAAAACATAAAACATGTTCGTTTGTGTGTGAGTGGGGATGAGAGGCAACAGAAAGAAAGCTCCCTGACTTTCCCAATGCTGAATATCTGCTTTTCCTCAAAATCACCTGCAATTCTCATGTTTATTTCCTTTTACCTCCACGAGTTCATGGTATTAAACACAAATTTTAAGGTATTATATTTTAATATAATTATAAATTACATAATTTGTAATTATATTATATTTAATATATATTTATTTATTATATAATTTGTATATATATTTTCTATATAAATTATATTTATATTTATATACATAGTAAATATATATTATTTTAATATATATAAATATATATAATTAAATCTATATTATTTATAAATTATTTATATTAATATAATAATATATTTTATATAATATTTATATTATTTATAAATCTATATAAATTATATATATAATTATATAATTATTTACTATATATGTATTAATATATATAAACATATAATTATATTATATTAATATAATTATAAATTATGTAATTTATCATTATTATAATTATATTACAATACATAATATAATCCTATAATATATAATTCTATTAATTATAATATATAAACATAACATACTTATATTATATAATTAATTATATTATATTTATATATAATTATAGATTACTTATATTATTAATTATATAATAAATAATAATATAAACATAATATTATAATTCTCATTATAGGATTATAAATATAGGATTATTATAATTCCTGGTGCCATGATCTTTGGTCACTGAAATATTTTGAAGAGCTATGAATTTTTTAATAGCAGAATTATAAACATTAGTTTAAATCTTTTCCCATTCAGTAGTAAACACTAGCTGCAAACCACCAGTGCTATGCAAATAGTAGCTATGGTAAACAAATGATTCCTATGAGATTTTTGCAAGCTTTTCACTTGGTTAATTGCACAATAGAGTTATGTGCTCACTCTGACTCCCCAAACTCAGTGGGAGAGTTAATATGAGGTCATTTATTTGGAACATTGCAAATATGAAGTGCCATATAAATGCACCACAATAATACAAATGATGAGTTGTACTGAAGCTTAATGTCATACTTCCCATTTAATTATATCGCAAGATTTGATTTAGCAAAATTTCCTCTTTTCATCAGCAGCAGGAATCACATATTCACACTAGGAAACAAATGAGCGTCACTAAGGAAATAGTTTTGTTCAAGTAGCATGCTTTCGATACATGAGTCAGTTCTTCAAAGTCATATGAAGGATCATGTGCTATACAGTATTAGGATTATATGGGCACTAGTCCCCTCCCCAGCTTTAAATAAGGCCACACCCTAAGCGCTGGAAAAACTGAAAATGTACCTGTTCTCAAAGGCTGAGAGGAAATTTCATTTACTGGTGCCATTTACTAACTACAACATGATCTCTTGCATTACAGTGATTTCTGGGCTATCCACTTAACCTTTTTACTTTTCCCCTTTACTTGGAAATAAAATCTGTATCTAATCAGTAGTACCTACTAAGATGATGTTCCAGATTTACTGAGAAGCCAGTAAGTGTTGGCAGAAGAAAGAGGGAAGTTTTTCTTAAGAAGGGTGGGGCAAGGGAGTCTTAGAAGTCTTAAGCATGCTACTGAAAATCACGAAATTAAACATAGCGCTTAGTTGTACCACTTGGGTGTGGAAAATAATATTAGAAACCCTGGAAACCACGTTTTCTTCAGCCAAGCACGTCCACGGAGAGGGACAGTAATAGAAGTTACAGGTAACGGGTTTTGATTTGTTTTTTTTCCTCATTGATCTTCAGTTCCAGTTGAAATGGTTTTGGTTTCATCATTTGGGACTCTGTTAAAAGATTTCCAACACAAGATGAAAAGGAGTTGATTATGGACGCAGCTATATAATGCTGATGACACTTCTTTGCCTTTGTCCTATTTCCTTTGAGTATTATAAGCGCATTTGCCCTCCTATATCATAAATCTTAAAGAGAAGAAAATAATGCCTTGTGCCTGTAGTTGCTTATTAAGGGTTCTCTGTGAGGTTTCACTGCAGGGACAGGATTTAAAAACTTAATAATCTGCTAGTTCTTTGAGCAGTTTAGAGCACAGAGATATTTAAAGTTTTATGGCGTTCTCCGGGGAAGCCATCGTCTCTTTGCCTTTCGTCACATTTAAGATTTTAATTGCCTCACTGTTTCAATAACAATTACAGCCTATTCAGACATTTTCTTTTCACGATCTGACAGCTCTGAGTTTGAGTTGCTGAAAACCTTTCCTTAAGTGGGTTATATTTGTTACCCAAAATCTCCAAGGAATTTCAATGTGTGCTGTACGGGAGCAAGTTCCCATCTACTTGCTGCGGAACCATCAGTGTTTTACCTGATTTTCCATTTTCTTTTGTGCCCCAAATCTCGCAAAGTACTGACTCAGTCACTTGACTTATTAGTCTGCATCTATCCAAATAAAGTGTCTTCTGCTTTTTTGGGGCATAAATTTAACTCAATTCCTATTCAGCCTTGTTCGAAGCCAGTAAAGCTTTTCTATTAAGATGGATGTGGCAATGCGCAACTTGTAATTTGTTCCCAAGCTTCTTTATCCTTCTGGACATGTCTTTAGGAGATCCTGAGCCTGCTTCTCCCATTTCTATCTCGAGGAATACAAGACAAAGTAAATTCAGTAAATTAGGATGTAAACATTTAAAATGGGTTGAATCTATTTTCTCTGATAGGGAAGAAATTGGGTTTTTTTAACATTTATTTTTGAGAGAGAGAGCACGCGCGCACGCACACACACACACACACACACACACACACACACACACACGTGCCAGTGGGGGAGGGGCAGAGAGAGAGAGGGGGACAGAAGGTTCGGAGCCGGCTCTGAGCTGTCAGCACAGAGCCTGCTGTGGGGCTCAAACTCACAGACCAAGAGATCATGACCTGAGCCAAAGTCAGATGCTCAACCGACTGAGCCACCCAGGCGCCCTGGGGAAGAGATGGTTTTCCCTCACAAAGGGAACAAGCCTTTTCCACTACATCCTGCAGGTTGGCTCCTCGCCTCTGTTCTCATCTAAGCCACTGTCCTGGGGTGTTCATGCCATCATCCTTCACTTTTTTAAGTTTCCTGATATTTCAGTCATTCCTACTCCCACACTTTGATCCTTCTCTGCTCACATCTCTGCTACTAGAGTAATTCAGGAGTCTTCATATACCGCGCATTAACTGTATTGACTGTATTCGTTTTCTCCTGCTGGGTAACAAATCACCCAGAACTGTGGCTCAAAACAACACCCATTTATCAGCCCACAGTTCTGTAGGTCAGAAGCCCAGGGTCGTCACCTGGGTTCTCTGTTTATGGTCTCAAAAGGCTGATGTCAGTGAGTCTGTTGGGCCCAACTCTTATGTATAGGCTCTGGAGAAGAATCTGCCTTCCTGGTCTTTTAGGTTGTTGTTGGAACCCAGTTCCTTATGGTTGTAGGACTGACGTCCCTGTTTTCTGGCTGGCTGTCAGCTGGGGACTGCTTTCTGCTCCTAGAGGCAGCCCCCATTTTGTTTCTCACATGGCTGCCTCCACCATCAAAGCCAACAACTGCATTTAGAATCCTTTTCTAAAAATGCTTCAATTCCCTCCGACACCTCCTCCAGTTACAAGCCAGAGAAACGTCCTACTTTTAAAATCTTTTTTTTTTTTTTTAAGTTTGTATTTTTTGAGACGGGGAGAAAGGACAAGCGTGGGGAAGGGGCAGAGAGAGAGGGAGAGACAGAGAATCCCAAGCCGGCTCCGCACTGTCAGCGCAGAGCCCATCGTAGGGCTCGATCTTTCGAAACCGGGAGATCGTGACCTGAGCCTAGATTGAGAGTCAGACGCTTAACCCACTGAGCCGCCGAGGCGCCCTGAAAGTTTCCTACTTTTAAATGGCTAATGGGATGAGATTAGCTCTGCCTGGATAATCTTTTTTGCCATATGAAGCAACAAGCTCATGGGAGTAATATCTCATGTTTACATGTCTCCATCACACCTACTGGAAGGGGGACTGTGCAATGGTGAGTGTCACTGGGATCATTCTTAGAGTTTTTGCCTGTCATACTAACCCAATATCATGAAAAGCTTTAAAGTTTCAAAAACTGTTGACCAATATTGACAGCACTGAAGTGCACTGTAGTGTGAAATTCAGAACACACACACACACACACACACACACACACACAGTGTTTCACAAAAAGTATTTATTTTACTGCGTGCAATAAATGATGCTATTTTCTATTCTCTTCTACGTCATAAAAATTACTTCAACCTACCCCATTTAGAACCCCCTCCCTTTTTTTTTTTTTGCCACATTGGGAAAGGCAGCCGCTTTTGTTTCCTTTCTGGGAAACCCCTTGGTAATTTTCGCAATCTGCAAAACTGGTCCATCAAAATTGGGATGAGATAACATTTGAAGAGAATTATCTGTTACTTTTAATAGTAACTTATCTTATTCTTTTTTACATCAGTGTCCTTGCCATGTGCACATCGATATACCTTTAATATAAAGAAAGAGGCTCCAGAATTCGATATGTACCCACATAGACTGTTGCACGTGGGGGTAAGAGCGTTTTATTCTATCAAAACCACCACAGTGCCCACCAATATAAATGACCTTTTTCTTGTAGTTATTGTGGTAGTCACTAGATGGCAGCTCTAAAATGTGTGTTGCCCAAAATGAAAGGTGTCCACAGAAGAAAGTCTTATTAAGTACTAGAATTCTACCTGAGACATTCTATGGGATCTTGAGAATGCTCCACGATAAAGTGAGCGTTCATGTGGCACAGTTTAATGTCCTCAAGTTTTCTTTCAGAAATATTTATTTACTTAAAAAATTTTTTAATGTTTATTTATTTTTGAGAGAGAGAGAGAGAGAGAGAGCAAGCGAGAGAGAGAGAGTGAGTAGGGGAGGGGCAGAGAGAGAGGGAGACACAGAATCCGAAGCGGGCTCCGGGCTCTGAGCCGTCAGCCCGGAGCCCGACGCGGGGCTCGAGCTCACGGACGGTGAGATGGTGTCCTGAGCTGAAGTCGGACGCTTAACCGACTGAGCCACCCAGGCGCCCCTAGAAACATTTATAATACATTTTCTTTCTTTTTGCTTTAAGCTATGGCTTATTAATACGACTCATCATACAGTTCATCATTCCACTCATACACTCATACACTGTAAGTGGCTTTGGATCTGCTAGGCTTGAGACTGAAATACAGTTTCCTGCCAGTAACCTTCTGCCCGATGCAAAATTGGCACAGCGTGAATCTTTCAGATCCCAACCCCTTGTTACCTCTTAAAGAAGCCATATTTGATCGACTAATCCAAACTAACCTCGCTGGTGGCACCCTCTCCTTTCTCTCAGCGCCAATGCCAACCTCCAGCAATATGGAACGTGTGTGATCATTCATCCAAGGTCTGCGACATGCAACAGACGTTCTCCTCCATCCAAAACAAGGATCCTATCTATTTTGCTTCTCACCCTGCCACCAGCACATAGCACGGTGCCTGACATATAGAAGGCCCTCAGTTGAAGCTTATTCAATAAGTTAATGATGACGCCGAGCATCAAGTCTTTTCTTTTATCCTCCTCGGGTGTTTTTTTTTTTTTTTTTTGTTAGAGACAAAGTGAACCGCCTTCACTGTCATTGCGAAAAAGAAGGCAACCACTTTTAGGTGTCGTCTTAAAGCCTGCCTCTGCAACTTTTTAATGAACATGATGACTTTGAAAAAAAAAAAAAGTCGTACCTGTCATTTTCGTAGAGGAAGGGAAGAAATATCAAGCTGCCAGCCAATGTTTTCCTTCTCGAGACTGCATCTCCCGTGATTCACCGGATTTTACAGGACTGCCAGTTCCTTCATTAACATCAACGGTTGCCGCCACAGATGAATGTCTTGGCAAAGGAAGTATGAGTCTTCGGACTTGAAAGAACATAAAATATAACATCATGAATGCATCTCTTCATTTTATTCTGGCAGTTTACACTGGCAAGGGCTTTTGTACTCCTTCATATTGTGTTTCTTTCACAACAGCATAGCTAAGAGAATGAAGCATTGAATTACTCCTTGAAATGGAACATGAATTATGCCTTAGTAAACAGGACTGACATGCTACTCCAAATCATTATGAATGGATGTGAAAGCCTGTAATTCCACCTGCCCTAGTCAATAAAAACACATTCCATCAGGCTCTCCAGTTTGATGGACACAACATACCTTCCCCAATTCACCGGCTCTTTGTTTTATCCTTGTCGTTTTATCTGAATAGCAAGCGCCCCACGGAAATAGAAACTTCAGGAATGGTTTGCTGATGGGCTTTGAGTCAACATAAAGACGCTACATGGACTGGACATGCTCATTTTTTCCTCACCTGCTGGTCCTGCTTTGAGCTTAAACATGAAAATAACCCACAGAGGTGGTTCTTTTACATTCATTGCAAGCGTTAAGAGAAAAAAAAAAATATATATATATATATATGATTTATAAAGTTTGATTTGTATAAATGTACTCTCCAGGGGGCTTCCTCCTGTTTATAACACGTTGCGTTACTTCACCATGTTAAACAGAAACCTTTAGCTTTTGGCAACCCAGTCAAGAAAAAGGTAGTAACCGAGCAGTCACATATAATGGACATATAATTTTACAAAATAAAAATATTAGATGGGGTTAAGTTGAAAGGTCATTGATCAGCCTGTTATTTTTTATTTTTTAATTAATTGATTTATTTAAATCCAAGGTAGTTAACATACAGTGTAGTTTTGGTTTCTGGAGTAGAATTTAGTGATCCATCACTGACATATGACACCCAGTGCTTATCCCAACGAGTGCCCTCCTTAATGCCCCTCAACCCTTTAGCCCTTCCCCCCACCCAACACCCTGCCAGCCACCCTCAGTTTGTTCTCTGTATTTACGAGTCTCTCACGGTTTGCCTCCCTCTCTGTTTTGATCTTATTTTTCCTTCCCTTCCCCTACGTTCATCTGTCGAGTTTCTCAAATTCTACACATGTGTGAAATAATATGTTATTTGTCTTTCTCTGCCTGACTTATTTCGCTTAGCATAATACCCTCTAGTTCCATCCACGTTGTTGCAAATGGCAAGATTTCGTTTCCTTTGATCACCGAGTAGTATCCCATTGTATGTATATACCACACTTTCTTTATCCATTCATCATTTGATGGACACTTGGGCTCTTTCCATAATTTGGCTATTGTTGATAGCTGCTATAAACAGTGGGGTGCATGCGCCCCTTCAAATCAGCATTTTTGTATCCTTTGGCTAAATACCTACTACTGCAATTGCTGGGTCGTAGGGTAGTTCCACTTTTAATTCTTTGACGAACCGCCATTCTGTTTTCCAGAATGGCTGTACCAGTTTGCATTCCCATCAGTCTTTTAGAAAGCTATGATTTTAAGATTTGTCCAAGCTGTTTTTTCCAGAGTTTATTAAAAACAACTAAACAAAAGGAAAAAATATTTTAAATACTGTTGTAGATAAAGAGCAAAGACCAACTGTCAATTGATGCGGAGCTTAAGGCATAAGGCAAGCTGAGGGCAAAGCGCAAGCTACCACCCCCCCCTCCAACCCCCCTCCCCCAAGGTGGGATCGGTGTGATATTCCTCAGGCACTCCTGGCTGCCCAAGAACAAAGGAAAGGGAAAAACCAATGGTTAATTGATAGAGGTCACAGTCATGTGGGACCTGAGTCTCCATCACTTTACAGATGTCTTAGTAAATTACAAGAAAAAGGCAATCTTATCAATAACCTCATCTCCAGAATCCTGTAGACTCAGTTTCTTGGAGCCCCAACATCACCCTCCCCTCCATAGTGATGTGGGGAACAAAGACAAGAAGGAAGTAGTAGATAAAAGTAAATTACGTTAAGACCCGCAGCCCAATGACAAATACTTGAGGCAAATGCAGAGTATAACATTTCTCCAGGCACCCCCTACCGCCCTGAATGGTAATGCCTTGCTAAAGGGAAATCGGTTGACAACAGCAAGGCCTCAGGTATCTTATGAGCCCTCTTTAGCATATGAAAATCCTTCTGGAGGCCTCCCTTTTGCCTTTCCCTCCCCCAACTCCATAGTATATAACCAACCACTCTTCACAACCCCAGCGCAGCAATTTCTGCCCACGGTCCTGTCCCCGTGCTTCAAGAAAATCACCTTTTTGCACCAAAGACTTCTCAAGAATTCATTTCTGGCCATCATCTCTGGACTCCCACCATTCCAAAACCCCATCATCAATGACTACCAACCAACTAGCCTAATTTAACTAAAACCACACAACAACAACGAGAAACAAAACAAAACCCTCTAAGAACTCTTTATCCTCAACGCTCCAACTCAAAAAGTTCAAAGCTATTTCTGAGCGCCTACTAGGTGTCTGCCTAAAAAGTGACGAAGAGATAGATGCTTCTTAATGGAATTCTTACTCAGAATGTCATTATGGACATTAAGATGGGGAAAAAAATGTATCATATTTATAAAGATGTGTTAATAGCACATTGTTTCCATGGCACTATAAAAACCTAAAGACATAAACATCATGTGAAAAATCTAAGAAAAGGCATTCAATTCTGAATGCAGGTGCTTCTATGGTAAAACGAGATTGTCCGGATACCCCTTTTCTCTGGACTAGATTGCCGAACACTATCAATTTTAGCTCAGGATGGTACTATAATCCAGCCAATTATAAGGAGAATAAAGCCGACTGGAGAGTGTATTTATGCTGAACCTGCTGCTACAAAACTATTTACAAGAAATAATTTCTCCTCTGACAAGCCATTTATTTCCACACTGCAGTTCATAACTTAAGTGAGTGACTTCTTTTCTTTCTCCACACGTGTAAATTCTCAGAGTGTTTGAATACCATGGAAACTACAAATTTCAATTCTAGTCTGATGCAAAAACAGTCTACTTTCAACTTTGCCCTTTTTTTTTCCAGGTGACACTATTTAGACACATATATTATAACCATTGCTGACTGATTTGCCTCCCAATCTTTGAAGACAAACTTTAAAAATCGAGCTACAATGAATTTTTATCGTGAGTTATTTCATTACATATATCACATTAGAATTGTATATTATGCAAGTAATCCATGTTAACTAAAACAGCTTGGGAGTTAGTCATGTTGCTCTGAACATAATTTTAAAATAGTCAGATAATTCCAGTTGACTAATTTGAGAAAATGCACTTTCCCATGAAATCAACATACCTCTCCATTTTAATATCTGCCAATTATTTAGGTTTTTACAGAGCAATTTCACATTTATCAGCTTTTTGGCCATACACTAGATTAAACACAGTCGAAGAAGGATTGAAGAGTTGCCCAAAGTGATGAAGTTAAGAAGTAAAAAAGTTGGACTTAACTTTCCATCTTTGGATCCCCAAAATCTATGCTCATTCAAACACGACGTACTTCCGTCTTCCTTTAATAACAAAGTCAAAGGGCTAGATGGGTGATGGGTATTAAGAAGGGCACTTGTTGTGATGAGCACTGGGTGTTGTATGTAAGTGATCAATCACTGATTTCTACTCCTGAAACCAATAGTGCACTGCATGGTAACTAAAACTTAAAGAGTAACAGGGACACCTGGGTGGCTTAGTTACGCATCCAACTTCAGCTCAGGTCACGATCTTGCAGTTCTAAAGTTCGAGCCCCGCGTCGCCCTCTGTGCTGACAGCTCAGAACCTGAAGCCTGGTTCGGATTCTGTGTCTCCCTCTCTCTCTGCCCCTCCCCTGCTCATGCTCTGTCTCTCTCTCTCTCTCTTTCTCTGTCTCTCAACAATAAATAAACATAAGAAAGAAAGAAAGAAAGAAAGAAAGAAAGAAAGAAAGAATCAATACAGAATGTTGTTAATATTACCCTAGCATGTTTTGTGATAACTTTTTTCACATATTGATGGCACATGTAATGGACTCCTTGATAATAAATATAAATTCCCTTTGCTGTAGATTAGTTGTTGTTCTTAGGCTAGTGTGACTTTGAACTTTTGTTTGTATCTACATTGAAAAATAAAATCTGCAAAATAAAAAAAAAATTACAAAGACCGTTTATCCCCATACCTCATACATGTTGATCCTAAAGGTTTAGAGACAAAACGTTCTCAAAAAGTCAGTTGCCTGACTCAAAAATTTTAGTGTTATTCAGCACTATATATAACGGACCAAAGACTTTCTATGCGTACTTAACTATGTGACCTAGAGGGAGAGGGCCTTATTTGGCAAACTCTTCAACTATAATTGAATACTTCATTGCTTCAAAGGAGTCTCTGCTTTCAAAGTCACTGGCACAGTGAAACAGTTTTAACAAGATCAAAGGCAGTGTCATGTTGCGAATCACTTTAGCCAAAACTACAAGCTATGTTCCCTTGTTCTTTAAAATCTCCCCAGCGGGGAGGAGGGACGGTGGGGGCGGGGGGTGTGCCTGGGTGGTTCAGTAGTTAAGTGCTCATGACTTCAGCTCAAGTCATGATCTCAGAGTTTGTAAGTTCGAGCCCCACATCGGGACTCTCTGCGGTCAGCACAGAGCCCGCTTAGGATCCTTTGTCCCCCTGTCTCTGCCCTTCCCCCAGTCCCCCCCCAAAATAAATAAACACTAAAAAAAATGGAAACCCCGCTAGCAGAGTTTTGCTTTGCCTACAATCGCATCAACTGTGCTAAATTCACAAACTGTATCACAACAATAATCTAGGACAATTTGTTGGTGGGATTCTCTCCACACTACTTGTTTGAATACATAAACTGGTATGTTTCCCAACAGAAAAAAAAATTGCCTTCTTTACATTTTTGCTCTAGCCACGGAAGTGTTAATTGTATCTAAAAATCACTTTGGTCCCCTGCTATTGTTTTGGGTAAATCAAATGATCAAGAAAGCAAGTGTGAGATTTAACAAAGTTTTGCGTAAACAACTTATGTTTGGGAATCGTCTCGCCAGCATATCTCTGCCAGACTCGGTCCCCGGAACAGTATGCATCACACAACCATGTGGGGCTCCCAGACTAGGAATTAATACAGATTTGAGACCAACAGTTTTCTTTCCTTTTCTTCCTTGTGTGTCCTTCGCTCCCTCCCTCCCTCCGCACCTTTATTCTTTCCTTCTCTTCTTCCTCTCCTTCTTTTGTTCCCTTTTTCTTCCCGCCTTTAGCCTGACTTCCTTTGTGGAATATTTGAAGAGCCACGTGTTGAGGAAGGCATTCTACTGCCTCTAACTTTGTAGCCTGTGACATTTCCTTCGTGTCTTTCTCTTAAAGGGAGGGTATGAGGCATCGGTACTAAAAGTTGTGCGTACAGTAGTGAGACTTTAATCATCTGTGACTCTTGGAGGCCCTTTGCCCTCCTTAAGGCTCAGCATCAAAAGACTGGAAAGAGATTAATTTGCTTCTTATCTTGGCACTGACAACAGTTGACAACATGACACTAGACAGATCGGTTCCCTCAAACTATCAAAACAGGAAGTTGGATGGTCTTCGAGTGGTCCGTTTCAACACCTTCCCCGCGAGTGCACTTACTAGACCTAGAGACCCACCAGTACAGCCTTCAGTGTAGAGAATTTCACAGTTTCTTGCAGAAGTCGGAGAACTACCGTTAAGGATTCGTGGTACAGGGTGAATGAACGTAGACATTGGAGTGAACGATTCTGAACTTGACTCCACCTCTACCACTTACTATCTGCATTTGGTATTTTAACATCTCAATTTATTTTTTCAATCCGCGATTGCCCTGTTGCGATGGTAATGATTAAAGGAGACAAAGCATATAAAGCATTTCCCACAGCGTTTGACGTATGGGAATAAATTAATACATGAAGACAATTGTTACCCGTCCTCCTTTTCTACTCTTTTCGTACTGAGAAATGACTACAGGGATTTCTCCATCAAGACGATTCTTTATTCTTCTCTCTACTTCTCTTTGGTTGACAGATGCTGCCTTAGACAGTAACACTTCCCAAGGCATACCACAATAGCAGATTCAGTGGAGTGAACTTTGTAAAGTCTTACACTAACCCAGCTTCTCTATTGCCACATACAAAGCATCTGGCCAAAAGGTATGTGGGACGCTGATGAGTAAGTTTCCACAAATATTGGCCTGAGCTGGGTCCTTGTCTCATGAATGTAATTTCTCAGTTTTTGGCAAGTTAATTGCAATGACCATTTAGAGTAATTTCTGGCTATCTCTGAGAAGCAGGTGTTTTGTGGTCTGTAGAATTTTTCAAATATACATATATATATATATGCGCCATAAGATTAGCTGTGGAAACACTATATCGCCAACTCTTCTTTGGCTTTCATTGTTTTTAGCTGCCTCTCTATACAGATGGCTTTAATCTGGACCAAAATATTTTAGTAAGTTCAAATAAGATTTTAAAATTTGAGGAATCTTTCTCGCAATACAAGTCGTGCAGTAACAACAGATCTTATTTCAGAACCCCAATACCAGCAGCTGGTGGGAAAAAATGAAGTTCCAATAGAGAAGAGTAGTGAATATATCATCGCAAATATGTTCGTAGGCTTAAGGAATGAGGCAATTTGCCAAAAGTAGCTTGCATGACTTTTATTCCTTTACCTATAGAAAAGATGAGTAAAATCTTGAAAGTATTAAAACACTGTACCGATTTACTTTACCACAAGTTAAGAATCAATTGAGAATGAGGGGCACCTGGGTGGCTCCGTCGCTAAGGCATCCAACTCTTGGTTTCGGCTGAGGTCGTGATCTAACAGTTGGTGAGATCGAGCCCTGTGTCGGGTTCTGTGCTGACAGCATGGAGCCTGCTTGGGATTCTGTCTCATGCTCTCTCTCTCTCTGCCCCTCTCCCACTTGCACTTTCTCTCTCTCTCTCTCTCTCTGTCTCAAAGTAAATAAGTATTTTTTAAAAAGAGAAATAATTAAGAATCAATAGAAAGCACAAGAATGCAATGTGCAGGGGTCTTTGCTTTCTTTAATGGTGTATCCTGTTGGGGAGGGGAAATTTCTTCTCTACCCCTCTTGGTTCTTTGGCTGTTTTAATAATGAGATTAACAGAAGCCAGATGGACAAGGGATAAACAAATTTAATTTTGTATGCATGGGTGCTTCAAAGATATGAGACCCACTGACAGGCAGTTGAGGTTAATATGCAGTTCTGAGCTAAGGAGAAGGGGGTAAGGGGCTCGGACTTCAAAGCAGAGAAAGACAATTCATAAGACAGGAGAAACAAATGCTTGGGAAAAAAATGTCTGCTTGCCATGGGGAAAAGTCTTTTTATTTTTTAAAATTTTTTTAATGTTTATTTATTTTTGAGAGTGAAAGAGAGAGAGTGGGGGGAAGGGCAGAGAGAGAGGGAGACACAGGATCTGAAGCAGGCTCCAGGCTCTGAGCCGTCAGCACAAGAGCCCAGGGCGGGACTTGAACTCACTAACTGCGAGATCATGACCTGAGCCGAAGTCCGACACTTCACCAACTGAGCCACCCACGTGCCCCAAAAGCCGTTCTAACGTAGACAAAAAAGTTACCTTTTGCAATAGCTGTCTTCCTGGTGCAGGCTCCCTATCTACATATTTTTAGGCAGTTAAGTGGGAGATAAAAAGCTCTCCTTGCGTCTCCTGGGCCTTGATTATCTTCAGCTCAAAATAATCCACACCCCAAAGTGGCATATTCTGAGGTGGCCTGCCTGCCCTGAATCCCATCAATGCCAAGTGTCTAGAATATCACCAAGCACATAGTAGGCATTAAATAAATGAATTGAATAAATGAACAATGTCCTGATGAACACATAAACTCTTTGCTTATATTGTCTTCCTATGTGTGCTTTTTAAAATATCCCCCAATTATTCTTTTAGAATCTTGACCTTGCAATATGCTAGGAAAAACTGCTTAACCTCTTTGAACCTAACGATTTCTTCTTTTATTTCTTTCTTAAAATGAGTTGTGGAACTTAAATTAGGTGAAACTACTGATCATAGTGCCTGGCACATAGTAAGTGGTCATTAAATGTGTGTGGATTTTGTTTTATTAGCACTGCACCCGCGTTTTGAAAAAAAATAAAGCCCTATAACTTCAACCTAGAAAGTTGTCTATAAAATAAGAAATCAGGACTTCTTGGGACAGATTTTAAAATGTAACAATTGACGGAACAGCACCCCCTATCATTTACTACTTAAAGACAACCAAATGTTCATGTTGATGTATATAATGTATTTTTGTTACACAAATGCATGATTTAGACAGCATCATATGCAGTGTGGAAAAGTAAAGCATTATTTACACGCCATTTCTGTGACACCCCCAATACACACACACACACACACACACACACACACACTTTGAAATCATGAACCAAAGGATTTGGAGACTTACGTGGACTTGAACTTCCTGACAGATTTTATTTTGTAACTTGAGTTGCACAGGAGGTACTCTGGAAGGGTAATTAGCAGAATTCTTCACGCATCTAGTTAGAAAAAAAAAAGGCAAAAACATTACATGTCATTTGTGGTCTGATATTTTAGCTGTAAGAGCACTGAGAGGAGTTATAACATAGATCCGTTTCTCCCAATATTGACACCATCTGGTATAAAGTTCACAGAACTCATGCAAGAAACAGTATTTTCAGAGTTGTCAAACTGAAGTACTATTTTTCTCCATCAATAAATCAAAAGGAATACGAGCACACAACACAGTAAATGGGTATTAGTTCAGCATTAAACCTTTAAAGCAGAAGTCAAGCTTTACATAGCCATGAATCTGGTCATGACTTCTTAAACTTCATTTCTCTCAATTCTGGGCATAAGATTTTTTTTTTAAAAACAGAAAGTTACAGTTAAATACGTTTGTGCTCATTTTTTGGTGAGTCTGCATAGTCTCTTAACTCTTGTGGATGAGACGTCCATTTAGAATTCCTTGAAGGAAGTAGAAACAGGAAATGGGACAGAACACGTGCGCATAAACGTTTAGGATTTGGAGGTGGAGTTATGAGATACCCAAGTTAAGAATCACTGTCACATGCCCTTCAATCCAAGGCTCTGTGAATGTCATCTCTTACAATGAATTGGCAAAGACAAGAAGTAGCATCTAATTGTAACCAAACTGAGCTATGTAGAAGCATCTGATTTATAAAGTGGCATAAAACAATATCAAACTTTTACAAAAAACAAAAACCTGAATCACAGCATTTCAGAGCCAGAAGAGATAGAGATCCCCTATCGCAAACCCTTCATGGGATGGATGAAAAAAACTGAGGCCCAAATTGGTCCAGTGACTTACCCTAAGTCACACATCAAATAAGTCAGGGCTGGAACCTGTGTCCTCAACCTTCTCGCCTACTCTTCTATGCTATACTATGTGTACTTAACATTTAAGGTACTAAATGATACTAGACTAAATTATGTATTATATAAATTATTAATAATACAATTAATTTTGACTTTGCCTCAGTTTTCTGTATCTGTGACAGATTTTAATTTCATGTTGTTGCTCTGTTATTTATAAGCCTTGCTGTATTTTGATGACTTACATGCATTGTATAATACCATAAAATGCACAGGTTAGAGTCGCTTTGGTGTTTTTTGTTTTGCTTTGTTTTTTTAATGGGACAGCAGAACCGTGAAGAGACTGATCTTTCTGCTCCAAAGTGGATTGTTTGTTTGTTTCTCTCCCTTTATCTAGGTGATTCTAAAGCTGGGAAATAAAGAGCTGTTGGAAAGATGAGGAGTTAAGGGTTCATTCGGCTGTCCAGATGTATCCAAGTACCCCGTTATTTGGCAATAAATACATCTGGGCAACTGATTGAACTTTTCGCTCTTCACGACTCTACTGAACCGTCTACAGCCAGAAAGAAGGGCCTGCTCTTCCGCCAAATGTCTGTCATCTCTTAACCTAACGAAATGGAAAGTGGGAGTTGCTTATGGGGGGAGGAGACACCAATGTAAATGTAAGCGGGGACACATGTGAATTGAATTTTAAGTACCTCAGCCAAAAAAGATGAAGAGGTGTTCCCCCGACTGGTTTGCAAAATTAAAATCAAACCAACGTAAAACTTTGAACTGTTTTCATCAGTTGACTCTTGTTATGTGCTTAACTTACTGTATTTTTTATGGTGATTGAGAATAACCAGCAAATCCTGGCTAATATTATTACTCTGGTGTATATACATACATATATATACACATATATATATATGTGTATACACACACACACACATATATATACACATATATATGTATATATGTGGATGAGGTTATATACATATAACCTCAGGTTATGGCTCCATATAGTGGTCCGTCTAAAGTATTTCCCCCAGTCTCTCTTTATCCCATTGTGCTATTTCATTTCATTTTATTCATAGCAGTCCTTACTACCTGAAATTATCCTACTTCTTTGCTTAAACGTTGACTATCTCCCGCTAGAGTGTAAGCTCCGTGAGAGCAGGGATCTTGTCTACCTTGTTTGCCACTATGTGCCCAGCATTTGGCAGGGTGCCTAGCATAAGCTAGGCAGGCAAGAAATATTTGAATACACGAAAGAGCTGTTATGCAGAGCTTCCAGTGCCATAAATCAGGTCCCCCAAACAGATTTCGCATGTGGTTTGCTCTGTGAGCTCTGCTGTTGAAATGCCATCAGTTTCGGGGCGCCTGGGGGGCTCCGTGGGTTGAGCGACCGACTTCAGCTCAGGCCATGATCTCGTGGCTTGTGGGTTCCAGCCCCGCATCGGGCTCTTTCTTTGCTGACAGCTCGGAGCCTGGAGCCTGCTTCCGATTATTTACAAAAATAAAAATTAAAGCCATCATTTTACTCTGCTACGTAGATACTAACGCTCAGATAATTCGGGGAGAGTTCTGCTACCACGTATGGAGAAAGTAATTTCAAACACTGGGCACTCTGTTCACTCAGACAGATTCTCTCGAGGTCTGTTACGATTATCGTGGAATAATTGGGGTAGCTATTTTAACTCTATCAACTTGGAAGGCGTTTTGTTGTTAAAGTGTTATTTTAGGTAAATGGAATAGGTCTCGGTGTGAAACACTTAGGATCTTACACACTGTAGATTTTAGGAGTTAACTATCTTGGTAAGTCTCACTAACTTTAATAGTCGTCACTCATAAAATATGGGAAGCACAAGCAGAAGCATTGAGTCAATACAAACAGGCAGAAAATATTTCCTGTTTCATTTTAATGCCAAGTACAAGATGAAGGGTTAAATTTGTGTAAACAACCTCTGAGATCACATCCAGGGGGTGAGGGCAGGAAATGACACCAGACCTGCATTCAAAAAGAATAATCACCAGGGCGCCTGGGTGGCTCAGTCCGTTAAGCTTCTGACTATTGGCTTCTGCTCAGGTCACGATCTTACCATCTTACGGGTTCGTGAGTTCCAGCCCCACATTGGGCTCCAGGCTGACAGTACTGAGCCTGCTTGGGATTCTCTCTCTCACTCTCTCCGCCCCTCCCCTGCTCATTCTCCCTCTCTCTCTCTCTCTCTCTCTCTCTCTCTCTTTTGCTCTCTCAAAATAAATAAACTTAAAAAAAAAAAAAACAGAACAAATAGAAGAATCACCTTATTACCAGATCTAATGGCATATCCAGGAGAGACCCAGAGTCTTGTCCAGTTAAGGCCCCCTTGCCCTTCACTTTCAAAAGTGTCTCAGTTTGGAGAGGAAATTTTAATATCACCCAACATATATAACTGCATGTTCAGAACCATTAGATTTCCCTATGGCACACCATGAAGAAGTCTCCAGTTCTGGGTCTGAATCACTGTATTCTCGGACAAGTCGAAGAAAAAGACGCAGGGAGCAAGTTGATGGTATCGCTTTATCCTGTTACATAGATCTGTACCCGACTTAGTAAGAAAGTAATCATTCCCATTTAAGTCTCTTAGCTTGAGGCTTTTTGCCTAATATAAAATATGATTTTCTGGGAAGCGGATTGCTAAACATCGGAAGGTTATGAAATTGCCTCTTCTGGAGGTTGCGCTAAAGAACATCAATTATCACATTTCTTCAAGTGGTTTAAATATAGGTCTGTTTGAAGGCAAAGGACTGGGTTATTTGATCACTCATAATTTTTCAGCCTTAGGAGTTGTATGAATTCATAATTGTAGGCTAAATTAAGACCTTCCACTTGAAGATAGAAGATCTGAATTCATTTAACTTCACAAAATAAGTTTCTAAATTAGCTTAATTTGCTTGAATATCCTGTGTCGACTGGTGGACGAGTAGTCTTTACTTGTGTTGGATATGATAACTGTATAATATACTAACTTTCTATTAAAATCATAAATAGCTGTTATCTGATTATACTTGGCAAAGGTGAATTTTTTAGTATGGCAATTATATGTTTTAAGTGTTTTTTAACGTTTATTTATTTTTGAGAGAGACAGAGAGAGACGGTGTGAGCGGGGGAGGGGCAGAGAGAGAGGGAGACACAGAATCCGAAGCGGGTTCCAGGCTCCGAGCTGTGAGCACAGAGCCCGATTCGGGGCTGGATCTCACGAACCAGGAGATCATGACCTGAGCCCAAGTGGGACGCTTAACCAACGGAGCCACCCAGGCGCCCTGACAATTATATGTTTTATTAGAAAATCCCTACAGTACATTTGAGGTTGAGAGGAAAATTCCTACAATATTCATTAGTTTTAAGGATAGTTTTTGAATCAAAGGATTTCCCCCCAAAATGTTCTAAATCTGTGCCACATTAATATAATCTTCTGAAGAATAATCTGAACATTTGTGACTAATTCACTTTTGATCTAGTATCTGCTCAGAGGCCGTGATAACCACAGGGATAAGTTTTGAATTATGAGTCTATAATTTCTGAGCAATGGAAACTGACAAAAATTAAACCTCTGCATTTATTATTACTTATAAAATTCTTGCATGCTTTATTATAAAAAGTCAAATGTCTAAGAATGATCTCAGGTGACTACCTATTCTATAGTTTTTAAAACCTTCAGTGTCAGATTGAATCTCTTCAGTGTGAGAGAAAATAATCTGCTTCATCACCATAATGAGCTCATGGAATTTCCAGAAACCTAATGTAAACGTTTTTAATGGAATAATCTTTAACTTCCAAATTTTGTTAAAACGTCAGGTAGAAACTCTGGCATTTTTTTTAAGTTCATTTTTTAAGTTTATTTTTTGACAGAGCAAGAGCATGAGTTGGGGAGGGGCAGAGAGAAAAGGGAGAGAGAGAATCCCAAGCAGGCTCTTTGCCCTTAGCACGGAGCTGATGCGGGGCTCAAACTCACGAACCGTGAGATCATGACCTGAGACAAAACCAAGAGTCAGATGCTTAACCAACTGAGCCACCCAGGTGCCCCAACACTGGCAGTTTCTTACTATTTTTTTAGAATGTTTATTTATTATTGAGAGAGAGAGTGAGAGAGAGAGAGAGCATGAGCAAGGGAGGGGCGGAGAGAGGGGGAGACAGAATCCGAAGCAGGCTCCAGGCTCCGAGCTGTCAGCACAGAGCCCGACGCAAGGCTCGAACTCACAAACTGTGAGATCATGACTTGAGGTTGGTCACTCAAGCAACTGAGCCACCCAGGCGCCCCAGGTTCTATTTTTTATCAGTATTATGTGTGGCCAGGTCTGGAAAAGAAAGACTAAGGAACAGTTTGAGGACAGAAAATGTGATTGAAACATGATTAATCTTTCTTCAGTGTCAAAGCATAGGAAAGGTAACAGTAAAAATGAGTTATAAATGGTGAGCTTTAGAAGATAGAAGGAAATGTCCACGGTTTTTGATACGGTCATAGACTTCTGTCCTCTCCAGGCACAATTTGAAAAAACAAACAAACAAACAAACAAACAAACAAACAAAAAAACCACAGCTCTTATTCTTAGGATCATTTCACTTCACACCTTAAATCTCTTCAAGTCTCTCCCTTTCCTTTCCCTTGGATCAGTCAAGTGCTTTATCCCCAGCACTTGGCTAAGGAATGTGGGAGCTACATGGAAAGGACATTTATATGGCTCTTCCTCTCAAAAAATTGTCTTTAGTACACATTTAGTACACGGCAAAACCCTTTGAACATCTTCCCTTTCCTCACCAACCACCTCCTCTCATCTGGATGGTCCTCTTCTCTCCCCCTTCATCCAACTACATTCTAGATCCTTCCTGCACGGCTGTATTGAAATGACGCTAACGTCACCAGCTATCTTCTTTCAGACAAATCGCACAACGTGAACTCTGTTCCTTCTCAAAACAGTCTCCATTGACATTTTCCTTTTTGCCTATTTTTCCATTTTTATTTTCTTCCCTCCTTGATTTTTCCTTTTCTCTAATTTAATGCCTACTCTCTGCTGCTTTAACACTTGACTCTTAAACTACGACTTTACTAGAATCCAAAATCGTGGGGTTTTCCTTGTTGTTTTTATCTCCCAATACAGAGCCATGTGGATGCTCTTCCATAAGCTAAATTTAATATGTGTAAAATTGAGATGACATGCAAAGTTGATTTCCCTTTCTCATCTTTGTAGTCTTTCGCAAATGAATTGAATATATAGTATTCTACAGACCACAGGATGCGCATATATCTCTCACCCCTTGGATGGCAAATTGGCATGGAAAACTAGGTATCCCTTAAAGAGAGCACAACGCTGGTTTTCCCGGTGAACCATCAAGTTACTGTTCAATGAATGCAGGAAGTGTAAGCATCACTAAATTCAGCAGGAAGTGTAGCATCGCTAAATTCATGCCCATGCAAAACCCTTAAAATGCCATCAAGAAGGAGTCAAAATAGGAGCTGTGTACTGAAGAGCTCTTAGTTCCCATGACAGTCAGTCATTCTTTTATTTAGAGCTGTTACAGGAACCACACCAATTAGCTCTGAAATTAACACATTACCAAGTCTAGCCTGAGGCCATGTGGGAAGGCCCACAGTGGGTTTTTATTTTCCATATTTCACTTCCAAGATGGTTATTGATAATGGCTCTTAAGTATTTTTTAGTGATACTGATAAACTTTGAGTGTTTGAAACTAATTTCTGAATATACACTGGGGACCTTATTTTGGCTCAGTTGTTCTCAAGTATTCACACTATTTTTGACAATATATGCTATTTGACACATAACGTATGTTGACATATGAGGACAGATTTCATAGGCATCAATTACATGTAATGCTCAGGGTATGAGTCTTGCTTAATTAAAATTCCACATTAGGGGCGCGTGGGTGGCTCAGGTGGTTAAGCGTCTGATTTCGGCTCAGGTCATGATCTCATGGTTTGTGAGTTCCAGCTCCGCATCGGTCGGTCTGCTGTCAGTACAGAGCCTGTTTCGCATCCTCAGACCCCCATTCTCTGTGCCCCTCCACAGCTCACACGCATGCGCGCTCTTTCTCTCTCAAAAATCAGCATTTAAAAGAAAAAAAAAAAGAAAAAATTGAAAAAATTAAAAAAATAATTGAAGTTATTCTGCAATATCTTGTATAAAATTGTACTGTTTGAGAACTACACGAAAACTACGATTTGTTCCCCTTTTTGACCTAGCAAGTGCAGTTACCGTTATTGATGTCGGAAGATCTTACAAAGCTTTAGCGAGAACATGAAAAATTTGTGACTAGTGTTGCAGAAAGAAATAAGAGATTAGTCCAAATATGTATTTACTGATCTTGAACTTATGTCTGTGATTTAACCTGTGATTTTTCCCTTCATGCTTGATATAGTTAATTCATTACAGGTTGATCAACCATCATTTTCTCTACACAAAAGAGAAATATATATGTATATATAGAGAATATATATGTATATCATACATATATATGTATATATGCACACATGTATATATGCACACATACACATATAAATGTGTATACATATTCTTATAATACTTTCACATTGTCACATGACCAAACACAATTTCTATGAGAGCCACATAGATTCTCATTTAAAATGAATCACTCTATCAGTTATGCCACCAGTGATTTTTTCTTAATTTTAGAAAACACAAGTCTTCCCGAACTTGAATACTGAGTTCACAGGTATACTTTTTTTTCGTTCAACACAACCATGAGAATCTCATTATGAAAGATTGGCGGGGTCTGAGAGATTTGCAGATTAGAGTGCTCAGTTAGTGTTGTTTTGTTATGGGTTTGTTTTTTGTTTCTCTCTCTCTCTCTGTCTCTTTTTTTTTTTTGTTTCTCTTGTTGTCTTATCCAAGGCTTTAAGAGGTTTTGTATTCCCTCCTCTTTTTGTAGGATTACTCACAAAACATTTCTCATTGCAAAATATTGTCATAGTGACTTAGCCCTTTGGGGAAACATGTAATGTACCGTTACTCACTTTACATAATTTATATAATTTATTCCTGTCCATCGTATTATATTTCTAAACTTTTACCACCAATCCGGGAGCACTTTGTGTCAGGTTTAGTCAGTTTTAGTGAACAACAAAAAATGCAAATTTTAACAGTACAGAAAGATACTACTTTGTCCTTAAGGTATTTTAGTTAATAAACTGGACATCTATATACATAATATACTTTTGTGATTATTACTTGTGAGATTTGGAACTTAGAAAAATAAATAATTGTTTTTTAATTTTTCCATTGATATTCCTTGGGAAAATATACATGTAAAAAAGATGACAAGAGCAATTAATTTTTTTTTAATTTTTTTTAATGTTTATTTATTTTTGAGACAGGGAGAGACAGCATGAACGGGGGAGGGTCAGAGAGAGAGGGAGACACAGAATCTGAAACAGGCTCCAGGCTCTGAGCTGTCAGCACAGAGCCTGACGCGGGGCTCGAACTCACGGACCGTGAGATCATGACCTGAGCCGAAGTCGGACGCTTAACCGACTGAGCCACCCAGGTGCTCCAAGAGCAATTAATTTTTAAAGAAATGTGGCAGTTTGAGTGGCAATAAATAGGACTCTACCATGGCTGAGAATAAGGATAATATAATGTTGAATGAGATGGTTATCATATCGAGTTATGGCAAACACAGTTTCAATTGATTTGTTACCAATTGAATGATATCGGAATGAAGCGTATTTTACTTTGAAGCTTTTAAATTATATTAATTTTTAGGTTCTTGAAAAGCAAGCATTAGGAACAATTTTTATATTTTAATATTGGGAAAAGAGAAGGATTTTGATGTCTCTTGAGGACAAAGATGCAAAATAAGACCTTTTTGTCTTTCTGTATCCTTTTTTATTTTTCCTGTCACTTATTTGCAGACCTCCCAGGAAAAGGGATTTATGCATTGCCTGGCGGCATTTTATGGGACAAAAATGGTCTGACTAATGATCTGGCGAATGTCACTCGATCTCTCCCATAGAATATTTTGTTTCTGAATACCGGAGGCCATATTTTATGCATTGCTGTAATGAAAGAGACGGTTATGAGGAAGATTTTGTGTAGGTAGCATTGATAGAACTCACAAGTGAGAGGTGAGGGATAAGAAGGAAGAATAAATTAAATTTGTAGCTTGAGTGACTAGAATAATAGCGCTACTAAATGAGATGGGAAATATAAGGAGGTACAATTTGTTCCAGTCAAATTTTACTCCCAGACTTCTAAAAGGAACTACAAGACACTAAAAAAGACTATCAACAAATTTTTCTCACATCCCTTGGAAATACTCCTAAATCAGACAGAACAGAGGATTTTTCAATGTTATCCCACATTCTCAAGCTATTCAAGACTCTCTTTCTGCCCCTTCTCCCACCACAACTACATTTTTTTGTCATTGACACCCACTGCAGCCCATTTATTTTGGTATAAACCCAGTGCTGCTCTCTGGAGAATATTGTTGGTTGATGCAAAAGTACAAATAAAGCTAGGTGAATGCAGATTCCTTCAAGTTGAAGAAAATAAATTAGGAATGTTGCACAAAATATGTTCACTTCATAAAAGTATTTAGAATCGGGGGTGCCCGGGGGCTCAGTCGGTTAAACTTCGACTCTTGATTTCAGCTTAGGTCACGATCTCTTGGTGCGTTCGATTGAACCCCTCATGGGGCTCCACACTGAGCGTGGAAGGTGCTTGGGATTCTCTCTCTCTCCCTGTCTCTCTGCCCCCCCCCTCAAATAAATAAACTTTTTAAAAAAAAACACTTATTTTAGTTTTCCATGTTCCTAGAAAATGAAACCTTTGATACATGTTATACTTGCTACTTAATTATGACATCACAAACTTTCCCCCAATGCTTTGCAAATTAAGAAGCGTATATTCTTAACTTCTTTCTCCAAACACCGATTGGAAGCTATGTGTGCTCTAAGAAGAGATTTAGTAGAAGTAGAAATAGAGTGCATGCAAGAAATTTTTAAGAAAACTAAAAAAAAGGAAAGAAACATTACGACGGTTGTATATGTAAATAAACGCAAACTTTATTCTCTGCCATTTTTTATCACTTATATGTTTCTTATCACTTAATAAGTACATTTAAGTTTACCTAATTGGTTGTAATGCAAGTTATTTGGACATTTCACTAATTTTCTTTTTCTTTTTTTTTTCTCTTTCCCCAGAAAGGATGGAATTATGAATTCAATCTGTTACATTTCCACTTCTCAACTTTAAACTTTGGTTGCTTAACACCGAAGCAATCATGGTGAACCCGAGGAAAGCGGTGCATTCGTTCCTGTAAGGATGTTATTACTTACTATTTTCTAAAGGATAACTCTTTTAATGGTAGCTTGCTCAAAAATGTTAAAATGTTAAATTTTTAACATGTTAAATGTTAAATGTTAAAATGCTCAAAAATGATCATTCAGCTAGATTTGCCTCAAATTGCATAAATGACTTGCACCCCGTAGATTAATATTCTGGGTGTTTCCTGTTCAAAAGTAAATGGAAAAAGCCCCAATAACTTGGGCTTCAATTAAACACAACTGCTTATGTATTCAAATAAATAATATGGCAATAAGATCTTAAATTCAAAAACAATTCCAGTGTTCAGGGTTGCTTTCTCTATGGTTCAAATGTAGAAACGGGAAAGGTCCTTTCCTTTTCCTTCCTGCATGGACTAAGCAACCAAGAGGGTAAAGTGTCTCCACAAGTTTCTGCTTTTATGAAGAATGGCTGAGAGGCACCTGCTTGGCTCAGTCAATTAAGTGTCTGACTCTTGATTTCGGCTCAGGTCATGATCTCACGGTTCAAGAGTTCGAGCCCTGCATCAGGCTCTTTGCGAACAGCACAAACAGCGCAAAGCCTGCTCGGGATTTTCTCTCTCTGCCTCTCCCCTGCTCACGCTCTTTTTCAAAATAAATAAATAAACATTAAAAAAAAGGAAGAGTTGAGGTTGCAAAAGAATGGGTCGGAAGTCAGGGAGTAGAGGCTGGGGGTGTAGCTAGCCAGAGGAAAACAATGCCATCCTCCAAATTCTTGACACAATGACCCAGAAGTTAAGGTCAGTAGATTGCCACATAAAGGAAATAAGAATTTGGATCCAGTACTGGGCAATGCTAAATGTAATCTAATCCAAATATATCTTCTTTTTAACTTAAGAAAATGTTGGGCTGCTTTCTTCTAAACCCACTCTTTGAGAAATGGGACATGGAAAAAAAGATCCGGGGGTCTGTCAATTTTGATCAGTACAGTTGGGAAGCCTGGAGTCACCTTGCTCCTACCGTCTCCTCTATGATTTCTGTAAAAGAGCTCATCCAGGAAAAAGCTGATGGAGGAGTGTCGGTTAAAAGCACATCAACGCTGGAACCTCTGCAAGACATGCCCCGAGAGCCGTATCTTGGATGTCATTGTACGTGGTGGTGACGTTAGTCTCAGAGGTGTGGGACTCTGAAAGAACAAGAACAGACAGGAAAAGGAAAGGGTGAAGGACGGTGATAAAGAAAGATAGAGAAGAGTCAAGTATGGGAAATGAAAGGACAGATGTTTCTATTCCGTGCCCCTGGGCCAACTCAGCGGGTAGCCACTGGTCCATATGCCAAAATGTAGGACTGTCATTAAGGGCACCAAATTATTCTGTATGAAATTAACTCCATACAGAATTTCGTCCATTCTATTAAGAGAAACAAGGTACCATCCATCTTTTCCCATGGTGCCCATTGGCATAGGCCATGCAAAAACACAGTAGATGTAAAATGTATACATTTTTACATCAAATGATCATCCTGTTCCTCTCCTAAGAATATAGAATCATATGCTCATTAAACATTTAGCAGCACGGAATAAATTGGCTGCGTTGTTCACAGAGAAACTGTGGTTTTTGTGTGCATGTTTTCTGAGACTTCTGTGGTCTTAATAACAATTAAGCTTTAGGAGCAAGACTTACATTCTTTTTCTTCTTTTTTTTTTTTGTAAAAGGACTGTATATGTGTCACTGAGTATGCAACTATTAGAAATTAGGTTTAATTGTAATATAGCCAATTCTTGATTACAAAACTATAGAAAACAGGTTTGACCTTTAATAAAAATTATAATGCTTTGCCCATAGTGGTACTCAATAAGAATTTATTAAATTTAATTGAGTTGACCCCAGGAAACTAAAGAAGATACCTTTCAGGATCTTCCCAATAAGACTATTTTATAACTGTCAATAGATATATTTAGATTCTATAAGCTTCCTTAGCAGTTCAGTATTTGTCTCTGGACACTTTAATGAAAATTAAAAATATATCTGACCGGCAGAGGAAGGCAAGATCACCACTTCAAGTGCTTTTCTACCCACAATAAGACACTCAAATTATAAAATTGGTAATTGTCCACTAGTATTTCATGTATTTTTTATATATGATTGTATCCTGCATTCCTCTATTATTCTTAGAGAAATATGGAAAGACTTTGATGTTTTCACAACTTACTTAGAAAACTGAAGTTGGATGCGTATTCCCTAGGCAACTTTGATGCTTTCACAACTGACCATTGAAGATGCAGCATTTTACTGTGAGCATAAACTTTTGTGGGACTACCGGAGATGATCGTTAGTGATTGCAAACTGGAAATTAAAAAAAAAAATTTAATGTTTTCATTTTGGGGAGACAGAGAGACAGAGCGCGGGCGGGGGAGGGGCAGAGTGAGAGGGAGACACAGAATCTGAAGCAGGCTCCGGGCTTGGAGCTCCAAGCTGTCAGCACAGAGCCCGACGCGGGGTTCGAACCCACGCGAAGGGCAGGATCATGACCTGGGCTGAAGTCGGATGCCTAACCGACTGAGCTACCCAGGTGCCCCTAGACTAGAAATTTTTTTAAGTTTATTTATTTATTTATTTTGAGAGAGAGAGAGAGGAGAGAGAGGAGAGAGAGAGAGAATGAGAATGCTGGAGGGGCAGAGAGAGAGAGAGAGAGAGAGAGAAAGAGAAAGAATCCTAAGCAGGCTCCACACTGTCAGCCCAGAGCCCAATGTGGGGCTGGAACTCACGAACCATGAGATCACGACCTGAGCCAAAACCAAGAGTTGGATGCTTAACCGACAGAGCCCCCAGGCACCCCTAAACTAGATTTTTTTTTTTAAATGCCGGAAGGACACGTTTTTCATCAGGCAGGCCAGAAAAGACCCAGTTTAAAATTACTGCCTGAGCTTAGTTTTGCATAAAGAGGTATCGTACTAAAAAAATAAGATCAGGATTTGAATTCATCACCAATTATGAAATACATGAGTTTGGGCATAGTTACCACAAAATACTTTTGTTTTAACTTTGAAGACAAAAAGAAAGCTCCAATATTTACTGAGGGCCTATTATGACAAAGGTACTATTTTCAGGACTTTACATGAATTACTGAATTTTCACAACAATCGTATGATAGAGAACATCCTTGTTGTACAGATGAAGAAATTGAGGCTCTGAGAGGTTAAGTGACTGGTCAAAAAAATCATTGAGGCCATGAGGTTAGAAAACTGACCACATGCCCAAAGCAGCAATTACAGTGACAGAATAATTTAAGCTGAGAGCAAAGAACTTGCTTCTATTTATTTGGTCCTTTATTTCAATACTTTCCACTCACACTAATCACAGATTACTCATGATACAGATTTTTTGACTCATCTATCATTTTCGGTATTGTTTTTTATGTTCCAGGAAAAGAATACAGCCAGCATTTGAAAGAATTCACAGATTATTTGAAAAAAAAAATCACTATCTATGTCACCCTCTGTATGTTGCTTAGAATGCCAGGTAACTTTGACTAATGAGGAAGTTATGATAAGCAAAATGTCTGAAATAGTAGTTTTCTATCCTCTGTAGAATGAGAGAGTCAAAATATTTTCATGACTGCTGCGTTATCTTAAAAGACATAGACATGCATTAGCAAGATATTAAGAGAAATGATTTTTAAATCCTCTAGAAAATTACTACAACATTTTACTTGAATTTTAAAATGCTAATAATTGTTCAGCCCAAGTGTTCCAGTTTAAGTTGAGAAAGTATTGCGTGTGTGCAACTCCGTGCGTATAATAATTAGCGATCGTTATGACAGTCATAATCAAAACATAGAATGCACATTCGCAGGCAATCCTTGCCTTTAAGCAAGAAATATTGAATATGCTTGTCTTTCTTGTCTATTGTATTCATGAAAATAAACGTTAGTTTTATTCGATCCTTTAGGGATGTACCCTTTGAGAGGGCACGTGATGTATGGAACCTCCATAAATCTCATATCACTCCTGGGGGAAGTTAAATTGGGGTGAGCGAAACATAACCACGTCCATCTCTGTTGCATTAGTTTGCCACCCGGCCTGACATTCCTACTAGCAGAATCTGCAAAACCACGGTCATGAGAAATGCACATTTTAAATTACCGAGGAGATTTTGTATCCAGCACAGGAAAAGCAGCGAACCCGTAGGAACTGGTCATCACCACAAATCAATCATTGTTCAGCCTGGAACAGGGCCCAGAAAACATAGGACAGAAATGAGGAGAGTGTTAGACAGAAGGAAAGTTTATTAATATGTATGGACCCGCATAAAGTCACTCTGCAGCTGTGAGAAGGTAAGAAGAGTTCTAGAAAGAACTCTCTTGGGTTGCCAAAACCCACTCTCCCTCTTCCAACATCTTGCCTGAAGTTTGTCTGAGGACAATTTATTCCTTCTTAGCTTTTCATTTAAAAAGGCAATGTTCAATTTTCTTGTCACAGTCCTGGATACTTAAAGGACAATCTCCTTTCCTTCTGTTGTCATTTGTCTCAGAAAACATATAGAAGAAATTACTATTTAAAACATATAAAAACAGACCATTACAGGAAATCAAGCAATACTTTGGCTTTATATTGCTTGTATAGAGCAGATGTTTAAAACACAGGCTTTGAAATCAGTGACACCTGAATACGGACCCTGCCCCTGCCACCTCGTGGCCCATACTGGCTGGAGAAAGTCACTTAACCTCTCTGAACCTCAGTCTCCTCGGCTACATGATGGGTACAAACCAATACTGACCCCACGAAGTTGCTGTGTGAGACCCAACGAGATTATATATTTATATGTCCATAAGTTAAGTGCTTGACTCATAATGAGCTCTCAATAAAAATATCCTTGGATAGAAAGAAGAAATACTGAGATTTAATTAAGAGACCGGAAATATTGATGATGGTAATGATTCTTGAAGGCAAAGTAGTTGTTTTGCATAAGCAATTTATTGCGTATAAGCAATACAATATGAACCTGACGATTTTTTTTTCTTCATTTTCAGTGTGCACCTCATTGGCCTACTGGTTTGGCAATTTGATATTTCTGTGAGCCCTGTTGCAGCTCTAGTAACTGACATTTTCAATACCTCCGATGGTGGACGCTTCAAATTCCCAGACGGGGTACAAAACTGGCCAGCACTTTCCATCGTCATAATAATCATCTTGACGATAGGTGGCAACATTCTCGTTATCATGGCAGTAAGCTTGGAAAAGAAACTGCACAATGCCACCAATTACTTCTTAATGTCCCTAGCCATTGCTGATATGCTAGTGGGACTACTTGTCATGCCGTTGTCTCTGCTGGCAATCCTTTATGGTAAGTACACTTTTATTAGTTTTGAAAAACCTCAGATTAGATCGTAAATCTGCGCCAGGTATCACGGTAAACACCCATACGGTTAATGATTCCACTCGTATCATTTGGAAAATGAAGACAAGAGCAAACTGCATGACGGAAGAATTGGATGTGTGCACCATATTCATGAAATAAATCCGTAGCAGAGTCTTCACAAAGCAAAACAGACATTTTGTGGTATATTAAAATCATCCAGAGATGCTCTATTGCCCCGTCTCCAGTTGTTAACAATGACAGTTGCCTTGCAATGTACAGAATGGGACAGTGGCAGAAACCTGTTCTCCCCCCTATGTTCTGGGCAGTACACAGACCTGGTATCATCTCTTATACAAAGAAGGAAAAAGAAACTCATCGTCTTTCATAAATATATTGGAAGTGATCTTTTTAAATGTTGGCCAACTAAGTGCTTGGCACATATTAAATACTCAATAACAGCCATTCGTCTTCATGGAGTCTATAATTTATGTTTTTACAAGGCGGTAGGGGCTAACAAATTAATGACTAATTACATAAGTGCCAGGTCACATCATCACAATAAAATCCAGGCATTTAAAGTTTTCATGATATTGATTTTAGAGAGGTTTTTAATGTTTCCTTTTCATGTTGTGCCGTCTCTTTACCCTATGCATTTCATATTTTGTATTTTTATTCAAGTGTAATTAACATACCGTGTTATATTAGTTATATTAGTTTCAGGTGTATTAGTGATTAGTGTTATAGTGTTGCATAGTGTAACTAGTGTTATATTAGTTATGTGAGTTTCAGGTGTACAATATAATGATTGAACAATTCTATGTTCTTCAAAGCTCATCAGGATAATAGCACTCTTACTGCCCTTCATCTATGTCACTCATCCCCCCCCACACTTCCCCTCTGGCAAATACCAGCTTGTTCTCTGTATTGAAGAGTCTGGTTTTTTTTTTTTAATTTGTCTTTTTTAATTTGTTTTGTTTCTTAAATTCCACATATGAGTGCAATCATATGGTATTTGACTTTCTGACTGACGTCAATTAGCATTATACTTTCTAGGTCCATCGTATTGTTGCAAATTACAAGATTTCATTCTCTTTTATGGCTGAGTAATACTCCATAGTATCTATAGGCCACATTTTCTTTCTTCATTTATCTATCGATGGGCACTTGGGTTGCTTCCATATCTTGGCTATTGTAAATAATGCTGCAGTAACCACAGGGATGCATATATGTTTTTGAATTAGTGTTTTCATTTTCTCTGGTTACATACCCAGTAGTGAAATGACTGGATCATATGATTATTCTATTTTTTTAATTTTAAACATAAAGAAAACATCCTCAGGGATTCCAGGTAAAAATAAGGAATGATCTATAGGAGCAAAAGAATGAGACTGACCTCACAAGTAACAAAAACAACAAAGCAAAGGAATAGTGAAGCAATATTTTTCAAAAAGCCAACCATTTGTAAGACGTTTTTTCAAAGGCAAATCTATAAAGAGAGAGAACAGATCACTAGTTTCCAGGGACTGAAAGTGGGAGGATGGCTGAAAAGGAGTATTTATTTGGTATATCTTGGTCTGGTAGTGGTGTATATTGTACAGATATATATATATATACATATATATATATATATACACACACACATACATATATGCATATATATAATTGTATATACACATATAATTTATATACATATATACATATATTACACATATATAATTACATATACATATATAATTTAAATTTTACATATATACATCTATAATCTATAATATATATTTTTTATTATACAATATAAATATAATATCATATATATGATATATAATATCATATATATATACACTCAAATATCATATATATACACTCAAAATTTGAAAAACTATAAATCCTTGTGTGCAATTTTAAAAGGGTGAATTTTACTGTATATAAAGTATACTTTAAACTAAAAAACAGAAAAAATATACTCAAAGTTTGAAATGAAGAGTTTTACATCCAGACATGCTAGCCATCGAGGCTATAAAAAGTTCAAAACTATGTTAAACTCAGAGAGTTCTGAACCCATAAGCCGTGCTTAAGAAATTAAATGGTGGGGACACCCAGGTGGCTCAGTCGGCTAAGCGTCCAACTTCAGCTCAGGTCATGATCTCACAGTTTGTGGGTTCGAGCCCCACGTTGGGCTCTGTGCTGACAGCTCAGAGCCTGGAGCCTGCTTCGGGTTCTGTGTCTCCCCCTCTCTCTGCCCATCCCCTGCTCATGCTCTGTCTCTCTCTCTCTCTCAAAAACAAATAAAAGTTAAAAAATTAAAAAAACAAAATAAATGGTGGATGACATTCAACTAACCAAGGAATGACTGGGAAAATTTCATCCAAAAGACTGATGATGAGCATTTAATATGAGTAATTTTATTTATTTTTTTTAAATTTTTTTTCAACGTTTATTTATTTTTGGGACAGAGAGAGACAGAGCATGAATGGGCGAGGGGCAGAGAGAGAGGGAGACACAGAATCGGAAACAGGCTCCAGGCTCTGAGCCATCAGCCCAGAGCCCGACGCGGGGCTCGAACTCACGGACCGCGAGATCGTGACCTGGCTGAAGTTGGACGCTTAACCGACTGCGCCACCCAGGCGCCCCAATATGAGTAATTTTAGAGTGAAGACAAGAATAAAGGTGATATAAGGGCAGAAGAGCACTGTTATAGGTTACACAATACATATTATATGTTATTTATTCTAAAAAATTTTTTTAAAAATGCAATTAAATTTAGGAAGAGAATAGAAAGGGAAAGAGGAAGAGGAAAGTAAAATAATTTTATTGATTTTTCTATACACAAAAGGTGGGAGTTAAATGATACCATAAAAAAATTGGCAGGGCGCCTGGTGGCTCCGTGGTTAAGCATCTGACTTGGACTCAGGTCATGCTCTCACCGTTGGTAAGTCCCACATCGAGTGAACTCATGCCCTGCTTTGGGTGAGTTCGAGCCCCGCTTTGGGTAAAAACATGAGTCCTTGGTGAGCCCCGCTCCTCTTTCTCTTTCTCTCCTTCCCTCCCTCCCTCCCTCCCTCCCTCCCTCTCTCTCTCTCTCTGTCTCCCTTCTTCTCTCTCTGCCTCTTGCTCACTTGTGCCGTCTCTCTTTCTTAAGAAAAATTGGCAAGCCAGCGGGTGGAGCTACAGTGTATTATGCTAAGTGAAATACGTCAGTCAGAGAAAGACAAATACCATATGATTTCACTCATACGTGGAATTTAAGAAGAAAAAAAAAAGATCAACATGGGGGAAGAAAAGGGAGAGGCAAACCATAAAACAGACCCTTAACTATAGAGAACAAACTGAGGGATGCTGGAGGGGAGGTCGGGGGGGGATGGGTTAAATGGGTGTGATGGGCATTAAGGGGGGCACTTGTTGGCATGAGCACTGGGTGTTATACGTAAGTGATGAATTGCTAAATTCTATACCTGAAGTCAATACTACACTATATGTTAATTAACTAGAATTTAAATAAAAATTTGAAAAAAAAATTGGCAAACCAAAAATTAACAGAGTTAATAAGAAAACAGTGGTTTAAGGGCATTGAACATGATACAAAGAAAACATGATATAAATGTGATATTAAAGGGGTGCCTGGGTAGGGGTCAGTTAAGCGACTGACTTCGGGTCAGGTCATGATCTCACAGTTTGTGAGTCCGACCCCCACATTGGGCTCTGTGTGGACAGCTCAGAGCCTGGAACCTGCTTCGAATTCTGTGTCTCCCTCTCTCTCTGCCCCTCCCCCACTCACGGTCAGTCTCTCTCTTTCTCTCTCTTTCTGGCAAAAATAAATAAGCATTTAATAAATAGGTAGGTAAATAAATAAATAAATAAATGTGATATTAAAGTTAACCACTAAAACAAACAAGCAAAAACTTCCCAAAACATCAAAAGAAATATAATTAGTGAGAAAGAAAAAAAAAATCAACTGGAGGAAGAAACACAAGAAAATATAACATCACGCTCTCAACATTATGACAGGAAAACAAATATATCAGTAACAGCAACAAACTTGAATGAACCTAAAAGACAATTAAGAATGAAAAATTTTTACTTTGACTTAAAAAGGAAAACCCAACTATATTCTGTATACATGAGAAACTCTTAAAACCCAGTGATTTATAATGGTTAAAAATAAAGGAATGAGCAAAAGTGTACCAAGCAAATGGAAGCAGTATGAAAACAGAAATCATGATTTGAGGCCTAAGAAAGTAAATTTCAAATGAAAAAAGCAGTACAAGTAAAAAAGGATGCTTATTTATAATAAAAACCATAATTAACAATACAGATATAGCAGTTAAGCATATCTACACCACCAATGACACAGAAATACTTTTTATAAGGCAAAATGAAAGAACATGGAAGGAGACCTTTATGAATACATTCTGCTAATGGGAGATTTGAACATATCACATTCAGCATAACAAAGACCGGACCAAAAAATAAAAAGCATATATAGCTCTTACGGAAGTATGTTGAACTTGAAACTTAAAGTTCTATTTTCATAACCTTATTGAAAGAGAGTATACTTTCTTCATAAATACACATGGAACACTCACAAAAATCGATAAAATATTAGGCCACAAAGAAAATATTAAAGCAGTAAAAATATCACAAAAAGTACTTTCTGCTAAGAAGGCAATATTAAAAAATATTAACAAAAGTTTAAAGACCATTTCATGTTGATGTTACAGCAAATTTTTAAACAACCCTTCATCGGGGCACCTGGGTGGCTCAGTCGGTTAAGCATCCGACTTCGGCTCAGGTCATGATCTCACGGTCTGTAAGTTCGAGCCCCGCGTCAGGCTCTGTGCTGACAGCTCAGAGCCTGGAGCCTGTTTCAGATTCTGTGACTCCCTCCCCCGTTCATGCTGTCTCTCCCTGTCTCAAAAATTAATAAATATTAAAAAAAAAAACCAAAAAACTCTTCATCAAAAGGAGGCATGCAAACTGAAATTACAGATTTCTCTAGAAATATGATAGCATAAACACTGCATATAAAAATCTATACAATATGATAGCATAAACAATGCATATAAAAACTATACAATATACTTAAAGCAGTGATCAGTGGAAAATTCATAGCCCTAATCACATTTATCAGTAAAAATAAAAGCATACAAATGAATTAAATTCCCAGCAAGCAACCTTAAAAAAAAAAAAAAAAAAAAAAAACCTATAGGGGCCCCTGGGTGGCTCAGTAGGTTAAGCGTCCGACTTCGGCTCAGGTCATGATCTCGCGGTCCGTGAGTTGAAGCCCCGCGTCGGGCTCTGTGCTGTCACCACAGAGCCCACTTCAATCCCTGTCTCCCTCTCTCTCTGCCCCTCCTCTGCTGGTCCTCTCTCTCATTCTCTCTCTCAAAAGTAAATAAATAAACTTAAAATATATATATATATATATATAAAGTAAGCCAAAAGAAAGCACAAAGAAGAAAAAAAACTAAAGAGAAAAGCAGAAATTGAATGAGAATAGAAAACAATACACCTAATTAATAAATCGAAATCTTGGTTTAGAAAAATTTTTTTAAACAAAATAGAAAATCATCATCTAACTTTAAAAAGGGAAGAAAGCATAAATTTATAAAGTACGATATGATAAGGTGATTAACAAATGAAACAAAATTCCTTTTTTTTTTTAATTTTTTTTAACGTTTTATTTATTTTTGAGACAGAGAGAGACAGAGCATGAACAGGGGAGGGTCAGCGAGAGGGAGACACAGAATCTGAAACAGGCTCCAGGCTCTGAGCTGTCAGCACAGAGCCTGACGCGGGGCTCGAACTCACGGACCGCGAGATCATGACCTGAGCCAAAGTCGGCTGCTTAACCGACTGAGCCACCCAGGCGCCCCAAAACAAAATGCCTTTTTAAATCATGAGATAACTTTGTAGGTTTGTATGCAAGTCAATTCAGAACAATAGAAAATAGGTAATTTCCCAAGTGGAAGAATCCAATTACAATGGGCAGAGGACCTGAATAGACATTTTTTTTTTCAAAGAAGGCATACAGATACTCAGCAGGTACATGAAAAGATGCTCAACATCACTGATCATCAGAGAAAACGCAAAGCAAAACCAGAATGTGACATCACCTTGCAACAGTCAGAATGGCTGGAATCAAAAAGACAACAAATAACAAGTATTGGTGAGGACGTGGAAAAAAGGAACCTTCACGCACTGTTGGTCGGAATGTAAACTGGTACACCCACTGTGTAAAACAGTATGGAAGTTCCTAAAAACATCAAAAATAGAAATACCATAGGAGCCAATAATTCCACTACTGGGCATTTATCCAAAGGAAAAAAACCCCACTAAATTAAAGATACGCGCACCCCTATGTTTACTGCAGCGTTATTTCCAATAGCCAAGCTATGAAAGCCTATCTATTTGTTCTTCCTAAAATAATTTATCAATTAATTCTATTGCGATAAAAATGACGAGATTTTTAATTTTTTTTTAAAAAAATGGTATGTTGTCATAAAAACATTTAACATAAGATCTACCCTCTTAACAAATTTTTAAGTGTATATACGTTATTATTGACTACAGGTTCGATGACGTGCAGCAGATATCTAGAGCTTATTCATTTTGTTTGACTGAAACTTTATCCCTGTTGATAAGTTCCCATTTTCCGTTCCCTCAATCTCTTGGCCACCACCATTCTACTTTTTTTTTTCATGCTTATTTATTTTTGAGGGAGAGAGAGAGAGACAGAACATGAGTGAGGGAAAGGCAGAGAGAACGGAAGAAACACAATCCGAAGCAGGCTCCAGGCTCTGAGCTGTCAGCACAGAGCCCGACGTGGGGCTCCAACCCACGAACTGTGAGATCATGACCCGAGCCAAAGTCGGACGCTTAACCGACTGAGCCACCCGAGCACCCCCACTCTACTCTTTGATTGTATGAATTTGACTATTTCAGATACCTCAAATAAAATGCACTCAGGCAGTATTTGTCTTTCTGTGACTGGTTACTTGCACTTAGCCTAATGTCCTCAAGGTTTATCCGTGCTGTCTCATATTGCAGAATTTCCCCCTTTTTTAAGGCTACACTGTATTCCACTGCGCACCTATATATGACATTTTCTTTTTTCATTCATCTGTTGGTGGACATTCGGGTTGTTTCCGCATCCTGGGTACTGTGAAGGGTGCGTCCGTGAACGCAGGAGTGTTGATATCTCTTCAAGATCCTGGTTTCAGTTCTTTTGGACAATACCCAGAAGTGAGATGGTTGTATCAGGTGATAGTTCTGTCTTTAATTTTTGAGGATCTCTCACAGTGTTTCCCACAGCAGCTGCACCGTATTGTGCTTCCACCCATCAGGAGTGAGGGTTCCGTTTTCTCCACATCCTCGCCAATACTTGTTATTATTTCTTGTCGTTTTGATTGACCATCCTGACAGGTGTGGGGTGCTAGCTCGGTGTGGTTTTGATCTGCATTTTTCTGATGATGAGTGATGTTGAGCCTGTTTTCATGTGCAGATGATCCATCTGTATATATGTTTGGAGAAATGTTTACTTAAGCGCTTTGTCCATTTTTTAATTGGATTATTATGGGGTTTTTTTTGTTTGTTTGTTTGTTGTTTTTACTTGAGTTGTAAGAGTTCTTTATGCATTTTGGAGATTAACCCTTTATCAGATATATAAGTTGCAAACATTCTCTCCCCTTTCAAAGTTTGCCTTTTCACTCTGTGATGGCTTCTTTTGCTGTGTAGAAGCTTCTTTGTGTTGTTTACTTGGTCGTCGCCTGTGCTTTGGGTGTCATATTCCTAAAAGCAGTGCCCAGACCAATGTCATGTAGATTTTCCCCTACGCTTTCTTCCAGGGGTTTTCCAGGTTCACGTCTTATGTTTGAGTCTTTTGGATGCGTATCTTACAAGAAACTTTGTTTTCGTGTTTATTTATTTATCTTGTGAGGGGGGGAGAGGCAGAGAGAAGAGGACAGAGGATCTGAAGCAGGCTTTGTGCTCACAGCCCCAGAGAGCCCGAAGCGAAGCTTGAACTCACAAACCGGGAAATCGTCACTTGTGCCGCAGTCAGAGGCTTAACAGACCCGGCTGCCCTACAAGAAGCTTTTCTTTATGGAATTAGATAAGTTAATATTAAAGTTCATTTAGAAAATTACACGTGTAAGGAGAACTAGCACTAGGAGATATTGAAGCACATTATAAAGCCTTTATAAAAAATGTATCATTGGACCATACATGGAAAAACAAGTGGAATACAGTAGAAAATCTGAAATAGATTCTAGTTTAAATGGATATGTAATATATGATAAAAAGTGTCATTCCAAATCACCTGGAAACAGTTTGGCTAACTATACAGCCATGTGGAAAAAGATAAAATTAGATTTTGCCACATGCCAAATACAAAAACAAATCCTAAATGGATCAGAAATCTAATTTTTAAAACTGAAATGATGAATCACAGGAATCTATCCCCAAAACCAAGAGCACACTATGCCCTGTATGTTAGCTAACTTGATAATAAACTACATATGTGTGTATATATATACATATATGTTACACATATACAAATATATATCTACACATATATATAAAACATAAAATAAAATTTAAAAATGAAGGAATACAAGTAGTATAAGAAAAGAAAAAGTTAGGGGCACCTGGGTGGCTCAGTCAGTTAGGCGTCCCACTTTGGCTCAGGTCATAATCTCACGGTTAGTGAGTTCGAGCCCCGCATCAGGCTCTGTGCCGGCAGCTCGGAGCCTGGAGCCTGCTTCGGATTCTGTGTCTCCCTCTCTGTCTCTCTACCTCTCCCCCACTCACGCTCTGTCTTTGTCTCTCAAAAATGAATAAACGTTAAAAAGAAATAAAAGAAAAAGTTAATTCATCTGTAACCTAGGTATGGAAAAGATTTTTAACTATGACCCAAAATTCAGATCTAGTAAAGCAGAAGATTGATATTTTTGCATAATAATAATTACAATACTACATGGCAAAAGCACCAGTAGAAAGGTTCCAAAACAAGTAACAAACGCAGACAAAATATTTGCAATGCATATCATCGATAAAGGGCTAATATTCCTAATATATAACGACTTATTAAATACTGAGGTAAAAAGGGGTGCCTGGGGAGCTCAGTCGTTTGGGTGTCCAGCTCCTGGTTTCTGCTCAGGTCATGATTTCATGGTTCGTGAGTTCAAGGCCCCACATTGGGGTCTGTGCTGACAGTGCGGAGCCTGCTCGGGATTCTCTCTCTCCCTCTCTCTCTGCCCTTCCCCCGCCCACTCTCCCTCTGTCTCTCTCTCTCTTTCAAAATAAATAAATGAACTTTAAAAAATAAATAAATAAAACTGAGGTAAAAAGATCCAACACTTAACAGGGCAAAAAAAAAAAAAAAAAAAAAACTGAGCTAAAGATATGAGCAGGCCATTGGTGAATTTTTTTACTATATTTTCAAACATTTGTAAATACTTGAATTATATATACACATTTATATATACAGTCCTTAAATATATGGCAGTGCCTAATTTCAATCATTGTAAGAGAAATGCAAAATTAATGACACTGATACCATTTTTTATTTATCAGATTGGCAAAATTTATTTTATTTTATTATTTTTAATTTATTGATTTGATTCAAGTACAGTTAGCATACAGTTTTATGTGAATTTCAGGTGTACAACATAATGATTCAACAGATCTATACATTACTCAGAGTTCATCGCCATGAGTGTACCCTTAATCCCTTTCATCGATTTCACCCATCCCCCCTCCCCTCTCCCCTCTGGCAAGCAGCAGTTTATTCTCTATACTTAAATGTCTGCCTTTTCTGTTTACCTTTTTTCTTTGTTCATTTGTTTTGTTTCTTAAATTCCACACGTGAGCGAAATCATATGGTATTCATCTTTCTGCAAGTGACTCATCTCACTTAGCGTGATACCCTCTAGATCCATCCATGTTGTTGCAAACAGAGATTGGCAAAGTTTTAAAAGCTTCGCATGGCACTGTGGCAAGGCTATGGGACATAGGCATCCTCATATATGAGTGGTGGGCACGCCAGCTGGTACAGTAGTTATAGAGAGGAATTTGGCAATACTGATCAAAATGGCAAATGAATTTACATTTTAGCCCAGCAACCCCCCCCCTCAAAATCTACCTTGGATAATAAACCTCTGATAAAACAAAAATATGTATGAATAAGGTTACTTGTGTGAGAATCGTTTGTCATTGCAAATATATTTGAAGCAACCTACGTGCCCTGACAAAAGAGATTAATTGCATGTACTATAGAATATCCACATAATGGAGTACCATGAAACTATTGACAAGAAGAAAGTTCTCTATGAACTAAGATGGAGCAATTTCCACCATGTATCATCAAGTGAAAAAAGCAAAATGCAAAAGGGAAGATAGAGTATACTATTTATGTAAGAAAACGGGCAAATACAAAAACATACACATGGCATCTTAGTTTTGTAAAAGAGAAATACAGAATAGTTAAATGGGAAACTAGCAGTGAGATTTATTACCTTCAGGGGGAAGGTAGAAACTGGAAAGAGGGGCTGGGGATGGGAGAATCATCCTTCTCTGAATATACATCTTATACAATTTTGACTTCAGAAACTGTGCTAATGTTTTATATATTAAAAGCATAGGGATTGGGAGAAAACTCTAAAATGGATTATGTACAGAATCAAATGAACCTAACTCTATTAGAAATCAATAACATAACGACACTCAGTAGAGAGTATAAAAATAACCCTAACCTATATAACTTGTAAGCACTATTTTTGTACTGTCTACACAATGGAAAGAAAAAGAAAAATATAAAGAAATGAATTGTAGTATGAGGTTTTATGCTATCAGAAATACACAACGGCAATTCTGCAACTACTTCCTGTGTATTCTGGGATGGGATAAGGGCGGAAGAATACCAAAGATCATAGAAACCAAGTTTCTCACTGTTGCATGAGGAAGTTGAAAGCTTGGAAGGGGGAGGCAAGTAATGAGTCCTGTGATGTTGGATTAATTTTCATAACAGCGGTATGAAGTCATGGAGAAAATAACTAATAATAGTAACAATAATAATAATATAAATGGATATAGAAATCAATATTCGTATACACGTGCATACTTAGAATTCTTTTCTACCTCTGTCCATGAAGAGGGCCTAAAAGCAACAACACATGAGTAGCAGCAAACAAAAATGGGAATAGACATTTCTCCTTGGAGAAATGAGGTCCAAGGCAAGAACGTTATAACATGATGGGCGGCTGGGTGGCTCAGTCAGTTAAGCATCTGACTTTGGCTCAGGTCATGATCTCACAGTTCGTAGGTTTGAGCCCCACGTCCAGCTCTGTGCTGACAGCTCAGAGCCTGGAGCCTGCTTTGGATTCTGTGTCTCCCTCTCTCTCTGCCCTCCCCTGCTCTCTCTCTCTCTCTCTCACCCTCTCAACAATAAATAAACATTATAAAAATATTTTTTTAGATATCAGTCTCTCTGGCCAGAGTAATTGGCCAAAGAAGTCCCTGAGGTCAAATGTAGTTGAAATACCTTTTTTTTCCCTCCCTTTTCTATGCCCTGGCTTTGCCAGAGGGATGGCTTTAGTCAGATAGCTGTGCTTTGATGGTGTGAGCACTAACATTTTGAAGAGATCCTTTCCTTTATGGCCAGTGGATCAGAAAAAAAGGGGGCCTCTGTAGGCTAGAGAGTATGGAAAGGAAATCCCATGGAGGAGAGAGCAGAATATAGGTTTCCCTAATTCTGTTTGAACCTGCACAAGTTCCAGTCTCAACCCTTAGCTCTAGGAACAAGATGGACCTTCAAGAAGCATAGAAAAATCTACAAGGAAGTGAACAGATTTAAACAACCATCCAAGTCTAGGACCATGCCCTGAGCAGCATGGGTGTGGGGGACAGACTCAAAGCAGCATAGGCAAAGGATTTTGTTTGTTTGTCTGTTTTCAATTTTTTATTTCAATTCTAGTTACTTAACATATAGTGTAATATTGGTTTCAGGAGCATAATTCAGTGATTCATCACTTACATATAACATCCAGTGCTCATCATAACAAGTGCCCTCCTTAATGCCCATCACCCATTTAGCCCAACCCCCACCCACCTCCTCTTCAGCAACCCTCAATTTGTTCTCTATGGTGAAGAGTCTCTTACGGTTTATTTCCCTCTCTTTTTTCTCCCTTCCCATATGTTCTTCTGTTTTGTTTCCTAAATTTCACATGTGAGTGAAATCTTATGGTATTTGTCTTTCTCTGACTGACTTATTTTTCTTAGCATAATACACTCTAGCTCGATCCACATTGTTGCAAATGGCAAGATTTCATTCTTTTTGATGGTTGAGTAGTACTCCATTCTGTGTGTGTGTGTGTGTGTGTGTGTGTGTGTGTGTGTGTATCACATCTTTCTTCATTCATCAGTCAACGGACATTTGGGCTCTTTCCATAATTAGGCTACAGAATTAGGTAAAGATTTTGAAAACAAAAGATATTGAATCCATGGCCCACGGACATAAACATTATTTAGTCTGAACATAATTGGTTTGATTGCCCAGTAAACCAAACAAGTCACCATGACCAGCATGCTAGAGATAATTTTAACAGGACCCAGAGTCTACAAAATATAATATTCAAAATGCAAATAATTCGATACAAAATTACTTGACATGAAAAATGTCCAGGAAATGTTAAACATTTTTAGGGGAAATGACTATCAACAGATGTCAGCCCACAAATTACCTAGGTGTTGGGATGATCAGACAAAGCCTTTCAAGCAACTACCATAACAATACTCCACATCATAATGAGTGGAAATATGGAAGGTCTTCATAGAGAAGAAGAAACTATGAAAAAGAAGAAACTAAAAAAACTGAGTATTTTATGACAGGAAAATACAATATCTGAATTTTTTTTATCACAGGATAGGTTCAATAATACAATAGAGATGACAGAGGAAAGAGCCTGGGAACTTGAAGATAAATTAATATAAATCATCCAAAGTAAAGAATAGAGAGAAAGACTGAAGAAAAACGAACAAGACCTCGAGAACCTGTGGGACTCTATGTTTCATTGGAGCCTTAGGAGAGGAGAAAAAGATTGGTACAGAAAAAAATTAAACAAAAAATAAGCAATTATTTTCTACATTTTATGAAAGACACAAATTTAGAGATTTGAGGAATTCATCAAGCCTCAAAAAAATGACACCAACACATGATAATAACGTTGCTAAACACCAGCAATAAAAAGAATGAACCACTGATAGATAACACACAAAACATGGATAAGCCTTAAATAATTAAATGGAGTAAAAAGAGTCAGACAGAACAAAGAATACATACCCCCTAAGTCCATTTATATAAAATTCTAGAAAACGCGAACCAATCTACAGTGGCAGAAGAAAGACCAGCTGTTGCTGGGGACCAATGGGAGTGGGGTGAGCAGATGAAAATGATCATTAAATGGCATGAGGAAAATTGGGGGCATAATGATGCCGTTTCTTATCTTGACAGTATAGATCACTGCATGCGTGTGTGTGACAACATATCAAATTGTCCATTTAAATATGTAGTTTTTAATTGTCAATTGCATCTCAACAAAGCTGTTAAAAACATTGTAAGGTACAGCTGAAGTAGTGCTTAGAGGAAGATTTATGACATTAAATACTGATTTTAGAAAACTAAGAAGGGTCTCAAACCAGGCCTCTAAGTTTCCATTGTAAGAAACTAAGAAATGAAGAGCAAATTAAATTCAATGCAAGCAGAAGGAAGGAATTGACAAAGTTCAGAGCAGAAATCGAAATGATTAACAATTGGGAAGTGACAGAGAAAAACCAGTGAAAACCAAAGCTTGTTCTTTTACAAGATTAATGAAAATAAGCCCCTAGCCAGACTGCTCTAGAAGAAAAGTGAAACAACTCAAATTACCAGTATCAGTTATGAAAGAGGAGCATCACTACAGACTTTACAGACATTGAAATATAGTAACACAATATTAGGGAAAAACTTTATGCTTATCAATTCAACAACTTATATGAAATAGACTAAATCTCTTGAACATATAAACTAGCAAAGATCACTTAAAAATGGTTAACCATTATTTTTAAATATTTAAAAAGCTAATATTTAAATATTAAAATATTTAAAAAGCTTCCAAAAATATCTCCAGACCCAGATAGCTGCACTGGAAAATTCTATCAAATATTTCAGGAAGAGAACAATAAGAATTCTACACAATCTCTCCTAAGGAATAGAACCAAAAGGAATATAATCTTTATCATGTTACGAGACCAAAATTGTCCGAAGCATGGAGCCTGCTTCGGATTCTGTGTCTCTGTCTCTCTCTCTGCCCCTCCCCTGTTCCCACTCTGTCTTTCTCTCTCTCTCTCAAAAACAATTAACAAACATTAAATTTAAAAAAAATAATAAATTCTCAGAAAACTCTAATTTTATAGCTACAGAAATGGAAGATCATTCATCTGACAGTCAATTTTTGAACACCAGCTAAGTGCCAAACTATCTCAGTTTTGTGGCTCGTTTCGTGCACAAAACAGTAACAGAAACATTCTGCCTTGAAGGCTCAGGAGCCTAACTGAAAAGTTTGGACAAGAAAAGAATCTTTGTCACCTCATGCAAACTCACATACTCCTCTCTTAGGCTTTGATTTCCCCAAGGTCATGTGACAGACCAGTAGACTCTAATATTCATCTCACGTTTCATTATATCATTCTGAGACTCGCAGATTACTTTAAAACATCAGGACAGTTTGGGTTTATTTTGTTTGGACGGACATACAAGGTACATTAGAGGAAAATCAGAAGTCAGGTTGTTCCCAAGAGTGTCAAGACATTTGACCTGCTGGTTTCTAAAGTGTACCAAGGTATTGGCAGAAATTAAGGCAGTTTTGTGAATTGGTTCAGTGCCTCAAATGTTCATTTGGTGTCTAAGGCCTTTCGTTGTCATTGAGGTATTTAGTTCACAATATGCTTCAAAATGATTACTCTTGCTCCCATAAATATGTAAAGTTTTTTCTTTTTTTTTGCATTGGTGAACCTCTACAATAACTTCATGTCTCTAGTTTAAAAAAAAATGTTACTGCTATCAATTTCTTCCTCTCTTGAAACCTCTGCTCACGCTAAAACTCTGGAAAGTTCTACCATGGTAATAGGTAGGATACTGTCCTTCTAGTCTGGATATAAAAAGAGATGTAATTAATACGGTATAATTAAATAATGTATCCAATTAATAGGGTGCAGTTAAATAACATGCATGGACACACTGAGAGGTTCAGGCACCCGTGTTCCCAATTTCCCGTTTCTTTCCAACTTTTTTTTCATCCATTTCTCACTTGAATTCTACCTTAAAAAAATTTTTTTTAAAGTTTATTTGTTTTGAGAAAAAGAGAATGCCCATGCGTACAAGTGGGGGAGGGGCAAAGAGAGAAGGAGAGAGAGAATCCGAAGCTCTGTTAGCACAGAGCCAGCAGCAGGGCTCAAACCCATGAACTGTGAGATCATGACCTGAGCCGAAACCAAGAGTCAGACGCTCAACCAATTGAGTCATCCAGGAACCCCTTGAACTCTACTTTTATTTAAAAAACGGAACTACTCATCAATGGATTAAGAACATTAAACTTAAGAAATGTTAAATGGAGACCTGGGAACAGGTATCAGAATTTGCAAATTTCTAATGCAAGGGAGCACACGCGATTAAATGTAATAAAGTTCAGTCACATTTCAATGTAATGATACAGAAACTCTCAGGGTTTAGATATTTAAGTCAGGAATGATTGAGAATGAAATACAGCAATTAAAGTGGAACTTTTCAGATTGGGTGTCTTAGACACTACATCTTGATTTTAGTACAGCAGAATCATTCATAAATGAGGGAAGCTATTCAAATGTACTTGAAAGTTTGTTACATAACTTGTGAAAGTCTCAGAATCTCTTATGCTATAAGCTACAGTTTTACTTAGAGGATGGTTATTTTTACCTTTACATTATTTTTGTTCACTTATTATTTTATTTATTTATTTATTTACTTTTAAATTTACATCCAAGTTGGTTAGCATATGGTGCCACAATGATTTCAGGAGTAGATTCCTTAATGCCCTTATCTTTCCATTATTGGGCTACCCCCAGATCCCCTCCCAAGCCAACTAGTAGGGTTCTCTAGGTCCCTTTTAAATCTCTCGAAGGAATGAATTATGCCCTCTGGTTTCCTGCACCAGAATTTTCAGGCTCATGATACGGAACGGACTGACTGATGCGATATGCCTAAGAACACCATAAACCCGCGACAGTTGACGAGTATGAGTGAAGCACTATTTCTGCATACAGATTGGCAAAATGCCTGACGGCCATTAGTTGTGTTTAAATAGATGACAACTAAAGTCACAAGCACTCATATCCTGTTCCTCACCTGACAGGCTCCAACTCCAGGTGTCCCCGTCCTCTGTTACCAGCCTAGGACCTCCTTTTTTTGACACTCTCAGTTGAATTGCTAGACTCCGTGGCACACAATGAACTCATTGCAAAGCATCTCTAAGTTCCATCATAGCAATGAGATATTCTAGGTTCTTCTATTAAAAAAAACAACAACAACAACAACAAAACAACCACTCCAGGGCGCCTGGGAGGGTCAGTTAAGCATCCCACTCTTGACTTTGGCTCAGGTCGTGATCTCATGGTTTGCGGGTTCGAGCCCCATGTCGGGCTCTGCTGACAGTGCTGAGCCTGCTTAGGATTCTCTCTCTTCCTCTCTCACTCTGCCTCTCCCCCGCTCTCTCTCTCTCTCTCTCTCTCTCAAAATAAATAGAAAAATAAACTTAAGAAGCCACTTGTATTATTATGTCATATTTAATAATATGGTAACAATTTTGAAAATACATGGTTCAGGGATCAGATGGAGTAGACTCACTTTTCCCTGCTACTCTCCTGTAAATACAATTACATACCCTGTAAAGAACTGGACAGTTATAAAAGGACTCCAAAAGCACAAAGTAGACTACGAGGGAACAGAGTACTTGAAGAATGACATTACAGCAACTTCCCTGGGGTTTGTTTTTATCTCTCATATATCCTACTTGTGGCTACTGGAGAGAGTCTGCAGCTCAGGATTTCAGCAGACGTAGACAAATGAACGAAGGAAAACAGGGACTTAGCAAAGCAGTCCCAAACCCAGGGACTGGGCAGGCTCGTCTGCCCACAGCAGTGGACACAGTGGAAGCTGGGTGCAAGTCTAAAGCTTTTCCCCTAAGATGAGGAACAAGGAAAGGATGTCTGCTCTCAAGACAGTTACAACAAGGTACTGAAAGTTCTAGCCACTATGACAAGACAGTAAAAGGAAGGCATCTAGGCGCGCCTGGGTGGCTCGGTGGGTTAAGCATCCAACTTCAGCTCCGGCCATGATCTCATGGTTCATGGGTTTAAGCCCCGCGCCGGGCACTGTGTTGACAACTCAGAACCTAGACCCTGCTTTAGATCCTCTGTCTCCCTCTCTCTCTGCCCCTCCCTTGCTCGTGCTCTGTTTCTCTCTCTCTCTGTTTCTAAAAATAAATATTAAGAATTTTTTTTTTTTAAAGGAAGGCATCTAGGGGCACCTGGGTGGCTCAGTCAGTTGAGCGTCCAACTTCGGCTCAGGTCATGATCTCACACTTCGTGGGTTCAAGCCCCGCATCAGGCTCTGTGCTGACCGCTTGCTCAGAGCCTGGAGCCTGCTTCGGATTCTGTGTTTCCTTCTCTCTCTGCCCCTCCCCCGCTCACCTTTGTCTCACTCTGTTTCTCAAAAATAAATAAATGTAAAAAAAATTAAAAAAGAAATAAAGGAAGGCATCTAGATTAGAAAGGGAGCAGTAAAACAGTTCCCATTTGCAGATGTCATGATTGTCTGCTGTAGAAAGTCCTCAAGGGTCTACAAATAAAACTCCTAGAACTAATAAATAGATGAGTTGAGCAAGGTTGCAGAATACAAGATCAGCACACAGAATTCAGTCACATTTTTAGACAACACAATAAACGTGTGGAAACTGAAATTAAAATTCAATACCCGAAATAAGGCAGTCAGAGAAAGACAATGATCATATGATTTCACTCGCACGCTGAATTTAAGAAACAAAACAGATGAACATACGGGAAGGGAAAGAAAAATAAGATAAAAAGAGAGAGGGAAGCAACCCATAAGAGACTCTTAAATACAGAGAACAAACTGAGCGTTGCTGGAGGGGAGGTGGGTGGGGGGACGGGCTAGATGGGTGATGGGCATTAAGGAGGGCACCTGTCGGGATGAGCACTGGGTGTTATAGGTAAATGATGAATCCCCAAATTCTACTTCTGAAACCATTATGACACTATGTGTTAACTAACCTGGATTTAAATAAAATTAAAAAAAAATTCAACATCATGTCGGATTGCTCAACAGAAAGTAAAACAGGTCCACATGTAACAACATTACAAAGTGCTGATGAAAAGACATCAAAGACCTAAATAAATCGGGAACCATACCTTGCTCATAGATTGGAAGATTCTACATAGTAAAGACGCTGCTTATTCCTGCATTAGTTCACCAAGGCCACCATAACGCACCATAGACTGGGTGGCTAACACAACAGAAACGTATTTCCTCAGAGTTACGGAGGCTAAAGGTCAGAGATCAAGGTGTCAGCAGTGTCGGTTTCTTCTGAGGCTTTGTAGCTGTGTCCTCACCTGGTCTTTCCTTGCACTGTGTTGCACTCCTCTTTTTTTGGTTTGTTTAACGTTTATTTATTTTTGAGAGAGCGTGAGCAGAGGAGGGGCAGAGAGAGAGGGAGACAGAGGATCGGAAGCAGGCTCTGCGGGGCTTGAACTCACAAACCATGAGACCTTGACCTGAGCCAAAGTGGGACGCTCAACCCATGGAGCCACCCAGGCGTCCTGTGAAATTCCCTCTTCTTAAGGACACCAGTCATATCGGATGAAGGCCCACCGTAACCTAATGACCTCATTTGAACTTAATTATCTTTGTAAAGACCATATTTCTAGACACAGTCACCTTCTGAGGTACCCCCTCTCTGCTTCCCTTTTATGAGGATGCATGTGATTGAATTTAGGGCTCACCCAGAGAATTCAGAATAATCTCTCCATCTCAAGATCCTCAATTGAATTACATCTGCAAAGACTCCTTTTTATTGCCATACGAAATAGCATTCACAGGTTCCAGGGATTAGAATGTGGATATCTTTAGGAGGTCATTTTCAGTCTAGTACAGCTAGTATCTAGAACATCCCAAGAATTCCCAAATCTCAACAGGAAAAAAGAAAAAACCCATTTAAATAACGGGCAAGAAAAGACACAAAGAGACATTTTACCGTAAAGAATATACAGATGACAGATAAGCCCATGAGAAGTTCAACATTATTAGCCATTAGGGAAACACACATTAAAACCACCATGAGATACGGCTCCACACCTATCTGAAGGGCAAAAAAAAAAAAAAAAAAACAGTGACAAAAGTAAATGCTACCAAGGATTCAGAGAAACTGGATTGCTCATATGTTGTTGATGAAAATACAAAATGGTGTAGACACTTTGGAAAATAGTTTGGCCGTGTCTTGAAATCCTCAACAGGTACCTATCTATACTATCCAACAGTTGCTCTCCTGGACATTTATCTCAGAGAAATGAAGACATATGTTTATAAAAAAAAAAACAAAACCCTGTACACCTGTTTATAGGAGCTCTATTCATAATAGCCACAAACTGGAAACAACATTTAGTGGGTGAATGGTTAAACAAAACCATGTATGTTCCTACCATGAAATACTACTCAGCAATAAAAAGGAATGATTACTGATGCACACAACATAGATGGTTCTACAGAGAATTATTCTGAGTGACAAACGCCAATCCCAAAAGATCAAATGTTGTATTTGATCTTCCATTTATATAGCATTCTTTACGTAAAATTTTAGAAATAGAGAACAGATTAAAGGTTTCCAGGGTTTAAAGGAGGAAAGAGGAGGCAAAGGTGGAGGGAAAAGGATGTGGTTATCAAAGGCCAACAAGACGAATCCATGCAGTGATGTAATGTTCCATATCCTGACTATGTCAATGTCAATAATCCTGGTTGTGATAGTTTACTATTGTTTTGCAAGATGTTATAATTAGAGGAAACTGGATAAAGGACACTAGCAATCTCTCTGCATTATTTCTTACATGTAACTGCATGTGAATTTACACTTATCCCCAAATAAAAAGTTTAATTAAAAAAACGTATATGTAAGGCATAAGTAAGATTTGGAGCATTCTAGACTCAGTCTGTACTAAGACCGGGAACTTCTCATCTCTCAGGAGATCCTGATCCCTCTAGTGAGAAATAATATATATAAAATATAAAAATGCATAATAATATATGCATAATGTTTAAAATATAAAGTATAAATTAATAAAATATAAAGTTTAAGTATAGGCTTCGCAAAGCGGGTATCTCTATACCAAATTGCTGCTATTTCAGAAATTACATACTTGGGACACTTGGGTGGCTCAGTCGGTTGAGCATCTGACTTTGGCTCAGGTCATGAGTTCGAGCCTCACATCGGGTTTGCTGCTGTCAGCCCGTCAGCGCAGGGCTCACTTTGGATCCTCTGTCCCCTCTCCCTCCCTGCCCCTCCCCTACTTGTGCTCTCCCCCCAAATAAATAATCTTCAAAAATTACAGACTTCAGTAAGGACCATGTTGACCAACAACGTCATAAAAAATTTTATATAAATCTATTGGACTAAGTTGTCCTTCTACTATAGATAATTAACCCAGGTATCAACTGAATCGTAAACTGAAAACTCTGTTTTCTCTAAATAATATTCGGCAGGTCGTTAGAATCCTACAGCACCATTAGCCCCAAACCTATATTTCAATCACATCTCAGGTATTTTCAGTACAATTTTAATTTTTCCTAGCCACCATTTTAGCCATAGTTTCATAACCTTCAGAAACAAAACAAAACAAAAAAAACTATGAGAACCCTAAAATGAATAAGGTCAAGTCTTTACCTTTCCTTTGTAAAATTTCCTGCTGCTGTGCAAGTGCCCAAATTGTTCAGGTGGATAAGACGCTGTGTGCCTACAAACTCAACTTGACTTTCTGTGGTGATGACACTCAGAAAAAGCCACCTAATAAAAGGTTAAATCTCTCAGTATTTATAGTCACCAGCAGAAATGTCTTTTTCCTCACCTGTTTAAAATCACTAATAAATTCGTATCATATAGTTGAGATGTGGCTACTTGGAATTTTGCTACCAGAATTACCTTACATTCTACAATTTCAATTTAGTATCAAAATTTTATTAGTTCTCAAAAAATGATATCCAGCCCTAACATTCTTATTAACATGTATTAGAAAAACAGTTGCTCTTGTCCTCTGGATTTCTTGCCAGCCTTCCAAGATTCCTGCAAATAAGCAGGTGTGTGTTCCCAACATTATAAAGTTAGGAGGAATAAAACCTTAGACAACATGCACACACACACACACACACACACACACACACAAATAATAAACATTTGCCTAGCCAAGTATTATGTGATCTTATGCCTCTCTTCCTGCAAATAGATTTCTTTTTTTTTATGTTTATTTGTTTATTTTGAGAGAGAGACAGAGAGACAGAGACAGAGAGCAGGAGCACAAGCAGGGGAGGGGCAGAGAGAGAAGGAGAGACAGAACCCCAAGCAGGCTCCATGCCATCAGCACAGGGCCCGATGCGGGGCTCAAACCCACAAACTGCGAGATCATGACTTGAGAGGAGATCAAGAGTGGGATGCTTAACTGACTGAGCCACCCAGACAGTCTTGCAAATAAATTTTTTAAGACTAGACAGTTTTAGGAAAACTGATGATCCATTTATATACATTTATTATTTATAGAAATGGTAATAACAATTTACTCAAATCGATATATAAAAGTGAGTATTATCACATTTATTTTGTTCAAGATGTTATGACATCCCAGTTTATTTCAGTAATTAAAAATCAGTATTCAATAACCCCAGAAGAAAATAAAAGCTAACAATAATAATGAACGTTCAGCCTAAGGGTGTTTCGTTATCAAGTTGCCTTGAAGTCCCTGTTAGGTCTTTCAAAAGCAGATGCTTTTTCTGAGGTTTTTAAGTACATGAAGCTTTCTCCATCATATACAACCATCCTCCAACAAACAGAGGAAACACTGGATTATTGAACAGATTAATGTTCAGATAACAAGTAAATTAACAATGGATAACAATGGAGAAAAAAGAGCACATTCAATCAAAATCGATACCAATACAAAGGTAAGTAGTGCATGTAGACACAAATGCATGAATTGATTGACTCATATTAAAAATTCCCCAGAAGGACACAAAATATTTATTGAATATTCTATTTGAACTATCTCCCTTCTTCCTTTTTTGTTTTTTTCTGACAAGGACACTTTGACCTTAGATGTATAGTACTATAATAAAGAACCAAGATGAATAATTTTTAACATCTACATAATAGTGACAATTTCCTCCCGTGTTCTTGCACAAACAAAAGGAATTTCTTTTCTTGGGGCCCCTGGCCGGCTCAGTCAGTTAAGTGTCTGACTTCACCTCAGGTCATGATCTCGCAGTCCAGTTCGCGGGTTCAAGCCCTACATCGGGCTCTGTGCTGACAGCTCAGAGCCTGGAGTCTGCTTTGGATTGTGTCTCCCTCTCTCTCTTTCTCTCTCTCTCTCTCTCTGCCCTTCCCCCACTCACACTCTCTCTGTCTCTCTCTCAAAAACAAGTTAAAAAAAACCTTAAAAAATAAAACAAAATGCCGTTTCTCAAAATTTTAGTCTCCAGTTTCGTAAGAATTAAAAATACTCGTGACCAGGCTTATAGGTATTTACCATTTCCAAATTTGAAGAAATCAGTTCCCAACTTCCTAATGACTACAGTTCAAGTTAAATCTCCTCTTGTTTTATATATCCAGGGCTGAACTGGTTGTATGCCAAGCCTTTCTGATGAACTGTCTTGATTCTTAACCTTTTCTCCCCTTGAAAAATAAATATATATACGTATGTTTATTTCACCCCTCCCTCTTTCAGCTGGTTCCATTTGATAGGTCTGATGTGCTACTATTGTGAGTATATTTAAAATGAACATATGCACATACATATTAAGATTGTATGTTTAAAATTTAACTGCTTTGACAGGTAAAGTACATCTTTTAAACTATTAAATGAAAGAACCTGACTTCAAAACTCAATCTTAATATAGATCTTACAAGTTTGAACTGATCCTTTCCCTCGGTCTTCTGTTTCAAATTTCCTTTTTGGTTTTTCTTTACCCAAATATCTAAGTCATATTTAAGTTTACACAGGGCCCGTCAGACGAAAGGTCCCCGATTTATCAATCACGACTCCTTGGATGGTTTCTGGACTTTGAATGCTTTGTACAAAACTCACTGCGAAGTGAAACAAAGCCTTGCCCTCAGACATCTTGCCTGCTCTAGGGTCTGATCCGTCTTTCTCACGCCTCATGGAGTAATAACTTCTCGGCACACTCTACTGCACCTTGGGTTCTCCCACCCCATTACCATTTACTCAGATTCAGTGGGAATCATTCAACATCATTCATTCATTAGTTTTGACCACTCGCTATACGTATAGTGATACAGGAGGAAAAGAAAAGAGATGTAGGTTTATGGAATTTACAGTCTAGTTGGTGAGGCAGAAAGAGAAGAGTAGCAGACAGCATCTTCATTTCAGAAACTGATTGTCATTCATCAAGCACAGATACTTTTGGAGGAAGCAGAGGCGAAAGACCCCGTAACAAGCAAAAAGGAATAGGCAAAAAGAAAACTATAAGTGGTTTAAACCACACACTTGCCAATCTGATTAACTTTGCAGGATTAAACTTTAATGTATTATTGTCATTATTAATTATGACAAATTCTACCTAGTTTTGTAATGGGCAGCCTCCAAGAGTCTTCCTGCCAAGTTTTTACAGCTTTTCTCTCAGGTAATTTTCTCCCACCAATGTATGGGGATGCCAGATGAGAGCGATTTCTCTTGCAAAGCCTTTGGATTAATTTATGCAAATACAGGCAGTTCATTCTTGAATTTCTGATTCTCTATCCAGACATTATCACCTAATAGCTACCACTTACTGCTCATCATGCTTTGACATCCATTATTTAATTTGCCACGGTGGAACAGTACTAACCCAAAACCTCTTTGTGACAGCCGTGATTTTTTTGTCAGACAACAACATATCTATCATTCATTTGCAAGTCCTCAACCAAAGTAATCACCCAGAGGATTTGGGGGACAGAGGTTCACCCCTTCACCACTGGCATGCAATTCATTCAGTCAAACCTCTCTGTGTGCAAAAGTAGCTTCTAGGCCCTTTGTTAAGGAAACGCATGATCTATTTTAGTAGCTTTTCTTTTTATTCAGAGAAAATACTTTTAGAAATTGAAAACACCACAATACAAACGCACCATTTTAATGGACTAAAGCAAGTAAACCTCTCTATGTTTTTTTTAAAGATTTAAAGAATTCCTTATAATATTTTTCCAAAGTAGGGCTGGTTGTAAGAATTACCTAAATACTCCGTTTGTATCCATTTGAGAAGGTTAAGTGTATTGGATTTGGTCCTCTCTTCACTTGAGTGAAGAAATCTGCTGATCAGAAATAAGTCTAGTAGCTAAAATTCCTGTGTCAGTTTTAAGAGGGTTAGTTGTTAACAAAATATACCAGAGGATTGTCTGTATACAAAGAAAATTAATGAACTATTTAAGTATGTTATGGGAATTTGAAAAGATTTGAAGACTAGAAGAAGAGAGAACAAAAACTGTTGACTAGTGGGGCGCCTGGGTGGCTCAGTCGGGTGTTTGACTTTGGCTCAGGTCATAATCTTAGGGTTCATGGGGTTGAGCCCCACGTCAGGCTCTGCGCTGACGGCTCAGAGCCTAGAGCCTGCTTTGTATTATGTGTCTCCCTCTCTCTCTCTGCCTCTCCCCTGCTCATGCTCTGTCTCTCTCTCTCTCTCAAAAATAAATAAACATTTAAAAAAATTTAAAAAATCGTTGACTAGTAACCCCATGAAGCACAAGACTACAATCACATTTCATCTTCACATTTTATAATAAATGTCATTAATTGAGAACATACTATTTCCTAGGCATTCTACAAAAAATGTTGCACGTATCAGCTCATTTAATCCTCAAAATAATATCCATGATTTGTTTTTTTCATGGGTTAAACATGAAGAAACTAATGTTTAACCAAACTTATATTTAGCTATGTTCCTACAAATTTACTACATGTATGTATAATATACAAATATATATGTATATATATATATGTATATATACAAATATATATATGTATATATACAAATATATATATGTATACACACACACACATACACACACACACACACACATATACAGATGGTAAATGTTCTGTGGGATTTATTCCATTAAAATGGGACATATGCTTATAAGCTAAGTGTTGCTCCATTAGATGATTTTATCTTCATTTCTTTTGAAGAGTTCCTTAAAGTCTAACTCTCTTTTTCTAGACATTTATACCTTTTAGTAAAGGATAGATATTGTCCAACCCAGACTCCAGAAATACACTTGGAAAAGAGACGTGGGAATATATCTAGGAATTATAGATCCACCCTCTTATTTTTCACCGTCATCCCAGGGGTTTTCAGGGATTCCATCAAAACCCTTTCCATGGAGCCCAAGTTGTCCTCAATATTTTGGAAAAGCTATAGTGTATACAATTACACACGTGATAAGCAGAATCTCTCCGAATTCTTTGAATTGGTTAACAAGTAATAAGACAGTCTTCTCATGTATATACAACAGCTCCAAAATTTGTATACCCAGAGCTCATTTTCTTATTTGTGTAAAGATGATACACATTCCTAGATAAATGATATATTCAGTTCTATGACACCGATATTCAGTGTTCACCTAAACCAGAGGTCATGAACTGGCAAGCCCTTTATGTGACTTCTGCCTGCAGGTGAGTTTTGTTTGGGCCTAGCCAACGATTTTAAAACGTTGTAAACTGGATACCTTTCAACAACGTGTAGATTCATCTTTGCTGTGTTTTCTGTTAGTCCCCATTTTCTCACACCTAGGTGTCTTCCTCATATTGCCTGCCTTGTCCCTAAAGACACTCAAGTTGGAGACAGGCCTCACAGCGTGTGAGCACAAGAGAGACAACCTCGATGTCAATACCCTACAGCCACTGGCTTGTTCATCCCCATTAGCTTAACAAGTTACTCCAGTCCCCTAGAAAAACACACACGTTCCGTCCAAGTATTTCTACAAGTCCCTACGAGTTGTCTCACATGTAATCACGAATAAATCAACCCGTATCACGCGCTGCTGCAGCTGCTCTGGGCTTTCGTCAAGCACGTATGTATGCACCATCACCTGCCACCATTTACTGTATCCGCTGGTCATTCATCATCCGCCACTGGGCGTCCATCATCCGCCACTGGGCATCCATCATCATTTGCTGGGCATCCACTGAGTACCGCCATGTCTGTTGGGCGTCCACAATCTCCCACCAGGCATTGTGGTCTCTGTTGATGCTCTGCCATTTCACCACCAGCGCCTTCCATGAGAATGCTGCTTCCCTGGCTTGGGTGCTGTTACCTGGTGCTGCCCTCAAGATATCACATGGTACTGCATTTGCTTCAGTCTTTATTGTACTCAGTGTTCCTTGCAGAAGTTAGGTCTATGCCCCTCGATACTTTGTGGAATGTTCTGTTACCCAAACATTGAAAGACCAATGCTTGTCTCTGCCCCCTTCACAGAATCTCTGCGCAAAACGGCTTTTTGTTTTCTTTTTCGTTTTCTCCTTATTGTCGTCTCCCTAGGGTTTACACACTCTGTAGGGCTAATTTAGAGTTGATTTACAGATGCCTTAAATCCGGTCCTCCGCCCTCTGAGAGACTAAGCGGTGACCTTGCCAGTCTTGTGTGCTTGTACATACCTAGACTTTATCCCTGTATCTGGCATCTTTTAAATGAATAAATGAATAACTCATGAGGTTAGATACTGGGGATTTCCTGCCCCCACACATCCAGACCTATGAATCTTTCACAGGGCAACCAAACTTGTTGGTTCAAATGTCTTCTAATATCTCCCTTCCCTCTTCAGATACACATAATCATTTTGCTGCAAGCTCTTTATCCTATGGCAAAAAAAAATTTTACCAGGTAAGTTTCAACTTTAAGTGTAAAATCAATATACTTATGAAAAATTACAGTGACCTATATTAAAGAATACAATCCAGAAGTTCTGGTTGTTGTTTGTATCTCTAGAGTCTGCTTTCTCTAGTTATTCTTTGCACTTTATTTCTCTTCTTTTTTCCTTAGAGGTATGCAGCTTTGGCAGATTAATTACTGCTTTCATTCTCCAATAAATTCACAAAATAAATTCAAAAGGTAATTTTAATGAACATTCCAATGCTACTTGTAAGGGTCGTATGACCACAGGCACATAGCCAGCAATGTCTAGGCTAAGTAATAGCAACTAGCACCTAACTGAATGCTTGCTTCGTGTCACGCCCTGATGGTAAGGAAGGTGACGATGATAATTATAATAGCTGGCTTTAACCGAGCACAATATGGGAGGAAAAACGTTCCTGGGACCCTGCAAATTAAACTGGCAAAAGGCCGATTAACAAGAGAGTTTATTATGATACATATGAACGCCTTCATAGAAAACAAAACCCAAAGAAGCAGCTGGATCTGGGGCTTATGGACCATCGTAACCAAGAGCAATATATTGGGAGAAGTGATAAGACAAAAGAAAAAGGCTTTTGGAAACCAATTTGACAATTTCATATTAAAAAAAAAAAAGAAAAGGGCTTTGAGCTTCTAGGGGTGGTATATCGTGGAAGGTAAATATGTGGAGAAAACTAATAGAAGGTAAAGGTTATTTTACTAAGGTTTGCTATACAGATTCAATTTCGTGCGATCCTGGGGAGGATAAGTGTGTTTCCAGAGATTAAGAGCAATTCTCTTCAGGGTGCTTGGCTGGCTCGGTTGGTTAAGCTTTCGACTCTTGATTTCGGCTCAGGTCATGATCTCACGGTTCGTGAGTTCGAGGCCTGCCTCAGGCTCCATGCTGACCCTGGGGAGCCTGCTTAGGATTCTCTCTCTCTCTCTCTCTCTCTCTCTCTTCGGTCCCTCCTTCTTTCTCTCTCTCTCTTTCTCGAGATAAAGAAACAAACTTAAAAATATATGAAAAAGAGGTGCCTGGGTGGTTCAGTCAGTTAAGCCTCCAACTCTTGATTTTGGCTGAGGTCATGATCTCATGATTTTGGGGGAATCCAGCCCCACATCAGGCAGGCTCCGTGCTAACAGTACAGAGTCTGCTTGGGATTCTCTCTCTTTCTCTTTCTCTGCCCCTCTTCCGCTCGCTCTCTCTCTCTCTCTCTCCCTCAGAAATGAAATAAATAAATAAATAAATAAGAATAAAATGGAACATAGTTTCAAACAGAGAGGGAGGCAAACCATAAGAGACTCTTAAATACGCAGAACAAACTGAAGGTTGAGGTGGGGGGGGGTAGTGGGTGATGGGCATCGAGGAGGGCACTTGATGGGATGAGCCCTGGGCATTGCATGGAAGCAATGGATCCCGGGAACCCACCCCCGAAACCAAGAGCACACTGTATATGCTGTATGTGAGCCAATTTGACAATAAGTTATAATAAGTAAATAAGTTAATGAATTCAAAAAATATCATTAGCTATAAAAAAAGAAAAGAAGAAAAGAAACCTTTATGTAGAGAGATAGACAGATATAGATATAAAGAGTAATTCTCTTCTTGGCATGGGAGAGAGAAACTCTAAAGGAGGGAAATTTATACTCCACCGTTGGACCGAAAGGGGGAGTAGAGCGCTTTTTGTCCATCTATCACTTCTCAGTTGCCTTTAGCTCAAAAGAATTCGTATGCCCAAATGGCCTACTTTGGGGTGACACTCTCTGATCCTTCAGCACTTAACTCTGTGTCTGCTACCTCATTTACTGCTCACAGTCAATAAAGGTAAGGAAAGCTGAAGCATACAATCTTACTGGATTTTAGGGCGGCCGTAAAAGGCTAACCTCCATTCTCCTTTCGATGGCCGATATTAAGGGCCCCACTTCCCCAGCTGTTCAGACTTGTATTTCTGCCACCGAGCCCCGGAAATGTGAAGACTCAATGCTGGTTCTTGCTTCCTGACTTGATACGGCTCTAGAGACACAGAGTAACGTAACTGAAAAAACAACCTCCGGTAGATCCAGGAGTCATTTCTCCGGACCCTAGAGTGATAATAACAGTTAACGCTTATCGTACGTTCACTAGAGCTATACATGGTCCTAGCTGCTAGACACTCTTTTAGAACCATAGCTTTCTTCACAATAATTTCATTATTTTGCGTTTATAATGCATCTGTAATGCATTTCAGTGCATTTCAGACTCTTAACACCCTCTTAGACACAAAGTTTGAAAGCCCAGGTTTCAAAGCCTTTATTATCATGTGATTCGAAGACACAATGAAGAAGTGGGGAAGGGTCAGAATATATCTTCAATTAGTTGAAGGATTTTCATGCTCCTCTGGCTCCAAAAGATAAGAGCCAGATAAATGGGAGAAGGTAAAGAAGCACATTAGGGTTCAATTAAATGGTCTTTATTGATGAAAAGCTCTACTTTTCAAGGAAACTCCATTGCTGGAGTTTGTACAAAGAATTTCTCCTTCGAGTAGGAGTTTGAACTAGGTATTTTCTAGGTGTTTTTCTATGTTTTGAGATTCTGTAATTAAACTTCCTACTGCTGTCACTTTGAACAAGTTACCTACTTGGAGTCTGAAATTATCATTATGGAGGTCGAAGTATACGGCTTTTGTGTATGATAGGGAGATGAAAAGAATTACTATTTCATACAACAGGGTTATGTGCCTATAGTTGTGAGAATCAATTTGCTGGAGCTAATCAGTAATTAGTCCAAGGAAAAAAAGTAAATTCTTTCTGTTCCTAGATGAAAACACTACTCACTAATTAGATATTATTTTGATAACTCAGAAGACATTTTTCTCTCTTATTGCCATCTAAGTGAACATATAAGAAAATCTACTTAGAAATGAATGGACTGGGTATCCATAACCTTCACTCTTACACATTATGAGATGATTAAGGATAGCCTCCTTAGCCTCTATTTCAAAGGGCAGTCATTCAATCTTGAAAACTGCCTTTCACTTCTTTCTCTTCCTCCTTAGTCAAATTTCTATATTCTGTGAGTGCCGAAATTTGTTTTGTGTTAAATAAAGCATCAGAAATCTAAAATCTTAGCACAAGTTTTCACTCCTATGTGGATCCTGAGAAACTTAACAGAAGACCAGGGGGGAGGTGAAGGGGGGGGAAAGTTGCAGAGAGGGAAGGAGGCCAACCATAAGAGACTCTTAAAAACAGAATAAACTGAGGGTTGATGGGGGTGGGAGGGAGGGGAGGGTGGGTGATGGGCATTGAGGACGGCACCTGTTGGGATGAGCCCTGGGTGTTGTATGGAAACCAATTGGACAATAAATTATATAGAGAAAAGATAAAGCAAAATGAGAAAAAAAAAAGAAATCTAAAATCTTTGCACTCTAATTGCTTTGCATTCCAAATATACCAAAGACAGGTGCTCTGCACATTGTTCACATAAAACTAAGTCCCCAAAATAAGCTTTGTGAGTTTTTTCCATGACTTAATGACAGGACAGTGTTTCTTTTTTAAATAAGAATATCAAGGGGCGCCTGGGTGGCTCAGTCGGTTGAGTGTCCGACTTCAGCTCAGGTCATGATCCCGCGGTCCGCGGGTTCGAGCCCCGCATCGGGCTCTGGGCTGATGGCTCAGAGCCTGGAGCCTGCTTCTGATTCTGTGTCTCCCTCTCTCTCTGCCCCTCCCCCGTTCATGCTGTGTCTCTCTCTGTCTCAAAAATAAATAAACGTTAAAAAAAATTTTTTATAAATAAATAAATAAGAATATCAACATGACAAACAGGTTGAGTGAGATTTTTTTCTACACTGTGGATTTCTCACTGAGAAATGGTTAATAAAATAGGTAGTAGAGATGGAATTTGAACTACCTGTTTATTTATCTCTATTTTCTTTTCTTTTTTAAAAAAATGTTTATTTATTCTGAGAGAGAGAGAGAGCGCGCGCGCGCGCGCACACAAGTGGGGGAAGGGCAGAGAGAGAGAGGGAAAGAAAGAACCCCAAGCAGGCTCCAAGCTGTCCGCACAGAGCCCAAAAGTGGGCCTCGAACTCACAAACTGTGAGATCACGATCTGATCAAAATCAGGAGTTAGACGCTTGACTGACTGAGCCGCCCGGATGCCCCGGCTTATCTCTATTTTCATTATTTAATTACATGTTAAGAGATATGTGAGGGTCTTTATGGAAGTGTATGTACAATTACAAAGCAGCCCGAGCCATGGCAGATCCTTATTTCTATTTTCTACGCAATTGTAGGATCGCGCCCTCTGTGGATTTTAACCCTATTCAGAAAGCAGCAGGGAAGAAAGTATTCTGAATCAGTACTTACAGTACACATAGGATAGTTAGGTCAGACCGTGTTCTGCAGAGCAAAAGCTTTCCTTATTCTAGATAGAGTTCAGTTTTTAGAATGCCAAAGAATTACACTAGCTAAAAACCATACAGTATTTTCGCCTCACGATTATGTAGGAAAAAACCTTGAGGGAGAACCAAAAGAAAGACATTTAATATTTCCCAAGCACTTATTTATTTTTCTATTTTGCTTTACCTCCATCTCATATATTCTTGGTTTAATATCGTCTCCATATTTGTATTTATAGGGAGAAAGAACTTTTCTGGGCTCCCTATTTTAGTAACAAGTACAGAGGAGAAAAGTTAAATATGTGGTGTTGAACTAATAGCCCAAGCTAAGTTTCATATATTTCATTTGAAATGGAAAACATATTCAAAATCGAGTGTAGATAAATAATGAAAAGTAAATTCCTTGTGTTCTTTTAAAAAAAATTTTTTAGCTATTAATTTTTTTGAGAGAGAGAAAGCAAGCCGGGGAGGGTCAAAAAGAGAGGGAGAGAGAAATCCCAAGCAGGTTCTGTGCTGTTAGCACAGAGCCTGACCGGGGGCTCGAACTCACGAGCTGTGAGATCATGGCCTGAGCCAAAACCAAGAGCTGGAGGCTTAACAGACTGAGCCACCCAGGGGCCCCAATTCCTTATGTTCTTTGAAGTCTTTCTTGTGATGGGAGAGACTGATGTCTGATTTTCAATTCCTCAAAAACTTGATTACAATCTCTGTATATGCATGAATGTCACCCGTGGGTGAGACATAAAAACCATCATAATCAACCCTTATGTTCTCTAAAAGGGATATAGGGGTAAAGAATAAAGACAGCAAGCGATTTCTACTAAACATTATAATACATTTTGCTTAATTACCAATAAAATGAAAATTTTTGAATAGAAAAGTTATATTAAAGCTAAATATCAACATTAATCATATACATGTTTGAATTTTGGAGTTTCCTATTCTTTGCTCCAATTCTAACTAAAAACTACTGTGTTTTAACTAGATCTGTTTTCATCAAATGACTCTTAAATAATGCCGTATTAATATTGTGACTTTGGGCAAATCAATGGATATATCTAAGAATTAGATTCTCCTTTACTAATGACTAGCTCTTACTGTGTACTTATCGTGGTATTTTAATCTACATGATCTCACCTAGCATCTACTTGATAGGTATTTGTAAATATTAAAGACTGAAATTGAAAAAATTTAGTAAGCTGTAAATCTTGACACAATTTTAAGATATTATTTTTTATATTACATTGAACCAAGTCTCTAGCTATAATTAAAAAAAATATGCATAAAGGGGTGCCTGGGTGCTCAGGCGGTTGAGTGTCCTACTTTGGCTCAGGTCATGATCTCACAGTTCATGAGTTCGAGCCCCACATCCGGGTCTGTGCTGACAGCTCAGAGCCGAGAGCCTGCCTCAGATTTTATGTCTCCCTCTCTCTCTGCCCCTCCCCCACTTGCACTCTGTCTCTCTTTCAAAAGAATAAATAAATACATAAACATTTTTTTTAAAGCTATGCATATGAAAATGTACACTGTGTATTTCCACCTCTACCAAAGCAAATATTCTGGAGGTATTTTCTTGGTTTTAGTATTATATATATACATATATATGTATGTATACATATATATACATGTATATGTGTATATAGGTACATATATGTATATATACATATATGTGCATACCTACACATATACATGTATGTATACGTGTATGTATATGTATAGGCATACATATACATACCTACATATATGTAGGTATACATGTATGTGCATGTGTAGGCATGTACATATGTGTATGTATACATATATGTACATGCCTACACATATACATATACATGTATATATATGGGCTCGGTTTAATTATAATGAAGTAAGGTAAATGTCTTATAGTTTATATATATATATACATATATATATATTTTTTTTTTGGCTCGGTTTAATTATAATGAAGTAAGGTAAATGTCTTATAGTTTAAGTAGAGTAGGAAATTTAAATGAATACTTCCCCAAAAGTTATTTCATTTAAAAACGTAAAGGCAATTGTTGAAGACCACCATTTCATAAATAATTACAAATTACTGAATTTTTACTGTGACTCATTCACCTAAGTTTCGTTTTAATTAGTTATGTAAATAACCACATAAAAGAGGGAAGAGGCAGTAAGGAAATCTAAGACTGTATTTAATTCTGATGTAGACTATTGTGCCAGTGTGATTAAGAACTGTCTAGTTTTTGCTGTGAAATAAATAAAGAATCTTAAAAGATATTGCTCATGCCATTATATGACACTTGTAACTCTCATGTTCTCTTGCATTTTTTTCAGACGTGTTAGGATTACTTGAAAAAAAATGACAATTTAACAGTGCACAGGTGATAGTTAACAGGAAAAATGAAAGTACAGAAGGGCGGGGGGGGGGGGGGGCGCCTGGGTGGCTCAGTCGGTTAAGTGACAGACTTCCCCGGATCATGAACTGGGTCATGATCAGGTCAAGATCTCCCTGTATGTGAGTTCCAGCCCCGCGGGGGACTCTGTGCTGACAGCTCAGAGCCTGGAGCCTGCTTGGGATTCTGTGTCTCAGTCTCTCTGCCCCTCCCCCACTCGTGCTCTGTCTCTGTCTCTCAAAAATAAATAAACATTGGGGCGCCTGGGTGGCGCAGTCGGTTAAGCGCCTGACTTCAGCCAGGTCACGATCTCGCGGTCCGTGAGTTCGAGCCCCGCGTCGGGCTCTGGGCTGATGGCTCAGAGCCTGGAGCCTGTTTCCGATTCTGTGTCTCCCTCTCTCTCTGCCCCTCACCCGTTCATGCTCTGTCTCTCTCTGTCCCAAAAAAATAAATAAATGTTGAAAAAAATTTTTTTTAAAAAATAAAAAAAATAAATAAAAAATAAATAAATAAACATTAAAAATGAAGAAAAAATAAAAAATAAAAATAAAAGTATAGAAAGGAAAAATAGTAGGGCCACAAAGGTAAAACCTCAACTCACTTATGGCCTTAAGGAAATTACTATATGCCTCTACGCTATAACACAATAACAATAACAAAAATAGGATTAATAATAGTGAGAGCTATGATATATATTGGGGCCCAGCTATATGCCAAACACTTTACTCAAAACTTATGACTTAACCTAATAAAACTACATGAGGTAGGTACTATTATTTACCTTTTATAGATAAGGAAACCTAAGTCCAGGTTGTACAATGAGGAAGTATGGATCTAACCTCAAAGTCTATACTCTTTCCAGTTTGCTTTGCTGTGTCATATAAATAATACCAGTCCCTCAAATTTAATATTTTTACTTAGATTGTTCATCAAAACCTCAGAGCAGTCCTTCATTATAGGTATTATTATTCATACCTAACAAATCTGGCAGGAAAAAAAAATGCATATGTGTTGACTTGAAAAAAATATGCTTGGGCACCTGGGTGGCTCAGTCAGTTAAGTGTCCAACTTCAGCTCGGGTTGCGATCTCACGGTTCGTGAGTTCGAGCCCAGCAGCCAGCTCTGTACTGGCAGCATGGAGCCTGCTTGGGATTCTCTCTCTCTCTCTCTCTCTCTCTGCCCCTCCCCTGCTTGTGCTCGTGCTGTCTCTCTCCCTCTCAAAATAAATAAACATTTTTAAAAAAGAAAATAGCCATATATAACTTCTAAAGGTTAAATCCTGGAGTAGTCTTTGTCAAATTGGAGCATACGTTCTTAAATCATCTCAAAATGGAAACAAACAGAATTATATTCTTTTTCAACAATAAAGGTTATGTTTGTCAATGCAATCTTGGGATATTGATCTGATCTGTCAGAGATCACTTCTGCTGAGCAGCAGGTGCATTCCAAAAATTGCGATTACATATTCACTGCATTTTTTAGTCAGCCAAGTCAGATAACTGAAACCACAGAATTCATCCGGGGATTGAAATTAAACATTTTCCTTTATTAACTAATTAAATAAATCAAATAATTCTCAAAATGTCTTTCACTTTGTACATTTAATTTTATAGCTATCAGATTTGGTTTCTGCATCCTTTCTAAAATATCTTTCTGCATCCTTCCTAAAATATCTATCTAAATGAAATTAAAACCTTATTTTACCCAGAAGCCACTCCATCCCATTCAACCCTGTGACCAAACTCTACTATCTTTAACACTCTAAGAAACTCTTGTGGGTCCAGAAACAACCAGTTAGCCACCAGGATGGAGATGTTCCAACAATCTTTGATCTAACAATGATCAAAGAAAATAAAGGTCATAATTAAACTATTATAACTCAAGTGCTAAATCACAGTGAATATAATTCAATATCTGTTTTTTAGCACTGAACAAACAAAACACAGGAAATACAAATGTGTTAATCCCAATCCCTACTGACAAGGGAGTTTATAATATACTTATACACGTGTGTGTTTGTATGTGTCTGTGGGAAGCACAATTTGGAAAAAGAGATAATGGACAGGGGCGCCTGGGTGGCTCAATCAGTTGAGCATCCGATTTTGGCTCAGGTCACGATCTCACAGTTTGTGAGTTCGAGCCCTGCATCGGGCTCTGAGCTGACAGTGCAGAGCCTGCTTGGGATTCTCTCTCTCTCTCTCTCTCTCTCTCTCTCAATATAAATAAAAGAAAGTAAAAGAAAATTTTAAATAAAGATAATGAACAACGTGGGGTTACATGCTAATGATGCAATGTATTGAACACATAATATATAGTTCAGAAATACAGTGGAGGGACATGTCCCCATGGTCAACCAGTGCAAAAAGAGCTTACAGCAGCAGTATTTAAATGACCATGATAAAGTAGGTGACATTTTCCCAGTTATCAAACTGCTTCATAAATGGTATTCTTCATACTTGCTAGATATACTCAAAGCCAACTCGACATTGAGGAAAAACAGAGAAATGCAACTTAATTACACGTGACATTCAGGATCGCATCTTTTCACTAATAGTTTATTAAAAATACAACTGCTTATATTTTGTAGCTTTCAGAGATATCTAAATTCTTGCTAGTTCTTGTGAAAGAAAAATAGATATAGTGTAAAATGTCATGACAAATACTATGGAACAGAAACATGACGGCAAAAACATCCGGATAAAGCTAATATATTGATAACATTTTTACTAATAGATTGACAAAATATATACTGATAATTACACTAATATATTGATGTCTAGATAGATAGATAAAAAATTTACCTCAATTACTATCTGCTGTGTTAAAAAAAGGCACTAATACCTAAATAAAATGACCATTACTTGTGAGTCTCTCTCTGCCCCTCCCCCGCTTGTGCTCGCACTCCCTTTCAAAATTAATAAATAAACTTCTAAAAAAAATTTTTAAGAAAGAAAGAAAGTTCACCCTGTATTAGGCCTTGTGTTTGGCATTACGAATACAGAAGTGAATAAACAGGGCCCTAGCCCCAAAGGAACTTACTCACTTTTTGCAAAATACTCAAATAACTTAAATGTCACATAGTCTAAAAAAACAAAAACAAACACAAACAAATAAATAAATAAATGTTACATAGGCTAGCATTTTCTATGGTAGTGTCACTAGGTAAAACTTCTGATTTTCAGCATCAGCCTTGAACAATTCCTAGGGAATTTTTTTTTCTTTTTTTTTAAATAGCAGCTTCAGGTTTCTTTATTGTTACTATAGTACCAGGAACTCTGCTAATCACTTTACACATTACGGCGTCTGAGCCTCAAATAACAACATTACAGGGTGTATCGTATGATCTTGTTTTACAGATAAGGAAGCAATGGCTTTGGAGTATAATTATTCAACATCATACCAAAAGTGTCAGAGTCAGAATCTGAAGCTACTGCGTTTTTTTTTTTTCTCATTTTTTTTTTTTTTTTAAATTATTGTCCAGTTCCTAGAGAAATTTCAAAATCAGCAGCGGCTAAATTCAGTGACTCTGACTAAAGGTAACTCATGGAGATCTAAGATATCTATTTCTTTTTTTTTTTTCCCTTTTTATTTTATTTTAGAGAGAGAGAGAGAGAGAGCACGTGCGTGCAAGCCAGGGAGAGGGGCAGAGGGAGGGAGAGAGAACCTTAAGCAGGCTCCACGCTCAGAGTGGAGTCCGTTGTGGGGCTCAACCCCACGACCCTGGGATCGTGACCAGAGCTTAAATCAAGAGTCAGACACTCAACTGACTGAGCCACCCAGGTGCCCCTGAGATACCCATTTCTAATTAAAATCCTTGAGGCAAATAGTGGTTTTGTAACATCCTTCAGGAAGTAAGATGAAATGCAGAAGGGGAGAATGCCTATGTCTACATGACAACAAAGGTTTGCACCATTTGTGGGTGGTACTGTCCATGAAAGGATTAGTCGCATTCCTTTTTCAAAGGGGCTTTTTAACATTGCAAGTGAAATGTATCGGAGGTGCCTCGTCAGTCCATCTGTCAATGCAGATGTCAATAAGCATGAAATGCCACTAAATCTCGGTGGTATTTCTCGAGGTGTCATAGTGCTATAGGAAATGGGTTTTGGTATCGGACGAACATGGATTTAAATCCTTATGTTACCATCTTCTCACCTGGGACAAATGACTTTTTACTTCTGAATCACAATGTCTTCATCTGTAAAACAGAAACGAGCATCTAACAGATGGCACTGAGGGTCTGCGGTCATGTGTATGGAACACCTGGCATTTAGTATGCGCGTGATATTGTAATATTATTAATGAAATTACTCTGAGGAATTTATTCCAGTAGAATGTTATTTTGGAAGCCCTGAAAAGACGTGACCAGGAAAATTCTGTTTAACTTCACATGCCACCAACTTCTGACCATCTGTCCCCAAAAAAGATAGGATAGTAGAATGAGATCACAGAACAAGAAAAAAGAATGCAATATCTCATAAGCCAGCTTACAAATGCGATGACTGTCTAGCCTTGTGAATAGTATTTGATTAGCGTCTTTGTGTGTGTATAGATAGACAGATAGATAGATGGAGAGGGAAATAATCATGCATATTTCATATATATATATATTGATGGAGAGGGAAATAATCATACATATTTCATTTTCCCATTCATATATGCTTTTGTTGCCATTTCCATGTTAAAGAAAAAAAGTTTGGGGCGCCTGGGTGGCTCAGTTGGTTAAGCGTCCGACTTCAGCTCAGGTCATGATCTCACGGTTCATGGATTCGAGCCCTGCATCGGGCTCTGTGCTGACAGCTCGGAGCCTGAAGCCTGTTTCAGGTTCTGTGTCTCCCTCGCTCTCTGCCCCTCCCCCACTCGCGCTCTGTCTCCCTCTGTCTCAAAATTTAAAAAAAAAAAAAATTAAGAAAAAAAAAGAAAAAAGTTTGTGTCTGTCATTTTGAAAACAAAGCTCCTATGAGCTACCATGAAGCATCCTATGTAAGAGGCAGTGACTGACCCTCTAGGGATTAGATGGGGGGTTGTGCTGTGTAGTAAGGAATCTTTGCTGTCCCAGGTCAGATGTGGAAAAAACCTTAAGCTCCAGGCTAAAGACTCCAGTGCTCATCCTGATTCTCTTTCTGTTACTATCTTTTGGGACTCTGCACAAACAAAAGAAATGGAACATAAAATATATATAGGGCCAAATGACGAAAGAGAATATGAGAAGTTTTGTGTATAAATCCTACACCTGAACCTTAATCATGGACTGACCCACCCCCCCGGGACTCCATTTGAGAAGGCTTTTGGCAAAAGAACAAATTGCCTCTGGTTGCAGCCTCATTTTCCAGTTGTCTGCACAGGTCTTTAGGGGTAATAAAGGGTGCCTAGACCTGAATCTGGTTCGTATCAGTGGATAACTAGTAAGGACAGTGGAAGCAAAATTGTAGAGATGTGTTATCTTGGGTGGGAGACTGTAGTTGATATCCTAAATATTTAACTCATTTGTGCATAATCTTTCCATTTATCATTGAAGAACCTTGGAAAGCAGATAAAACAGGCAATTTTCTCAAGCTTTCGGAAGGGAAACTAAATCCCAAGGTGGGTGCACACATACAGACAGTAGAACAAATCTTTCTCCTCCCTTCCCTACACTCATTAGAACCACAGAATATGGATTCTTCTGTGCCCTGCGTATCGGAAGCAGAGTTAGGCACCTGTGAACGGTATCGAAGTTTTACGCATAAAATCTCTAAAACGGCCTCATATTCTAAGTAATAATCCTTGAAACTCAAGGCGACAACTGCTTCTCGTGAACAGTGGGGCCCTGGGCTCGTTCAGACTCACATCGCCGCTACTCTGAAAGGCCACTGGGGAATGGTTTCAGTCCAAGGCTAGCAAGTATTTCAAATAACTCTACACTTTAATGAAAATCTCTCCAGTTGCTAGATGTCAACTTATTTGTAAGAGAACTGGAGGCATTAGGCACAGGACAAGATTTTAGGGGTTTATTCAGCAATGAGTTCTGTTTTCTGAAATATGGCAAAGTGGGCTTTTTGGAACAACACTACCAAATAAGTATATTGGATATATGGATGTGTGTGTGTGTGTGTGTATACATATCAAAGAACTGACAAGATAGTAAGGAATAACGACGGCAAAATTTTAGTTGGGGGCGGAACCCCGATATAGGATTGAAGCACCTTTTGCCCTATAGATAATTTGCTAAACAAGGGAGTTTGAAAGTATGCAGACAGGAATGCAAACAGATCATCCTCATTTTAAGTCGGCTTCCTAAAGAACTATACCCTGATAGAAGGGTAAACCAGACCCAAACCTGAACCACACTCTCACCCCTGCAGTTTGTAAGGAAAAGTGCCTTGCTGTGGAGGGGTGAAGGGAACCTGTTTCTGATCAATTCTAACCACAAGCCAGGGCACACAGTGATTTGCAATGGTCAAAAAAACTCAAGCTATACATTTAGTGGATCACACTCTTGGAACATAGTGCGCCATGCATCAGTTAAAAAACAGCAAACAGTGCAGTTGACAAAAAGCAACTAAAGTTGAAGAGGTACTTCACAAAAGAAGTCCAAATGAGTCGGAGTACCTTTCTGTATGTGCTGCTCAAACTTAGTAGTAATCAGGGAAATTAAAACCACAATTAAGCACCAGTAAATAGTCACTGGATGAGCAAAATTTAAACTGTGAGTATACTTGTGTTGGCAAACACGTGGAGCCATAGGAACTCACACAGTTGTGGTGGGAATGAATGTAAATTGATAAAACTATCTTGAAAAAATAGCACAGCATTAATAGCAATCTTAGAAAAGTATAGGGGGGCACCTGGGCGGCTCAGTCAGTTAAAAGTCAGACTCTCGATTTCCGCTCAGCTGATGATCTCTCAGTTTGTGAGTTCCAGCCCTGTGTCAGGCTCTGCACTGACAGTGTGGAGCCGGCTTGGGATCTTTCTCTCTCCTTCTGCCCCTTCTCCCCTCCTCTCTTTCAAAATAAATAAGCTTTTTTTTTTTTAAAGTTTGTGCCCTCTAATCCAGAACTTCCACTGTTGAGTATACAGTCTAGAGAATGCCTTACAATTGAGCACCAACATACGTGTAGAAGAATTATTTGCAGCATTATTGCATGTAAATACCCCAAACTGGAAGAAATAAAATTATACAACAAACAGTAAAGCATATACTTAAATTGCTGCCTTTAGTAATACAACCAAATATCATGCAGATAAAAAAGCTGAGGCACAGAGTGATATGATTGTTTACCCAAAATCACACATATTTTAAGTGACAGAGGTAGGATTTAGCTGCAAGCAATCACATTCTAAAGTCCTTAGGTATTATATGGTGCTGCTTCTCATAAATTTGTTCCCTAAGAAGTGATTGATATTAGGATAAGCTATATGAAATTGACATGTTTTGTGAGTCAAAAGAGTTGAATACTAGCAAATTCATACGGTTCAACCCAACAGTTCTCTTAAGTTCTGAAATCACCTAGTTGGTCTGAAATCACCTTGCACAGTGTATCAGCTTATTTCTCCCTAGCCTTCGCCCTCAAAATGAGTTTTTATACTGTCTTTTATTGGTGACAAAAGTTTCCTCTGAATGCCATCACTGCTGAAGACTCTGGGTTGCTTCTTTATTCTGGTTTTTATTTTATTAAGTGACTGTGGTAAAAAAAAAAAAAAAAAGTCTTACGAGCCATAGGGAATGGAAATGATGAAAGCAATTACAAATGTTAACACAGGCCAAGAATTATAGTCTTCTGCGTGCATTTGTACTAGTGACCCATTTCCAGGCAACAGAGGCTTCCCAAATTAAAAAACCCGTAATAATCTTTTTCTGGGAGTGAACCAGAGAGGGCGGGGGAGAGTGAACGCAAGTGAGATCTTTTTTTTTGCGGGGGGGGGGGGGGGGGCGGGGCTCCTATTTCTGTCTTGATGAAGCCAGGCAATCCACTTGCTGTTCTCCCTAAGCCTCCCTCTGTCTCGCCATATTTGGCTTCCCCTCACTCTCGCGCGGCACCTACCCCGCCCTCTCTGGCAGGAAGCCCTCCAAACCGATAGAACTTCGTCGAGGGAAACAGATAAAACAAATACACGGGCCCAGAGAGGCCGATAAAACTTTGCAAAACTAGAAACAAAAAAGGAAAAACTAACCAACCTCAACCAACCAGCGCCCTGCCTGCTGGGGGCGCCGTCCTACTTCCTGTCGCACAATCATACACACAAAAGGCAGTGCGCCGGTGCCAGAGACCCGGAGCCGCCATCGTCCACAGACGGGGGAGCGGGAAATATGGACGCGGCCTTCACAGATATGGATTCAGGAGTCCCCGTGAAGTTCGAACCCCAGGATGAGATGTCTGGCTTTCAGGACAGCCTAGTCTTACAGGTACCACCTCTGCCAAACCCACTGCCCTGGGCCATGTATATGCCGCAGATGCCCAGACAAGGGAGCCCAGCCAGCATGCTGACCGAAATGGCGGCTGATGACCAGGGTGGCTTTGACGGCTACGGCGGTAACCAACAGCAGCCGCTGCCGCCGCCGCTGCCGCCGCTGCCGCCGCCGCCGCCGCCGCCGCCGCCGCCGCCGCCACCGCCGCCGCCACTGCCGCCGCCGCAACAGCAAATCAAGTGCACGGTGTGCGGGGACAAGGCAAGCGGCAAGCACTACGGCCAGTTCACGTGCGAGGGCTGCAAGAGCTTCTTCAAGCGCAGCGTGGCGAAGAACCTGAGCTTCAGATGCCAAGCCGACCAAGACTGTCGCATCAATCAGCACCGTCGCAAACGGTGCCAGTACTGCCGCTTCAGAAAGTGCCTCGACGTCGGTATGAAACCAGAAGCAGTGCAAAGCAACAGGAGACCGCCCACCCAGCCAGCCCACGGGCCATCTGCGCTGACCACCCGGCAACCCTCCGACTGCTATCCGAACCTGTCTGGGTATGTTTCTCTGCTCCTCAGCGCGGAGCCCAACCCCTTGCCTTGGTCAAGCTGCCAGTTCACACCGCCCAACACCATCCTCAGCCTCGAGGACATTTGCGAACAGGCTGCGCGGATGCTCTTCGGCGCCGTGGAATGGGCCCGGAACATACCCTTCTTCCCGGCCCTGCCAATCAGCGACCAGGTGGCCATGCTTCGCCTTACCTGGTGCGAGCTGTTCATGCTGAACTGGGCGCGGTGCCCCATGCCACTCCACGTGGTCTCGTTCCTGGCCTCGACCTGCTTACACAACACGCCCATGTCTTCGGACCAAGTTGCCGTCTTTATGGACAACGTCCGGATCTTCCAAGAGCAAACCGAGAAGCTCAAAGCTCTGCAAGTCGACCCCACCGAGTACAGCTGCCTCAAGGCCATCGTCCTGTTCACTTCAGACGCCAGCGGTCTCTCCGATGCGGCGCAAGTGGAAAGCTTGCAGGAGAAGTCCCAGTGCGCCCTGGAGCAATACGTTAGGAACCAGTACAACGACCAACCAACGCGGTTCGGAAAGCTTTTGCTTCGCCTCCCTTCCTTCCGCACCGTGTCCTCCGCAGTCATAGAGCAGTTATTTTTCATCCACCTGGTAGGTAAAACCCCCATCAAAACCCTCATCCGGGGTATGTTACTGTCAGGTAACAGTTACAGCAGTAATAACTAGCGGTACGTGGCACTTCAAAAAATAAGTCAAAATAAGAATGGGGCAGGGGGCTGAAACGGAGAGAGCAAAAAGGTAGACTGGTTTCTTTGCTTAATACTGGTAAAGGATATAAAAGGGATGTTACAAGTTTGCCAGAAGAAGGGAGGGAAAGTATTTAATGGACTGTGAGTTTGAAAAAAAAAAAAGAGACTGTCAAATGAACTTTTACAGAATACCAGAAAAACCCCACAAAACACCAAAAAACAAACAAAAATAAAACACACACACACACACACACACAAAACCGAAAAATTCCTATGTCGGAACAGCCTGCTACTTATTTTTGTATAAAAAGGAAATTAGTCTTGCTCTTGTTTGGTAAACTTGTGAAAAATATTGCCCAAAGCGCCTTTAAGGAGATTGGGAGAAAATGTGCAGAATGGAGAGAAAGTAAGCCTTTTTCCCCCAAATTATTAACTGTGTTTTATCTATGTACCTCGAGCTGTTCTCTTCTTGTACTGTTCTAGTTCCAAACCACTTTATTCTGTGGCTCTATAATACGTTTGGATATAATCTTGGTTTCTTAAAATGCTGTGTATCCTTAAAATGTATGTTCTGCAAGAATTAAAACTGAGTCCATGAAAATGTCACAGGAAGACATAAAACTTTGAAAGGCAATTCCAAGATGATGGAAACACACAAGTGGTATCCGAAAACTTTAGATGAAATCGAGCACTCTAATTTGAGAACTGGAGGAATCACATACAACACTTAGCTTCCCTTAACCCTGCCTCTTCCCTCAAAAGACACTATGACAAACCTAGATTTTTAAAAACGCTTTAGAGAATGTACTGTAGGATTTATTGGCAGCAACAAATGTGTCCAAGACGCATGCTGTCGTTTTGAATAGAAAGTGAACGTTTGTACTTGGAGTTGAGCCCCATTTAGTTCTTGAATTGTTATGGAAATCCTACATTTGTGTATTCGGAAATCCTTTATGTTATCAATGCTGTTATCATCCCCCCCTTTTTTTTAAAGAAATGTAGTTGAAATCAGCATGACAAAATAATACTGTTGGCACTTATAGGTAACATGATTCATTCGGTATCTTCGAGTTTACAGTTAGGTTTGGTTTTGTTTTTTTTAAGTGCAATATGTCAGTATACTGTAAAAGATATAATAACTTATAATAATATATAATATATAATATATAATATAATATATAATATATATAATATAATATATAATATAATCACCCAGAGGATTCCATACAACACAAACCCATCCGTTTTGAAAGAGCCTTCCAAAATTTCATGGAAACAAATAAGTGGACACAATGCATCAATTTCTACACGCAGAGAAATTTCCTTCAGAATTGTATCTTTGGAATTTAAGAAAGTAGAAAATAGGGAAGGATGACAAGCAAGTCATGAAAAAATGGGGAACAAAAATCTCTGTGTGATCTCCCAGGTCAGAAAGATCTACTTGTTGGTATGGGGTTTAAAAAAAAGGAATAAAAAATTTACAAATGCCTGAGAGAAATCATCTCAAGTATAAGCGATTGAACTGAGTTACAAAATCTGGAAAAAGAAAGTTACAAAATCGCTGTGCAGTTTTGGTCCAAAAGGTGCTACCTTTGTCTAATGTTTCAGAGCCAGAGTTTTCTTTCCATGCAGAAATGAACACATCAAAGCTAATTTTTTTTAATTGCAGTGTAAAGTGAGGTACGACATTAGTTTTGTGCGTATGACATGATGATCTCACATCTTTACCAACCAACACTTGTTATTTTTTGTCTTTTTGATAATAGCCGTTTTGACAATTGGGAGGTGACAGCTCACTGTAGTTTTGAGTCATATGTCCTTAATGATATGTGATGCTGAGCATCTTTCCGTGCACCTGTTGGCCATCTGTATGCTTCGGTGGGAAAAGGTCTATTCCCACAGAATAGAATATTCTGTTCTGCTTGCTTTTGAACCACATTGCTTGGGTTTTTGTTGTTGTTGTTGAGTAATAGGAGTTCTTTAACTATTTTGATAATAACCCCTTCATAGATATATGATTTGCAAGTATCTTTTCCCATTCAGTAGGTTCCTTTTTTATTTTGCTTGATGGTTCCTTTTTTATTTTGCTTGATGGTTTCTTATCTAACTGTGCACAAGCTTTTTGGTTTAATGTGGTCCCATTTGTTTATTTTTGCTTTTGTTGCCATTACTTCTATAGTCAGAAATGACAAAATGATATTGTCAAGGAACTTATCACCTATATTTTCTTCTAGTTTTATGATTTCTGGTCTTACATTCAAATTTTTCATCCATTTTGAGTTCATTTTTTCCCCCATTTGTTTTAATGTGCAAATATTTGTTTACTGGACTTAACAAATGTATTATGGTAAGATATGATATGAACAATGTGAAAAACTGGATGGGAATATATGAAATCTCTATTATCGTTGCAACTTTTCTGTGTATGAAATTATTCCCAAAATAAAGTTCTTTAAAATCTTTTTAGGTGTGTATTCTTTTTTTCTATGTCTTCTTATCATATTCCACTAGATAATTTGTATTTCTAGGGGAGTACTATTTTGTTTTGAGGTATAACACTTCTACAGTGAGTGCAAAAGTCTTAATTGTATAGAGCAGTAATTTTTTTAATATTTTACTTTTTAATAAATGCTTAACATATATTTATTTTTGAGAGACAGAGAGAGAGCATGAGCTAATGAGGAGCAGAGAGAGAGGGAGACACAGAATCCAAAGCAGGCTCCAGGTTCTGAGCTGTCAGCCCAGAGCCTGACACAGGGCTCAAACCCAGGAACTTCGAGATCATGAGCCGAGCTGAAGTCGGACTCTCAACCGACTGAGCCACGCTGGCACCCCTTTATTTTTTTTTTAAGTTTATTTATTTATTTTGAGAGAGACAGAGACAGCGCCAGCGGGGGAGAGGCAGAGAGAGGGAGAGAGAGAGAGAGAGAGAGAGAGAGAGAGAGAGAGAATCCCAAGCAGGCTCTGCACTGTCAGCACAGAGCCCAATTCACGAACCCCGAGATCGTGACCTGAGCTGTGAACAAGAGTCAGAAACTTAACCAACTGAGCCACCCAGGTGCCCCGATCAGTACTCTTTTTAACACACATTTATATGCACACAACTGTAACCACCCTCCATGATGAAATTTGAAGTGGGGTTTGTGAGCAAATGGCTAAGAATTCTTGAGTTTTTTGGTGCAAAAAGGGGATTTTGTTGCAGCACGGGGACAGGGCCTGTGGGCAGAAAGAGCTACACCGGCAAGTGTGAGGGGGGCTGATCATTTATTTTAGATTTGTTGAGGGAGCGGGGGGTAGAGATAAAGTAAGTTTCTAAGGAATTCGAAAGCAAGGCTTTCAGGATCTTAGCCTGCTGCTGTCAAGATAAGGTTACCTCTAGTTTTTAACAAAACGTAAACATTAAGGCGCTAAGGCAGTCATGAGTTTCTTGAGGAAGGTCACACTCTTGGTGCTTCAGGTGTCTGTCCGTGGGCTGCAAGCTGTAGGGAAATTTAATTTCAACATTTTTCTTGCCTTTGTATCCCCCATCAGTCCAGATTGAAATGTACCGTTACTAGCAACCTAAGTATCTTATGCCACAACCCCATCAATAACCAGCACCATGCCCCAAGAGATAATCACTGTTTTGACTTCTCTCACAATCGCTAAATTATCTGTTCTTGAGCTTCATGTAAATGGAATCACACAGTGTTTTTGTTTTGTTTGCTCATTTATTTTTTTTCTTAACTCCACATATAAGGGAAGTCAGATGACAGTTGTCTTTCTCTGTCTGACTTATTTCACTTAGCATAATACCCTCTAGGCTCATCCGTGTTGGTGCAAACGGAACATTTTTATTCTTTTTTATGGCTTAGTAATATTCCAGTGCAGGGTATAATATATAATATACATAATATATATGTGTTAAATCTTTATCCGTGATACCATATGGCATTGGCTTTCTGTGTCTGGCTTCCTTCAGTTATAATGGTCTCCAGATTCGTCCGTGTTGTATTTGCAGTTTTTCGAGTTCTCTTGTAATTGACTTCTGGTTTCATACCATTGTGGTTAGAAAAGATGCTTGATATGATTTTACTCTTAAATTTATTGAGGCTCGTTTTGTGGCCTAGCATGTGATCTGTCCTGAAGAACGTTCCATGTGCACTTGAGAAGAATGTATCCCATTGCTTTTGAATGGAATGTTCTCTATATATCTATTTGTTTGGTCTAATGTATAATTTAAGGTCTATGTTTCCACATTAATTTTCTGTCTGCTTGATCTATCCATTGATATAAGTGGGGTCTTAAAGTCCCCTACCATTTTTGAATCACTGTCAATTTCTCCCCTTATGTCTGTTAGTATCGGCTTTGTGTATTTAAGTCCTTCCACATTGGGTGTATAAATATTTTAAAATATCATAACTTGTTAGTGGATTGATTGACCCCTCTATCATCATGTATAGTGTCCATCATTGTCTTTTGTCGTCTTTGTTTTAAAGCCTATTTTGTCTGATATCTGTATAGGTACCCCTAATTTACTTTGGGTTCTATTTGCATGAAACCTCTTTTTCCATCCCTTCACTTCCAGTCTCTGTGTGTCCTTAACATCTGAAGTGAGTCTCTTACAGGCAGCATATAGATGAGTCTTGTGTTTTCTGGGTTTTTTAATCAATTCATCCGCTCTCTCTGTCTTTTGATTGGAGAACTGTATCCATTGATATTTCAAGTAATTATCGATAGGTATGTACTCATTGTAATTCTGTTCTTTTCTGGCTGTTTACGTAGTTCCTCTCTGCCCCTTTCTTCTTCTCTTGCTCTCTTTTCTTGTGGTTTGATGACTTTCTATAGTGTTATGCTGAGATTCCTTCTCATTTTCTTTTGTGTATCCACTATGGGTTTTTGCTTTGTGGTTACCATAAGGCTCATACATAACCGTCTAGGTGTTGAACAATCTATTTTGGTTGATAGCAGGTTAAGTACGAATGCATCTCAGAACTCTACATTTTTACTCTGTCCACGTGTTTTGTTTTGAAAGTCACATTTTACATCTTTATGTGTATCCCTTAACTAATTACTGTAGTTACAGTTATTGTTATTACTTTTGCCTTTTAAACTATTTGCTAGCTTTACAAGTCATTAATTCACCGCCCTTAACTGTGTATTTACCTTTTTTTCGGAGAGATTTACACTTTCATATATTTTCTTGTTACTAATAAGTGCCCTTGCCTTTCAGCTTAAAGAAGCCCCTTGAACATTTCTGGTAAGGCCAGTTGAGTGTTGATGAATTCCTTTAGATTCTGTTTGTCTGGAAAGTTCTTTATTTCTTTTTCAGTTCTGAATAATAACCATACCAGGTAGAATATTCTTGGTGCTAAGTTTTTTTTTTTCTTTCAGCACCTTGAATATATCACACTGCTCCCTTCTGGCCTTGTTTTTCTTTTGCTGCTTTTAAGATTCTCTTTATTCTGGGGTGCCTGGGTGGCTCAGTCGGTTAGGCGTTCAACCCTCGATCTCAGGTCAGGTCATGATCTCACGGCTCGATTGAGCACCTGTGCTGACAGGGTGGAGCCCGCTCGTGATTCTCGCTCTCCCTCTTTCTCTGCGCCCGCCCCACTTGTGCACTTGTACTCTACATAAATAAATAAATAAAGTAATTAATTAATTAACATTACAAATTTTTTAAAAAAGATTCTCTCTTTATCCTTAACTTTCAATACTTTAATTATAACATGGCTTGGTGTGGGTCTCTTTGTGTTTGTCTTGTTTGGAATTCTCTGAGCTTCCTGAACCTAGATGTCTGTTTCCTTCCTCACGTTAGAGAATTTTCAGCCATTATTTCTTCCGAGACGTTTTCTGCCCCTTTCTCTCTCCTCCTCCTGGGACCCCCATAATGTGAATGTTATTCTGTTTGGCATTGAAAATGGATCCCTTAAGCTATCGTCACTTCTTAAAATTCTTTTTTTTTTTTTTGCCTCTCTTCTGTGTTGAGTGCCACTGCCTTGTGTTCTAGCTCGCTGATTCTACCTTCTGCTCCCTCTAAGTCTACTGTTGAACCTCTCTACTGTATTTTTCATTTCGTTGATGGTATTCTTTGTTCTGTGACTTCCATGTGGTGCTTTCTTGTGTTTTCTCTTTGGTGAAATTCTCTTGGTGCCCATCCATTCTCCAGAGTTCAGTGAGCATCTTTACGATTGTTACTTTGAACTTTTTATCAGGTAAATTACTTATCTTTGTATCCTTGAGGTTTTTTTTTTTCCTATGTATTAGGCAAAATGGGTATCTCCCCCAGTGGAGACGCGCCTTATCATTTAACCTTGCCCTAGTTCTTGGCTGTCTCTTGAAACCTGTATAATTATCTGAGTAGCCTGATTTTCTCGGGAGTTCCCAACTGTTGAGGCTGTGGCCAAGTCTTGTGGGTGCTCCAGAGGGAGGGACCTCAGTTAGTACCTCGTTTCAGGCTGACCGGAAGCTAGACTCTCAGCAGCTTTTAAGGTATGCAAATATATATGGTCTTGGGGGTCCGCAATCATAGACCCTGCTGGCCCCCAGACAGAGCGATCCTTCATGACAGGTGCAAAATTCGGGGCTCCAGGTGAGTCTATGAGCTCCTTTCTTAGGGGTACCAGTGCGTTTTCATGAGGCCAGGTGAAAGCTGGAAGATGGCATCATACCCCCAGCCTATCTTCCTTAGGAGCCCTTCTGTAGCCTTCAGATGCGTGGGAAGCCTGGAGTCTGCCCCTTACGCTGGAGCTCCAGATCAACTAGATAGGCGTTTTTTCACACGAAGACTGGGGTGGGGGGGGGGGGTGCTTCCGTCAGCTGTCTGTGCCGTGCCCTTGGAGTGGTAGTGTGCAAAGAATTGTCTCTCCAGTTGTTTCAGAACTGTAAGGTCCAGAAGTGCAACTCCCCTTAGCCACCGGAGTCAGTCATTCAAGGGGCATCCGCTAGGTCCCACGTGGAGTGGTACACGGGTGGGGCACTCCCCTGGCCGGTTTTTCTTTTTTTTTTTTTTTTTTTTGAGGGGAGGCTGTTCGAGTGATGCATGAGGGAGGGTGTCTTGCTGGCTGGCTGAGGCAAGGTAGTAGGGAACACCACCGGGGGCCAGCAGTGAAAAAACAAAACAAAAAAAAAAAGAGTGACAAAATGGGCTCTGCCAGTATCTCTGTTCCTGGAGAGAGTTCCAACAGGCTCCTGCCCTTGTACCAGACATTTTAAGACCAGCAAACGAACCTTCTTCACATATGGTTCCGGTGCTTTTCCGACTGGGGCTTCTGCGCTGGGTCCCAAGGCGAGTGCATCTGTGTGCGAGTCCTTTAAGAGCGGAGTGTCTGTTTTCCATAGCCCTATGGCTTTTATTTATTTATTTTTTTTTTTTTAACGTTTATTTATTTTTGAGGCAGAGAGAGACAGAGCATGAACAGGGGAGGGTCAGAGAGAGGGAGACACAGAATCCGAAACAGGCTCCAGGCTCTGCGCTGTCAGCACAGAGCCCGACGCGGGGATTGAACTCATGGACCGCGAGATCATGACCTGAGCTGAAGTCAGCTGCTTAACCGACTGAGCCACCCAGGCGCCCCCCCTATGGCTTTTAAAACCAGACGTGGCTGGAGCTCGTCTCTCTGGTGTAGGTCTCAAGGGCTGGGGGGGCCTGATGTGGGGCACAAACCCCTCACTCTTCCGGGAAAAGTTTCCTATTTGGGAGATCCCTCCCAGCTCTGGGCTGCAGTGCCATGGGTAGGGCCTTTGGTGAGACCGCGTCTCTGCCTCTCTTACCCATCTTGATGTGACCTCTTTATCCTTCGCTGTGGAGCAGCTTGCTCCGGTAGTTCTCAGGTCCTTTCCAGAGGGAATTTTTCCATATGTAGCTATAGATTCGTTGTATCCGTGGGAGAAGGTAGATGCGGGCTCTTCCTGTGTCACCATCTTAAACTGCCTCTTAAAGCAAATTTTAAAGACCCCCAAATATCCCCTGGCATAATGCGGAAACGAATTCTTCTGCATGTTTTGTGTTTAAATGAGAGTTTAGAGGATGAAAGAATTCCGTTGCAGTTCAGGGATCAGTTTTGCAGTTTTCGCCCAATAGTATTAATAAAACGAGGAGAAAACCAAGTAATTCCCCATCCCTGCCCCTCCATTTCCTCGCCCCCACCTTCAGACTAATTGTAAATCTTCATTAATTTATTTTTAAGTGCTTATTGATTTATTTTGAGACAGAGAGAGAGAGAGAGAGAAAGAGTGTGCACACGCAAGAGGGGCAGAGAGAGAGGAAAAGAGAATCCCAAGCAGGCTCTGCATCGTCAACACAGAGTTGGACACGGGGCTCGATCCCATGAACTGTGAGATGATGACCTGAGCTGAAACCAGGAGTCAGATGGTTAATCGAATGAGCTGCCCAGGGGCCCTGTAAATCTTTATCAATTTTTAGAGTCTAATGACATCTTATGCTTTGTCAGTATAAATACTTCCTAATTCAGATGAACTGAGGTAGAGACAGGACAAAATCAGGGTCATTTTGGGGGAAGTTGTGGTTGTATCTTAAATTCAAGTTGTCATTTGGCTACTTTAACTTACATCTGGGGAGGAAATGACTTTATTAATGTCAGTCTTTTCCAAGCACATTTGCCATGGTTTATTCTTAGAAGAACATTAGAAAAATTACAGTTCTTAAGAAAACTGTGACTTCCCCTTCAGTGACATGTTCTCAAGAAGAAAATTCTTTTCTTCAGACTTTTGGCCCAGGGAGAGTTGGGTAAGAAAGATTTTGAAACCGCTTAATTATCCTTTTTGTGGTAATTAAAATGGAAAACTACTTAAGATTCTAACTGTGCCACAGGATGCCAAATATTTTAGGGTAGTTGTTATTTTGTTACTATACAAGAGACTTATGATTCATGCTTCATCATGTTTTTCACACAAGGCACCGAACATCCCCCCGTGTTGCATTAACCCTACACAGCGTTAACTCGGATCCTGCCCGTAATGCAGCTTCTTATTGGAAACTAACGGCTTTAAAAATGTCATTAATTCTTTTTCAGGAATCAACTGAAAAAGAGGCCAACCTGTTGCAGGCTTTTCTCAGCAAGAAAATAACGATCAGTAATTATAATTACTAGTGATCTTAATTAGAAGTTATCTCAAGTGATGAGATTTAAAAAATGCCAAGAACCTCTCAGAATTTAAACAGTGAACTTCTAGCTTAGAAATTACAGAGCGTGGGGGCGCCGGGGTGGCTCAGTCCATTAAGCGCCGGACTCTTGATTTTGGCCGAGGTCGTGATCTCACGGTTCGCGGGATCGAGCTCCACATCGGGCTCTGTGCTGACAGCGCGGAGCCTGCTTGGGGTTATCTGTCCCCCCTCTCTCTCTGCCTCTCCCCTGCTTGCACTCTCTCGTTCTCTCTCTCAAAACAAATAAACTGCAACAAAAATTATAGAACATGGAGGCCACAAAAATGAGTATTGCTAGGCACACCCACAACCAAGGACAATAAGACAGTAGTAGGAGCCTCTTCTCTTGTGTGTAGGTAAGAGTTTGGAGGATGAGGATATGGTTGATATAGTATGTACTTCACATAATTTAAAAACTAAAGAGTACAGTAAATAAACCACCTACAATAGTGCCTGGCACACAGCAAGCCGTGTAGACGTATTACCTACCACTATTATAAAATAATGTTTATTTTCTAGGGATTTTGCTTTCTATCAAGTTTTTACATTTATCTGCAGGCCCTTAAAGTGTCTTTTGCTGGTTTCTTGTCTAAGTTTATTTATTTATTTTGAGAGAGACAGAGACAGGGCAAATGGGGGGGGGGGGGGTAGAGAGAGAGAGGGAGACAGAGAATCCCAAGCACGTTCCATGTTGGCAGCTCAGAGCCCAACGCGGGGCTTGAACTCACAAAACAGTGAGACCGTGATCTGGGCCGAAACCAAGAGTTGGACACTTAACCGCCTGAGCCCCCTGGGCACCCCAAAGTGTCTTTTGAACAATGCTGAATTATGTCTGTCCCTCTAAGCACTTATATTTTGGCTACATTTTGCATAAATTAAGTTGCTTAGTTTATTCTTTGTTTTAAGTTTATTTATTTATTTTGAAAGAGAGAGTGAGCACGAGCAGGAGAGGGGCAGAGAGAGAGGCTCTGTCAGCGCAGGGCCAGACATGGGGCTAGAACTCACAAACTGTGAGGTCGTGACCCAATCCAGAATGCAGAGTTGGACACTTAACCGGCTGGCCCATCCAGGCACCCCAAGTTTATTCTTAATATACTATCAGTGATGAAGTATTCTTGATAGACTATAAGTGATAGTCAAGGGATTGAGTGACTATAAGTTTGTGAGGGACATTACTACACTTTTTTGTTCTTTAGTTGTGTTAGAGCCTAAGAAATAATCTATGGAGTCTATATAGTACATGTAGTTAGTCTGTCCCATTCTTAATATTATCTAGGAACAAAGATCCCATTGTCCTGTTTCAGGGTAATCAAAGACCTTGGGGTATTCAAAAAATTTCAGAATAGTTCTAAATGTAAATATCTACCTCTGCGTCTTTCCAAGGCCTTATTCCTTCAACCCATTCTATTGTCTTAATAGTGAGTTTGAAACAGAGTTGCTTTTATACCATATGAATATGTTTAGTGATATGGATCTCCATAACTACTGAATTAAATGTGTGAAGGAGAGAAAGTCCAAAAGTGGCATTACATTGAGATGTTTTACAAAAACAAAAATTTCTCCGAATTCCAGCCAATGAACCACTTAGGTTTGGCAACATTTGAGTTGAGCCAGTTCATTATAGACAAACTAATTTTCTATTTTATGAGAATTTATTGTGTAATAGGATACAAGATAGATGGATAGATTAGATAGATACATAGATAATTGATAGATAAATTGTTTTAATGTTTATTTTTGAGAGAGAGAAAGAGAGAGAGCGCACAAGCTGGGGAGGAGCAGAGAGAGAGGGAGACACAGAATTAGAAGCAGGCTCTAGGCTCTGTGCTGTCAGCACAGAGCCTGATGTGGGGCTTGAACTCATTCAACCAATACATAATAAGTACCTGCTTTGCATCAGGCGCTTTCCCAATCACTGTGGCTCGAAAAGTTCAAATAACAGGCATGAAGCTTATATTCATGGGAGGAGATAGATAATGAATAAAAGGGTAAAATATAAAGTGAGATGGTAATAAGTGCTGTGAAGTGAAATAAAATGGTGAGAGGGAATTGGGAGTATCCGTATGTGTGTGTGTGTGTGTGTGTGTGTGTGTATACACACGTATGGTACTTTGTTAATGATGCCTGTACAAGATTACTTGATGGCGATTGATTGATTGATTTTAGTATTTGCTTTTTTTTTTTTTTTTTAGTTTCTTTCTTTATTTATTTTGAGAGACATAGAGAGTGAGCAGGGGAAGGACAGAGAAAGTGTGAGAGAGAAAATCCCAAGAAGGCTCCACACTGTCAGCACGGAGCCCGATGTGGGGCTCGAAGTCGTGAACCGTGAGATTGTGACCTGAGCCGAAACCAAGGGTCAGACGCTTAACCCACTGAGCCACCCAGGTGCCCCTAGTATTTGGTTTCTGTTCGTGACAATTTCATTCTATGCTTTACTCCTTAAACGAGAAAACAACATGAAAATAGCAAAACCTTAAGGCATCCTCACTAATGTATCAAACACCAAAGTTACATAACTAAGATGCCTACCCCTTATTCCTAGATATGTGTTTTGTTGCTTATGCCAGACGCAAATAATAATAAACCCCTGCCACGTTTGCACTAGTTTATGGCTGTCTCTTTTAGGCAGCAGAATCTAATCGGGTGATATTCTAAAGACGTGCCCTTCTTCAATTTATTGTCTAGGTTAGCCACACCTCTTTGAAATGTTAAGAGGCTATTCTGGCCTCATATCAAACGGGCCAACTCACCAAGGACCAACACTCCATGCTCCAGACTGGAGGGATCTTTCTTCTCTGTGGTGCTGACTGAGAGCTCTCATTTTCCAGTTAAGAACCCTCGAATTTTCCTCCTATGATGAAAATACTCTCTGGCTTATAAAGATCAATTTGGCTACCTCCGCACGAGGATCTTAAGAAGTTTATTTACCGTAAGAGAATTTTGGCTAGCAGTAAGTAGCTATAAACGCCTGGGAGATACGATAAATGCTAGAGGTCTGATTCGCTCGTTTTTGCCACAATAAAAACTCTCGTTTGCATAAAGCTTAAGTGTCAGAGAGACAAAAGCCACAGGAAACTTCCTGGATTTGTCGAAGAAATATATTCGTGAAGTCTGACTCAAACAACTTAGAAACACTAAAAATAAATACCTAGCAATTCAGGACTGGATATTGTACATGTATATCCACTGTGCAACAGACCTGGAAGGTGCAAGTTCATTGTTGAATAGTTAAGACTGTTAGACAAGCATAGGTAGCCGAAAAAGCTTATTTACAAACGATCCTCGCAGACAGATATCCCCGGATTCAAGTGCTAATTCCTGCTGCTTCAGAGTCATTATGTTACTTTCAGAGAGGCTTAAACTTCACTTCTTTGTAGATCTGTAAACGGACAGCAAAGGGCAGGGTAGCGGAGCAGAGAGAGACAGAGACACAGAATCCCAAGCAGGCTCCAGGCTGCGAGCTGTCGGCACAGAGCCCGACGCGGGGCTCAAACTCACAAACCTCGAGATCATGACCTGAGCTGAGGTCGGACACTTCACCGACTAAGCCACCCAGGTGCCCCAAGGAAGACTAGATTATTGATGCAAAAGCCAAAATTAGTTGGTTTCCTTTAGTTTACTTTCATTATTATCTTATTCCAGAGTATGACTTGTAATTTATAAGACTTCAATCAGATAAGTTATTTAAAAAGACTATCCTGTTTTGGTCAGACCAATATGTCGTCACTTTAAATCCAACTGATAAATTTTTTTGTCTCCCTATATCTTGAACTTTGATGCCTCAAAGGACTACTTACACAGATTTATTAAAAATAGAAAAGTATTGGGGCGCCTGGGTGGCTCAGTCGGTTAAGCGTCCGACTTCGGCTCAGGTCATGATCTCTCACTCCGTGAGTTTGAGCCCCGCATCGGGCTCTGTGCTGACAGCTCAGAGCCTGGAGCCTGCATCAGATTCTGTGTCTCCCTCTCTCTCTCTCTCCCTCCCCTGTTCATGCTCTGTCTCTCTCTGTCTCAAAAATAAATAAAACTTTTAAAAAAATTAAAAAAATAACTGTCTTACTAAAAAAAAAAGAATAGTATTATTTCACTTATGGCCAAGAATTCTGAAGGCCTTAGCTGCTCACCTCTTCCCCGCATCCCAATACACATACTCCTCTTACCTCTACGTGTCTCTTCATTCTTTGTTAAATGTTTCAGAAGAAGATATGAAGCAAATATTTTAAAAGATAATAAAAATAGGAAAGCAGCAAAACCAATAGTTGACAATTCCAAAGACAGTGACAATAGCACAGATAAAAAACTGGAAATTCCATAATATAAGCATACTACTTAACACTCTTCCTTATAAATTTAAATTAATACACCTTTAAATTTTACAAGCACTTTCGCATATGGCATCTCACTTAATTATTATTATTTGTACCAGTGACCCAGTGCTGTGACAAGTTGGTTATAATTAGCTTCATTTTTTGAATATTATTTTAATGTTTATTATTTATTTTTGAAAGAAACAGAGCACGAACGGGGGAGGGGCAGAGAGAGGGAGACAGAATCCAAAGCAGGCTCCAGGCTCCGAGCTGTCAGCACAGAGCCGGAAGCGGGGCTCGAACCCATGAACCACGAGATCATGACCTGACCCAAAGTTGGAAGCTTAGCCAACAGAGCCACCCAGGTGCCCTATCTTTTTTTTTTCTTTTAATGTTTATTTATTTTTGAGAAAAAGAACACAAGCAGGGGAGGGACAGGGGCTGGGGGGGGGGGGTGGCGTGGGGCAGCAGGAGTGGTGGAACAGAGGATCCAAAGCAGGCTCTGCACTGACAGCAGCCAACCTGATGCGGGGCTTGAGCTCATGAACTGCAAGATCATGACCTGAGCTGAAGTCAGACGTGTAACCGGCTGAGCCACCCAAGCGCCCCCTAGCTTCATTTTTAAAATAAAGAAAATGAGGCTCGAAGAGATTGAAAAACTGTCCTCGCTGCAAAGTGGTAGAGTTTAGATGACAGCCTAGCTCTGTCTGACTCCAAAGCTTGAGCCCTTTGTACCATTAAATACGTACAGTGACACAAAGAGGTAGATCGAGGAAGTAGTGGCACTATTCTCAGCTACGAGGTATGGTGATAACGTGAGTGCAACTCCTGCAAGCAAGTGTTCCTTTTTTCTTTCCCTTCCGTTGACAACCAGAGAGGGTGATACGCTTATGATGGCCAAACTAATCATTGTTAGCCCAGGAGCCAGAAATCCTGTGTCACCCTTGACCCTGTTCTCTTTCCACTATCCCATCTTTCTTGTCAAATTGTGACCCTCTTTGCTCCAATGCACCTGTAGTTGCCCTCAGGTAAATTCTGGTGAAGACCATTTAATATAATGTTCTTATAGGGGTGCCTGGGTGGTTCAGTCAGTTGAACGTCTGACTTCGGCTCAGGTCATGATCTCGCGGTCCGTGAGTTCGAGCCCCACATCGGGCTCCCTGCTGACAGCTCAGAGCCTGGAGCCTGCTTCGGATTCTGTGTCTTCCCCTCTCTCTGTTTCTCCCCCACTCGTGCTCTTTCTCTCTCTCTCAAAAATAAACATTTAAAACAAGTGTTTAAAAAAATATATATAATGTTCTTATAATTTTAATATAGTTTCCTAATTATAAAGAGTTCAGTTTCCCTGAGTTTCTAACCTAAGCTACCATGTATATAAATTAAACATCCAAGGGTGAAAAGCACCCCTAGATTCTTACTTCTTGTCCTTAAGTGAATTAAAGAATAAATTACATGTCATGCTATTGGCATTAAATAGAGTTTAGTGGCTTCAGAAGAGCACATTGTTCCCTAAATGTTCTCACTTGAGAAGTTGGCGATACGTATTAATCAAGCTAAATACTCCCAGTCAGACTGGAATGAGGTTGTTCTCATGAATAGTGCACCTGGCTGCAACACCGAACAGTATATATGAAAAAGGATAATTCCTAGGATATGGGGACTGAACCATCGTTAGGGAGAAGGGACGAGCAATGTCCCATCGGGACACGATAGTAAAATGAACTTTGCTCTTGTCTCCTCTACCGAACGTTATGGTATGCATCCACTAAAATAGCGGTCTTAGCAAAGCACATATTTGAAACGGTTAACCAAATATTGGTCAGATTGTTTGTTTCCTTCATACGATTTTGAGCGGGTCTGAGAGTTATTTTTTGCTGCAGATTAATAATGTTAGTATTAGCTTTGCCCTGTGAATACGATTTCAGTGAGATTGACAGAACGGTTTGGACAATTCTACATTCCTCAGATAATTAGGAGGCCTACATCCAGAGTACATCCAGGGTCTGAGAATCAAAAAAAAAGGCCTTAAAATTCAAATCGCTCAGTTCCCTCATTTTACAGACTTGGAAACTAAGGCTCAGTGAGCTTGACTGATTACTTTCAAAACACAAAGGTAAGCAGTATGAGAGCCAGGAGTGGAGTCTACATCCAGGGTGTGACCATTGATCCAGACTGCATTCTTTCAAAACCAAGGCCCTGGGGGGTGCGCAGGTAGTTCAGTTGGTCAAGCATCTGACACTTGATTTTAGCTCAGGCCATGATCTCAGGGACCGTGAGATCAGGTTCCTCATCAGGCTCTGTGTTGACAACACGGAGCCTTCTTGGGATTCTCTCTCTCTCTCTCTCTCTCTCTCTCTCACCCTCCCCTGCTCGTGCTCTTTCTCTCTGTCTCTCCAAATAAATAAATAAATGTTAAAAAAACAACAACAAAGTCCTGATGTTGCCAGGAGCTGATTAACCTGACAAATTCACAGCGCTGAGGGTTTTAGTGTCAGGAAATGATCTAATTCTTTTCCTAAGATGCGTGTATTTCAACATGGACCTTCGATGACTAGAGTCTTCAGTTCCATTTAAGCAATTTTTTAAAATTTATTTATTTATGTATTTATGTATTTATTTGTTTGTTTGTTTAGAGAAAGAGCAAGGCAGTGGCAGAGACAGAGGGAGAGAGAGAATCCCAAGCAGGCTCACGCTGGCAGCACAGAGCCCTATGCGGGGCTCAATCTCATGAACAGTGACATCATGACCTGGGTGGAAATCAAGACTGAGCCATTCAGGTGCCCCCATTTCATAATTTGTAAATTGGAATGTGAACACAAGGATACATAAAGGTTTTGATTGACGTGTCAGGCCAGTAGTATGTTGCCTACCCAAAGAGAAATTTTGAACGGTGCTTGTATAATATGCTGTTGCTGGTCATAGTAAAGGCGATATTATCTTAGCACTGAAAACAACTTTCTCACTCTGCACAAATCTACCTTGTGTTTCTAAGCCCTTGACTTCTAAAATATTAAGAAACATCTGCTGTAAGTGAAGTAGTTAATTATTGAATCAAATACTTTGATAGTTATTTCTATAAAGGTAAACAATGCATAGCATGTATTATAATAATGTAAATTTCCTTGGGGCGCCTGGGTGGCTCAGTCGGTTGGGCATCCCACTTCGGCTCAGGTCATGATCTCAAGGCTCATGGGTTCGAGCCCCACGTCGGGCTCTGGGCTGACAGCTCAGAGCCTGGAGCCTGCTTTGGATCCTGTGTCTCCCTGTCTCTCTGCTCCTCCCCCATTCATGCTCTGCCTCTCTCAAAAATAAACAACTGTCAAAAAAATTTTAAAAAGAAACAAGCAAAATAATATAGATTTCCTCTCCACAAGAGGAGAGCATTGTTCAAATCCCTAGTACTGTGTAGCATTGAATCAATTATATTTAAAATTATCTCTCTGTTCTAAGTTACAGTATTATGTATACAGCATAAATTGTACTTAAACTTAAAAAATTTTTTTTAACATTTATTTATTTTTGAGAGGGATAGCATGAGCAGGGGAGGGTTAGAGAGAGAGGGAGACACAGAATCCGAAGCAGGCTCCAGGCTCTGAGCTGTCAGCACAGAGCCTGACGTGGGGCTCGAAGTCACAAGCTGCGAGATCATGACCTGAGCTGAAGTTGGATGCTCAACCGACTGAGCCACCCAGGTGCCCCAAATTATACTTAAACTTTGACCATGCCAGCTTCTCGCTATTACATTTGTATTAAAAGCACAACAGAATGAGAGAGAGAGCATAAGCGTTGTACTATCCTTATTCTTCTCCCCTTCAAATGTTCTGATGCCTAGACACAAGTGACAAAGAGATATGACGCAAACCCTACCCTCTATATTTACAGAAAGAGATAAAAACAAAAACAAAAAACAATGCAGAGCAGTTTAGACCAGGTGAAAAATATACAATAAATGTCAAGTGAGGCAAAACAGAGGGGTGACTAAGGATTCATGGTCAAGGAGGGACTCATTGAGACAGTATCAAACTCAAATGGCATTCTCTTGAAGCTCAAAGTTGCTATTAATGAATTTCAAGGACACAAAACTTTGGTTTTAATGTGCTAAGTTCTCCATCAATACGACATTCTTTAGATAAACAGTGAGGTAAATCACAACCTTATGAACCTTTTGGCATTTACTAGCATGTTTTATATCACCGCTTATGAGTTACAAATGGTTGGCATGAGCCATAGGTTCAGCAGTCTTTCAGAATCCCTCCCCTCCCTCAAAAAATAAAAATAATTCTTTTAATTACAAAGATTCTTCTTTTCTTAAGGGATATTTGAAATTTGGGGGTACATATCTTTCCTACCATAATGGATGGAAAAGTAAACTCTTTTCAATGTCTAAAAGAGACTACAAATAACTCATTAAATGAAGAGAAGTAAGTATTATAGACTTGACTTCAGCAGTAGGTACATTCATTCCTAATACTAACTAGTATTAGGTGGGACACTTACTTTGTACGATAAAACATATATTACAGTAGAGTATAATATAGTATAGTATATATACATATATGCTCTATTTATATATAAATATTTATATTTATAGATATATTTATATGCTTATATACATTCCACCATGATAATATTTGAGAGTTGCTAAATGAGAAGTATACACAAAATTCTGAGAGGAATATATCAGCTCAGAAGCCTCGTTCACTCATTCATTTATGTATTCATTTGAATAATATTCACTTTGGATCTACTGTGTGAAAGCACTATTCTAGATGCTTGCCAAGAGAGTTGACATTCAAGAGGGCTCTTAAAGTATGACTGGGATTTTGACAGGCAGGGAAGGAGTGGGGTTTGACATTCCAGGCAGTGGGAATGACATAAAAACGAACGGAAATTTAAGAATACATGCTATGATCAGGGAAACTAGTCCTGAGTGGAAAGAATATTGAGTGTGTCAGTGTTAGGGGAAGTTAGAACAGGTAAGAAGATGTCAGACAACAACGCGCCTGGAATTTAAAAATCCAAGTGAATTTGGAGTTTATTGTTTGGACAATAGAATACCATATTTTTCCCATTAAAACCTCTTGGGGGCGCCTGGGTGGCTCAATCAGTTAAGCGTCCGGCTTCGGCTCAGGTCATGATCTCGCAGTTTGTGAGTTCGAGCCCCGCGTCAGGCTCTGTGCTGATAGTTTAGAGCCTGGAGCCTGCTACGGTTTCTGTCTTCCCCTCTCTCTCTGCCCCTCCCATGCTCATGCTCTGCCTCTCTCTGTCTCTGAATGATAAATAAATGTTAAAAAAGGAAAAAAAAAACCTTTTGAAGCAGTCCGTGAAAGATTCTGATTTTGATTTTGATGTTAGAAACATTAAGTTTTGCAGGATTACTGGATTCGAGTAGAGTAAGATTTTGTTGGCAGCCATCTTCTACACCTACCCAATCTTTTCTCAACAATTTTTCATCTGAGTATAGTTGATCCACCATGTAACATTAATTTCAGGTGTGCAACCTAGTGAGTCGGCATCTCTGAACCTTACCCTGTGCTCACGTTGCAACACTATGACGATATTGTTGACTGCATTCCCCATGCTGTGCCTTTTATTCTCATGACTGTAAATACACTCATTCTTTACACATTTTCTCAAGACTTCTCAAGTCGTCATAACTGGTGGACTTTTTGTGCCCCTGAACACTCTTCACACTGATGGAGAATATAAGCATTAGCATTTACTTCTTTGGTGTTTTTGGCTAATTACATTTCTAATTTCCCCTAATATTTCCTTATTTTTCCAATGCATTATGCCAAAGGGCAAATAGGCATCCCGGACATCGGTAGCTGGTAAGAAGCTGAAGACACTCTATGTGTTAGTGCAACCTTTACATAAAACTAGATGCTCCTAGCAGAACTTTCCAGTACAGTCATGGCCTTGGTGATAGACAGAGACCAACCTGGCTAGAAATTAATCCAGAATATTATCAATTATATACTACATATTGGCCCATCCCACAGGAGCGAGTTTTGATAGCAGTGTATCTAGCTCTCATCACCTAATTAACTCATATCTCATAGTTCGATATGACCCCATAGTCCCTTCTGTGTGTGTGTGTGTGTGTGTGTGTGTGTGGCAGCCCATATTAGTCACAGAGGGACTCAAGGCGATCTGGCAAGCGGTGGAAAACGTGAGGCAGCAGTGGAAGGACTGAGAAAGCCCATATTAGGTAACGGAGAGCATTCAGCAGTCTTCATTAGGCAACTACCAAGGCCTAGTTTCCCATTTTCTCTCCTCGAGTGAGTTACTTCTGGTATATTTTTTTCTCTGACTTTTCAATGTTGCCTGGCTATTCAGCATTCACCAACAAGCGTCTGAGGATACCTGTCTAGATCATAGTCGAGATGTCCCTCGGAATCATCTGCCTTTTCCCCAGTTTTCATCATCAGTGCACCCAAGAAAAAGGAAGCTTTCGTTTACATGGAATCAAAGAATAGAAAAGAATGCAAGGTGTTATATCCAGAGGGAGTACAATGGGTTCCAATCAGGAGAATTGATTGCTACACTGCCTTTGACAATTCGGGTGATGGATCTGGCTCCTGGCTAGCAAGGCACACTTGACTTAGATTTGTCTAATTTTATGGGTTAGTTCCTACCAAGCTAAGCATTGACTCACTGATGGAATTATTCAAATTTGAGGGCAACTATAACCACTCTGACAAGTTTTTTTTTTCTTAAAGACAAAGGTTTTTTTTTTTTCATTAAAAAAAAATCTTTACTTATGTTTGAGAGACAGAGAGAGACAGAGTGCAAGCAGGGGAGGAACAGAGACAGAGGGAGACACGGAATCCAAAGCAGGCGCCAGGCTCCGAGCTGTCGGCACAGAGCCCGACGCAGGGCTCGAACTCGAGGACCGTGAGATCATGACCTGAGCTGAAGTCGGACGCTTAAGCGACTGAGCTGCCCAGGCGCCCCGACTTTAACAAGTTCTAGCTGTATGAAGAACTTTGTCAGGAACTCTGATTGAATGTGTGTGTGTATGTAATATATATTTATTCAAATTAATTACCATAATTTTAAAAGACTACCGCAGTTTTCCTTAAATTAGGAGACATTTTCCAAGCCACAAAGTCTTTGATGGAAGAAGTAAATGAGGTAAAAGAGTAACAAAGAACTCCCTCTATTCCAGAGAGGGCCATTTAAAAAGCAACTTTTTGCACTATGTTCTTAAGAGACCTGCCTACTAAGTTATTTTAAGTGGAGGCATTCAAATTTTGGAATTAACCATGGGGATTTTGCAATAGAATGTTGGGAGCTATCTACTGAATACTTAGCACTGACTAGGATATATTCATATGTGATTTTAGCTGCATGAAGTTCCACATACAGGATAATGAGCTTTTTGATCCACCTTTTATTTGAGCAAATAGGGATCTCTATGAAAGCTGACTTCAAAGTCCGATTTAATGATACTATTGGACACAGTGATGGGAAACCACGGAGTGAGATCAGGAGCTTTTACACGGAGCTTCTGTGCTATTTCCTGACACCTGCCATTAGAAATACGAGCCAATTAAATATAAAAAACAATGGCAGTTATCTTAGAATGTGGCCTAAAGCTTCACAACTCCACTTTTTTTCCTCAGAAACACATTTGAGTATTTCCCAAGAGCCAAACCAATTGTGAGAAACCCAAGCTGTTATGCAGCACATGACGAAAATCAGAGCATTTCACCATGAAGGTGTCTACTCGCTTCAAGTTTTGCTCAGGATGAGGCCTTTAGCCTCACACTTTCTGGTCTTATTTTACTGCCCACTAGGCTTAGGTTCTTTTCATCCACAAATTTGAAAAAAAAATGTTATCATCCCTCTTTTTCATTCCTCAAGAAAAAGATCAAACCACTTAAATCTTGTGCGTTCGTTTGTCTTTCCAAACATTAAATGGAGCACCTGGGGGCACCCAAGTGGCTCCGTCGGTTAAGCCTCCAACTCTGGATTTCGGCTCAGTTCGTGATCTCCCAGTTGGTGGGATCGGGCCCCCGCATCAGGCTCTGTGCTGAAGGCATGGACTTTTTAAACACTTGCTTACCCCAAAAGCCTATAGGAGGCTGATCAATTTTAAGTGGTCTCAAATGACAAGTAGTCTAGGCTTTTGTACAACAGTGTTCTATGCTGGTGGTCTCTTGAAAGCCAGGGACTTGTTGCAGTAACATAAATTTCTCGCAGAAAGTAATTCAAAAAGCTATCAAAGTCCTTGGTCTGGTGTCTGCTCCCCCTACATTTTTACCCCAGGCAAACACATCCATCCACTTTCATATTTTCAACTGCCATCTACTAATGACATCCAACTCTAAAATCCAGGCTGCAAGCTTTTCCTACACTTTAAACCCTTGATCTTCAGATTTTATGAATGCTTTCATCCCAGGAGGAATGCTTTTCTGTTTGTGAAAAAGCTATGCCAAAGAAAAGAGAAGTCAATCAGCATCCAGGGGACAAAGTAGGAATATGGTCAAATAGTTCATTTCATCTAAAGGAAAGAGGCAGCATAAGAATTGGAGTCATCAGAGGTACCCGTGGGTTAAATGAGGCTTTACCCTGTTGTGTTTCTCCTGCTGTGTCCCAAGGGGTGCCACAATGCTCCATTTTACGTCCTAGTCACTTCTTCTTGCCTTTTATTCTTTTGTCCTCTGCCTGCCTGGTTCTCAGACTTTTGGCATGTGATTCATGTGGTCTTCAAACTGTAGACATACAGCCTCATTCCCAGGTTAGCCTTTGTTGCCTCCCTGCCCACGGCAAGCCTTTCATCACATAAAACAAAAAAACAAAAAAACAAGAAAAAAAACCTAGAAAAGTTTCTAGACCTCGCCCCAAAAGGATTATATGATGGTGGTCCAGCTAAAATTTCTAGTTTCTGATTTTAAAACTTATTTATAGAAATATTTTACAGTGTATTATAGAGAATACTAAGTCGTGAAATAGACCACATGTGGCATAGTGAGCCGAAAAAGCTGCTTATGTAGAGAGAATGGCTATGTGTGTTCCTGGAAGCCTTGGAATTCCTGAAGGTCTGAGTAGGTCTCTGACTCGGTGTGAGTTGAGGGACACCGCTAAAGTTGTTTTGCCTTCCCACACCACTCAAAATATTTCCCCATCACTTGCCATTCCCCACAATTCAAATAATAAGAGTTTAATTTTAATTCAAAATGCCTAATTAAAATATAGATGCTGGGGCACCTGGGTGGCTCAGTCGGTTAAGCATCTGACTCTAGATTTCGGCTCAGGTCACCATCTCACAGTTCATGAGTTCAAGCCCTGCATTGGGCTCTGGGCTGGCAGCATGGAGCCTGCTTGGGATATTCTCTCTCTCTCTCTCTCTCTCTCTCTCTCTCTCTCTCCCTCTTTCTGCCCTTCCCAGCTCTTTCTGTCTTTCAAAAGTAAATACACTTTTCAAAATAATAATAAAATAAAATATAGATGTTATGAATGAAACAGTTTAAAAGTAAAGAAAGTGCCCAAACACCAATTTTGCCTTTTTGTAATTTCCCCCAGACACCCTCTTCATGTTTTTGAAAGTTTAACATGCTGATGTTTATAGAATGCTTTAAAGTCTTCGGGTAACAAAAGAGATGTAAACAGGACAATGACAAGGGTAATATAATGAACTGTTCTGAGAACATATAGAGGGGCCCATGGGTGGCTCAGTTAAGCATCCGACTTTGGCTCGGGTCATGATCTCACGGATCATGGGTTCGAGCCCCGCGTCGGGCTCTGTGCTGACAGCTCAGAGCCTGGAGCCTGCTTTGGATTGTGTGTCTCCCTCTCTCTCTCCCCCTCCCCCACTCACACTCTGTCTCTCTGTCTCTCTGTCTCTCTGTCTCTCTCTCTCTCAAAAATAAACATTAAAAAAAAAAAAAGAACAGAATGGAACACTCATATCACAAAACATATAGAGCGCTCATAATATCCGGGAAACCCTTACACACTTCTTTACTGTCATGTGGCATTTCTCCTCCCTTTAATCATGGCAGTATCTGCCTTATTGAAAAGCCAAGGGCCCTGGTAATATGTTCTCATTCGCAAGCACTCATGACGGAGATTTAATTCACTGAGAAATATATTAGCATATTAAATCTGCAATTCACCTATCAAGGCTAAATGTTTTGTTTCAGTATATTTCTAAATGCATAGTCTGAGTAGAAGGTAGGAGAGGAGTTATTACAGGAAGCTTCTTCATGGAAAAGTTTTTGCTTCCTGGCAAGTTGTTTCCAGCATGCGCCTTCATTAGTCATCCATTAACAATACCAGTTCATGATCCAAACATTCAAGGTCCTTTGTGGTCAAACACTCATTTCTTCCTAGTGTTAATGACTTTGACCATCTACTTCGTGCAACCATGAATTTTAGTCCTACTATCTTCTCTACGTCTCTTACTATTCCGGGAATGGTTATTTACTCGCTTAAATTGATTTCTATAGTAAGGAAACATTATCTAGAGTGGTAGCTACCCCCAAGGGTCTGTGACTCCTTCCTTGGTTACCCCAGTTTCCCCCCATCCCATACATGGTTTATACAGTTAACAAAACTACATTATGAAAACAAGGCTATATTCTATGAAGACATTCTCTAGTAACATGGACAAATCCAGAATATGTTTAAAGAGAATGAGGAAAATACCATCTCGTTAGGCTCAAATAACTGGTTAGTGAATTGAAGTAGCTGATACGAACTTCCAATCTTCCCAAGTGATACCATTTTATAAATTAATTATTATGGCAGATAGTGGATATTTGGTTAAATAGACGTAAAAGTACCAACTAGCATGAAAAGTATTTGGATATTTTTACCAGACACAACGTACTTTAATATTTAAGTTTGTGATTCATCTTTTGAAATATACTACAGATTTACGAAGTGAAAAAAGACCTCAGAGCTTCATTTCGTTACATTAGTTGCATTCACAAAATGGCATCCCGCCCCGCAGATGAAAATCTCTAGTCGAGCGAAAAACGCTATCCCCATCTGAGAGCCTGGTGCGGCAGATTGACCCAAAATTCCAAGTCTAAGATACCAAACAACAGTTCAAACAGAGTATCCGGACAGTTTGAGGCAACTGTTGGCGATGTCACGTTAGGCGCTTTCGATAGGCTCGAGACTCGCTCTCGATAGGAGATACAACACAGGAGAAGATTTTGATGCAGAGGAGTCTAGAACTGCGATGAGATACGGAAGACCAAAAGCAGATATCCTGCTTCCAAACAGAATGACAAATTATGTCTCTAGTCAATCACATATTTTCCTTCTGCCGCAAGGATGCCGGAAAATCGAGGTTCCAGGAACGTATGCAGTGAGAGGAGCTGGTCAGCAGCCTGGCACAGAGGGCAAGAGGTGGTTGGGAGGTGCTCTGAAGGCACGAATGGGTCTACTTCTCACTGCTCCAGGGTCTGAGTGGGGCCGATTAAGTCAGTAACCTGGGAAATTGTGACATCACAGAACACGTATAGACTCACCTCTCTGTTACTAACCAGGTTATGTGAAACATTACAGAGCACTGAGGCCGGCTGTCATATCGAGAAGCTTATAAGAGAAAGATAAAGAGAGATAAAGAGAAAATTACGGTAAAATGTATATGCCAGGATAGAGATACATATACCGAGGGCACTACAGGAAGATATAATGAATAATTAACTCCATATGTGCAGTTTTAGGAAGGGCTTCCCAGATGAATGAAGTACTGTCTCAGGAGTCTAAAGAAGGGATATTTTACAGGTGATGATCTCACGGTTCGTGGGTTCGAGCCCTGCATCAGGCTCCGTGCTGACAGCTGTGTCTGCTTGAGATTCTGGGTCTCCCACTCTCTCTGACCCTCCCCTGCTTGCACTCTGTCTCTGTCTCTCAAAAAATAGTTCATTATTAATTTTTTAAAAAAAAAAATCAGATATCAGATCTCAGAGTAACCCAATCCCTCATGACATGGTTATGATCTCATTACTCAAGTTCATTTACATTTAAAATAATAATTACAGCTACAGAAGGATTTATTTCCATTATTTGTTATTTGTTTTTATATGATACACACCATTTCCCCATAAATGTTTCTGTTATTCACTTTATTTGTGATTAACTGATTTTTATAGGGTAACTTTTGATTTTTTCTTATTTCTTGTTCTGTACATTAGTTTAGTTTTTTTTTTAACTTGGGAATTAAAATGATAACCTTAACATTCTAACAACCAAGTTTTAATTAATACCAACTTAGTTTCAGTAGTATGCATTTTGCTCTTTTGTATCTCTTTCTGTCTTTGTTACTGTCACAGATTACATCTTTACACATTGTGTGGCCGTTAACGTACATTTATAACTATTTTTTTTTACGTATCTGCTTTTTATAAAAAGATAATAAACCAAAGGAGTAATCCCAAAGCTAGAAAAGAAATAAGAAGGTAAGTGGTCTCATTAAATTAGCATATATGAAAAGATGAAGGACCGTAGAAAAGTTTAAAAGTTACCACAGTTCATTTCATAAATCAATATAGTGTCAATATCAAAACCTACAAAACGCTGAAAAAATGAGACTAGAGACAAATAGCATTCGTTGATACAGATTCAAAGTTACACATAAAATATTAACAAATAGAATACAGCAAAGTGTCAAAGCAATAATACATCATGGAAGTTAAGCAACGTTAGCTGTTTAACAAATTCCAATAGACTTACGTTCTTAATGCTTGTAATCATCTTAGGGATTTTCCTGTGAAATTGTATAACCCCAAACTGTACCTCATATGCACGTAACCAGCATTCAGAATTGGCAGGACAACAGACATCGTATATAATTAATTAGTAGAAAGTGAAAATGTGACTTGAGTACCACTAAGAATATATAGTAATATTAAGTAACCAACATCTGTAATGTTATGCAGTTATTAATAGAATGGCATATCATAGCAAAACATGAATTCTCCTGATCCAAACTAGAGCCATGCATTGTTCCCCCTGGCTGAAAGAAAATCTGGGTTCGTCGATCAAGTTAGCAATTCTGTCCCTCCCTAAAATAAAGCTTTACTCCTCCTTGGCAGGTTTTCCAGAGAAGGTTAACTGGAAGAGGGCCTTCTCTATGAGACTTTTCGCTCTGTCCGCTTCTACTCGACACTGCTTTAGTTTGATCTATTTGGCCATAAAGTCATCCTACTTCCTTTCAAAATCGATGTATTATATTTAGAAGGACCAAAGGGATGTTTGGATGACGTCTTGAAAAATATAATGCTACTTCAGGCAAGAAGGCACAGCTCTCTCCTTGATATTTTCCCTCAACTCCGTGCGAAAGCTAGAAGAATACCTTGTGGTTTACCTTAAGGTAACCATTTGTAAATATGCTAGAGCCCAGTTTTCAAGTTGCGTATCAGTCCTGCAATAGCAAACAACAAGAAATGTAAGACCCTCCCGGAAATTAATAAGGAGTGCTGAACGCATGGTAGAATTTTAAAATGCTTATAAAAAACTACAATGGTGGGACTAGAATTCAAAGCAATACTAAAATTCAACCAAGGTTTCATCTCCTCAGTTAGAACGGGGAAATGGGAAAAGGAAATCTTGACTCATCCCCGGTCATGGTTTCTAACTCATTAGGAGGACAAGGGAAATTGGAGGATGAGAAAATCTGTATCAACTTAAAAAATTGGCAGCGTAGGACACTGTATAGTTGGAGTTATTGCCAAATAATGTAGCAGCACACGACTTTTTTTTTTTTTAAGCGCCTTTCTGGAAATCCAAGCGCCACATGCTTTGTATTGCTATTGCTATTCTTTTAATTTGTCAAGAGTTAAGGACTGCTCTACCTCTATAGTCAACTTCCTACTTCTCAATTCAGTAGTCCTCCTCGTCTGTGGTTTTGTTTTCAGTTACCCCTCCTTCCCCACCATCAATCACAGGCCGGAAGCAGATGGTCCTTCCTTCTGACGCTGCATCACAAGCCTAACGTCATTCCCCTCCCTTCATCTCCTCACCCAGGCATTTTATCATCACACATCATCACAACAAGGGTGAGTGCAGTACAATAAGATATTTTGAGAGAGAGAGACCACATTTACAAAACTTTTATTATGGTATGTTGTTCTATTGTTCTATTTTATTATCAGTTATGGTGGAGCATCTCTTAAAACGCCCAATTTGTAAGTTAGACTTTATGATGGGTATGTAAGTACAGGAAAAACATAGTATATACAGGGTTCAGTACTATCCACAGCTTCAGGAATCCACTGGTGGTCTTAGAATGTATCGCCTGTGGGTAAGTGGGGCTCATTGTATAAAGTTCTTCCTTCCAGCTCTTTAACTCCCTCATACACAAATATCATGTTCTGCGACATCATTATCATTCTGACCTCCTTGATGTTTTGCCCAAATCACTTACTTCTTCCAAACTTCACTTTCCTCCCTCCCCAGCCTTTTCTGAGAAGCCTTATCTCATAAACCTGGGGAGAGTTAAGTATATCACACTCAGTATTTCCAGAACATCATGTGCACTAACCTGTGATAGTACTTAATTCATTGCACTTAAATTTGTGTTTACATGTTATTCTCTTCATGATACAGTGAACTCCTAGTTACTAATATAGAAAAATTTTAGGGGCACCCGGGTGGCTCAGTCAATTAAGGGTCCAACTTCAGCTCAGGTCATGATCACGCAGTTCACGAGTTGGAGCCCCACACCGGGCTCTGTACTGACAACTCAGAGCCTGGAGCCCGATTCACATTCTGTGTCTCCCCCTCTCTCTGCCCCTCCTCTGCTCCTGCTCTCTCTCTGTCTCTCAAAAATGAATAAACATTTAAAAATTTTTAATAAAAAATAAAATAAAAATTTTAAACGAAATACAATATAAATTGAATAAGCAGGGTGGAATCATGGTTTTGAGGTGTACATCAAGTCCAAATTATCAAAAGTATCACCTTGAGCATTAACATCACCAAACCTCAGCGTTTTTAGTTTCAATCTGTAACTACATTATAACGTGGAGGTTTTTTGGTGTTTTTGTTTTTGTGAGAGAGAGAGAGAGAGAGAGAGATCGAGGGAGGAACAGAGGGAGAGAGAGAGAGAGAAAGAAAGAGACAGAATCTCAAGCAGACTCCATGCCCATTGTGAAGTGTGACGCAGGGCTGATCTCACAACCATGAGATTGTGACCGGAGAGGAAATCAGGAGTTCGACGTTTAACAGACTGAGCCACCCAGGAGCCCCTATAATGCTATTTTGAGGCATCAATGATTATAATCCATGTAAAGTTTCCTAGAAAAAAGTATACTTAACTAATGCTAGTTTCTTTTTTTTTTCTAATGAATGCAAGGGTTTTCACTGTATTATAAAATGTATAATATGGTATTACAGTAGGGTAAACACAATACACTATAGGTCATCCGGGAAGAGGCTGAAAATCATTTAAATAAACTTCAGCGCATATCCCTAATAAACACTTCCAAAGACAGCAGTAGAACAACGATTTTTTTAACATATTCTAAGCCAACAGCCAGTACAATGATAATGTGTGGTTGTAGGAGTGAACACGTAGAAACAAAAGAGAAAAAGAGTACAGCAATGGACCTTACTATTTATGAGAAATGAGGGGTCAAAATCAAAGATAAAAGAAAACATGTTCAATTTGGAAACTCAACTCTCTTCACACTCAAAAGGAAATGCCAGGAAGATTAAAAGTCGACTCTTTAAAACCTAGCCAAAGAAAAACAAGAAGAATTAGGATTTATTCTTTAACAAGAATAAATACGATTATTTATTCAACCATTGGCTATTTACCTAACATCTGAGATGAGAAAGCCATAGATTGACTCCAACAAGAACACTGACAGGTTTGGCCACATAGAAATATATAACTTGACCGTGGCAACATTTTTAAATAATGTAAAATAGGGCGCCTGGGTGGCTCAGTCGGTTAAGCGGCCGACTTCGGCTCAGGTCATGATCTCGCAGTCCGTGAGTTCGAGCCCCGCGTCGGGCTCTGTGCTGACAGCTCAGAGCCTGGAGCCTGTTTCAGATTCTGTGTCTCCCTCTCTCTGACCCTCCCCTGTTCATGCTCTGTCTCTCCCTGTCTCAAAAATAAATAAACGTTAAAAAAATTTTTTTAAATAATGTAAAATAAACTGGGATAACATAATTGCAGTGAAATCTAAACATAAAAACTCCCAAGAGAACTAAATGACTGGCATAAAATATTTGAGGCAATTATTAATGTTAAAATACTACATTATACAATGCGCCTATAGGTTTATTTAGAACAATGTATATAATGCACGCTTTAGGTACTGGGAAATAAATCCGAACATGATATTTCCATATTCTCATTCATACTTCTATTCAAAACCCCCATGTCCATTCTCTGCACTAATAATATGGTCTCAGCGTGCAAAATTCCTAAATTCTACAATTTAGAATTTGTAGAATTCTAACAAATTTGTAGAATTGTAGGAATTTTCTATGATTCCTAAATTCTGTGATATTATAAAATTTGAATATGTATTTTTTTAACACAAGAATTGCACTGTGGACATCCACAAAAATGGTGGCCTAGGGACTTCCAAAATGCTCTTTTAGTTAAAAGCAACAAGAAAAATTATAAAAATAGTCAGAATCAGGACTCTGGACATTAACTAAAAGCTTGCAGCAATTGGAGAGTGTTGATTCCAGAAAAATGACTGAATCTTGGTAAGAACAGTAATCTCTGTGTCATGCTAACTTGTCCCGGTCTCATTCCCTCTCTCACGATTCAGGGGAACCTTGAACACCAACAGTCTACAATCATGGTGCAAATCATGGTGCAAAACAGCCACCTGACAGCTACCAAAGGGGAACAGAACAGGGTTGGCGCTCCTCCAGACCCTCGTTTCCAGAGAACTGTCATTATTTGACTTCTCTGGTAGTTCCCTGGAAGAATGAATACCGATCCTTCAAAAACTCTTCCAAAAGATAAAACGAGAGGACTTCTTCCCATGTCTTTTTATGAGCCTGATCTTATCTTGATGCCGAAACCAGACAAAGACATCACGAGAAAAATTAAAACTACAGATCAGTATCCCTTCTGAATATAGATGTAAACATCCTTAACAACATCCAGCAATTTGAATCTAGCAATATATTAAAAGGGTGGAACACCACGAAAATGGATATTGTCCAAGAAAAGCAAAGTTGGCTCCACATTTGAAACTCAATCAATATAATACCCCTTATTAATAGAATAAAGGGGAAAAAACTACCTGATTACCTCAATAGACACCAATAAGCCTTTGAAAAATCCAAACCCCTTTTGTGATTAAAGAAAAAAAACAAAACAAGCAACAAACTGAAATAGAAAATAACTTGCTCGACCTAATTGAGAACTTTGTGTAAAGCGAAGCTTGGTGTGTTGGGAAGGACACACATATACGAGCTTGTTGTGTTTATTTGAATGAGAGACCTTTGATCCCTATTGAAAACAGAAGATCTCATTACCTAATGAAATTAATCTTTAAATGCTCAAGTTAAGCATGAAATTTTCTTTGTGGCTTGGGTGAAATGATGCTTAAGTTCCCTTCGTTTTTGGATAATAACGTTCCCCAAGAAATCTAATGACTTTCCCTACCTAATCGATATGCTCATCTTACACAGCTAAAGCAGAAATCTTTTTGGGTGCCTTGATTCTTTTTTCAGTTCCCAACCTCACCCTAATATATATAGAACTTGCTCCATCCAAGCAAAAGCCTTGGAGATAATACTGAATCATCTCCATTAATCCTTAACGACATCTCGGTTTCACCCTGCCTAGCCCTCAGAAGTCAAGTGTCGGCTAACTACAGTTCATGTGCCAGATCCTGGGGCTACCGATTTTGATAAGTAAAGTTTTATTGGAATACAGTCACATTCATTCTTTTAAGGATTGCCTATGACTGCTTTTACCCTACAACAGTAGAGTTGAGTAGTTGTGAAGACTAAAATATATAGTATTTGGCCTTTTACCGAAAATGTTTGCCATTCTCTGGTGTAAGATGCAGTTCAAAAATCCCAAGTTTTTGTCCCTTGGCTTTTTTTGGTTTTGTTTTGTTTTGCCTTTGGCTTTCCCCTCTTTAATTTGCTGCACATGAAAAAAAAAAAAATGCCCCTCTACTCTGTGTGTGCTTTTCTTTTGCCCAGAGTACTTATTTAATTAGTTTTCTACCACATAATACTTCTCACTCTGTGTAAAATCATGAAGCGCTCCTGGGTGGCTCAGTTGGTTGAGTGTCCAACTCCGGCTCAGGTCGTGATCTCATGGTTTGTGGGTTCAAGCCCCACGTCGGGCTGTTGTGCAGACAGCTCAGAGCCTGGAGCCTGCTTCGGATTCTGTGTCTCCCTCTCTCTCTGCCCCTCCCCTGATCGTGCTCTCTCTCTCCCTCAAAAATAAATTAAAATAAAATAAAATAAAATAAAATAAAATAAATCATGAGAACAAGTATGACGTTTGCCTTCTGAGTCATTATCTCTATCTGCCTAGGATGTATGAAGACTGAATATTTATCAAATACATAAATTAACAACACATAATTAAAATGTTCTAAGTTTCTTTGGAACAAGGAAAAGAACAATTTCATAAATTAATAAAAGACACCAGCTCTCCTAAAACCCATTTCAATATTATTGTACAATATCTAGCATATTCAATACTTTTCTACCATTTCTACCACACTAAGAGTTCATATTGACAAGGTGAATAAGGTACTGGAAAGTTTTTCAATTTCAAGGTCCTGAAAAGGACAGTTCTGTTATACAATTTAGTAGTCACTTCAATACTTGGCTCCTAAAACACATCATCACTGGTTTCATGGTTTTTAAAGCAAATTTGTGGGAATTTTAGGAAAATCTTTTTTAAATTTTTTGTAAATGTTTATTTATTTATTTTGAGAGAGAGAGAGCGAGAGAGAGAGAGAGAGCAGGGAGGGGCAGAGAGAGAAGGAGAGAGAGAATCCCAAGCAGGCTCCACACTGTCAGCCCAGAGCCCAACATGGGGCTCTATCTTGCAAAACTTGAGATCATGACCTGAGCCAAAATCAAGAAGCAGTCACTTAACTAAGCCAACCAGGTGCCCCTAGGAAAATACTTTTTAAATGGCAATAATTATAAACCACAATGTATGTATTAAAATATATATAGTATAATTTGTTTTTATCTATGAAATTATATGTCAATATTACTTTCCAGTCCCCGGTAGAAGCTTTAGAAGTTTAGAGTTTCTGTTTTGGTAATTAAAATTTCACAGTTGGGGCGCCTGGGTGGCACAGTCGGTTAAGCGTCCGACTTCAGCCAGGTCACGATCTCGCGGTCCGTGGGTTCGAGCCCCGCGTCGGGCTCTGGGCTGATGGCTCGGAGCCTGGAGCCTGTTTCCGATTCTGAGTCTCCCTCTCTCTCTGCCCCTCCCCCGTTCATGCTCTGTCTCTCTCTGTCCCAAAAATAAATAAAAAACGTTGAAAAAAAATTTTTTTTTAAAAAATAAAATAAAATTTCACAGTCGCTTTTAATCCACTCATTATTCTCCAGACTGAACTGCTTAAATAGAGAATAAATAAAAAGCATAAAGCATTAGAAAAACTTAGGATGTGAGGATGTTTGAAGATTGAGTATATGGAAAGTGGTGAGTAGATATTAGTTTCAGCTGACAATGTAAAAGAAAAGAGATGATGAGGGCATTCAAGGTCAGATACCTGGAGTTCACTTGGAGATGTATTTCCGAGCCTTGGGTGATTGCTGCAAGGAGTCAAAAGGATCAATAATTAGGGAAGGCAAATGCAAGTATAGGTTCAGTTTACAAGTTACAGCAGTTACTAAGATGATCTGACTGGTTATAGCTGGTAACTCTTTGACCTAGCTCTACTCTGAGTTATAAAAAAGCATGATTGCTACTTGATGCTGATATCTGATGCATATTATTGACGCTAGTGTCCGTAGCTATTAATTTGGACTGGAGTAGATTGGTTGGCAAATATTAATATATAAATTTAAGATAAAAGTAACTTGATTTTATAGGCTGTATCCTGGATCTTAGCTTAAAATGTATGTAGAAAAAAAGATATCCCACCAAATCCCATGGTAAATGAATCAATAACAACCGAAGAAGTTAGAAACATTAACCTAAAAATTTCTACTGTTCAGGGCACCTGTCTGGCTCACTAAGTAAAGTATGAGACTCTTGACCTTGGGGTCGTGAATACAAGCCCCACATGGGGTGTAGAGCTTAAAAAAATTTCTAACGATGAATTCGTTCATCAGGAATAAGTTTCTCATTATTTATAATACTAATCTTTAATAAAATGTGGCTTTTAGTGTTTATGACTATGTTATTAGAAATTTAAAGGATTAGGGGCGCCTGGGTGGCGCAGTCGGTTAAGCGTCCGACTTCAGCCAGGTCACGATCTCGCGGTCCGGGAGTTCGAGCCCCGCGTCGGGCTCTGGGCTGATGGCTCAGAGCCTGGAGCCTGTTTCCGATTCTGTGTCTCCCTCTCTCTCTGCCCCTCCCCCGTTCATGCTCTGTCTCTCTCTGTCCCAAAAATAAATAAACGTTGGAAAAAAAAAAAAGAAATTTAAAGGATTAATGTAGAAATATTATTCAAAAGAACATTTTACATTTTACATTGATCTTTAATGAACATTAAAATGATGGAGGGGTCGTGTTACTTATCATCCAAGTACCTAGGAGAGTTAGCTCATTTTAATCCTGTGAGCGTGGTCCAGATTTGAAAATTATGAAGACTAGATCTACTTTAAAAAAAATATTGTTTTCTGGGGCGCCTGGGTGGCTCAGTCGGTTGGGCGGCCGACTTCGGCTCAGGTCACGATCTCACGGTCCGTGAGTTCGAGCCCCGCGTCCGGCTCTGGGCTGACGGCTCAGAGCCTGGAGCCTTCTTCCGATTCTGTGTCTCCCTCTTTCTCTGCCCCTCCCCCGTTCATGCTCTGTCTCTCTCTGTCTCAAAAATAAATAAACGTTAAAAAAAAAATATTGTTTTCTCCTAGTATAAATCACCTTACATCAAAGGACATGGTCAAATTGGCTTCTATATTTTTTCTTCCAAAAATAAAGGACCAGATTAGCGGTGTGTTTAATAAAGTGAAGCCAAAACCCAAGCCAGAAAATCTACAGGCATAGAGGAAAAGCCACCATTATATCTTTCTCTTCCCCCTGCTACTGAGAAGGGAGAGCCGGGTAGTACAAATAGCAGAAGTCCTCATTAATGTACACTTGGTTAGGCAAAGACCACCAAGAAAATATTCATGATTTCTGCCATGTCCTTCTTTCTTTCCCACCACCCACGCTCCATACAATTGTTGAGTCTTCTACCGAAAGAAAATATCAGCAGGGGCGCCCAGGTGGCTCAGTCGGTTAAGTGTCTGACTTCAGCTCAGGTCATGATCTCACGGTTCATGGGCTCAAGCCCCATGTCGGGCTCTGTGCTGACAGCTCAGAGCCTGGAGCCCGCTTTGGATTCTGTGTCTCTCTCTCTCTGCCCCTCCCCCACTTGTGTGCACGCTCTCTCTCTCTCTCTCTCTCTCTCTCTCTTTTTAATGTTAAATTTTTTTTTTTTAATATCAGCAGAGAAATGGAAATCTTTACCCTATGACTTGAGGTCAGCTTGCAAGGAACAAAATTGTAAATTATATGGAAAACTCCAGGGTCTCTGGAATGTGGGACTCTCTCAGGGGAACAAACCCCGGGGTGTTTTTCAAAAGATTGTATACATCATACTGAACTTTTCAGGTGCCAAGAGAATTTTCCCTTTTTATTTAAGTTGATGGAAAATTATGTTGTCAGAATAGGGTGTTAAAGTTCGGATAAGATGTGGGGTATTAGTTACCAGGCTTCTAGATCATTTAGGCTGTTAGTAACCACAGCCAGTTCATCAGGAACCGAAGATCAGGTTGGAAGAGGCCTTCATGAAATTGTCTGCACAGAGAAGCATCAACAACAACAAGCTCTTCAACAGAAAGTGGAACTTCACGGAGCAGCAGTTAACCTTCACATGGGCGGGGAGGTTGAACATCCTGCATAGTGCTGCCAGGAAATCCCTATTTCATACTAAGGGGGCTGGTTGCATATGTAGGATGTCCCATCTCCCCGCCCACTTCATCGAGACACGCGCCAGAAACCCCACTGCCTCACTGAAGAACCATAAAATCGACCTGTCAAGGAGATACAGGTGCTGAGCTGTCTCACTAGAAAAGCTCTGTGACAAATGTATTTAGTAGAGGGTAGGGCGCTGAGTGCTATCGTCTGGGCTCATAAAAGGCAGGAGTTATGGGAGTGGATCTGTAAGCTCGGGGTCAAGGTCAAGTGGACGTGTAAGCTCAAGGTCATGTTCACAGTAAATTTAAGAAGTATCTCAACGTCACAGGCAAAAGATTTTGGAGCTGTAGTACAGAGAAGATTCAGCAATTCTGAATCAAGTTCAAGTAGGTGGAAACAGTCTAACCAGCAGAAGGATCAAGTTCCAAGGAGGTGGGTGTGATTCTAAGGGAGAAAGGTAGTGGCATGTTTCCGAAAGCATTTATAAGATATAATTGATGTCGGATGCAGTATCCGGTCATATCCAGGGAACTCTGTCAAAGGCAAGGTGATAGGAAATAACCAAGAGCAGAGCTGAGTTCTCAAAAATAAGGGGTCAGGAATAAAATGGTAAAGCAAAATCCAACCAATCCTACGGGCTGGGGTCTTCTACTTCTGGATTCTATAGGGAGGATATAATCTCAGAATAAAAATAAGTCATTTAAATGGAATAAATACAGCTTTATTTTTAAAACCTACTGTCATACTTATTTCCCCAATTTTCACTATAGGCTGCAGAAAATTTCACTATGGACCTGTAGATGGGAAATACTGATCTATAGGAGCCTTTGCTGGCAGACGGTTCTGTCATGTACCAACTTGAGTGACAGCCTGGAAGCTGTTGAGTTTTTCAGACTTTAAGTTAGAGGCCATGTTAACCAGGCCATCGCCGAAGACTCTAAAGTTCCAAAAAGGGGTTATTTGCTATGCATTCAAATCTGGGTTAAGTCTCCCGTCAACCATTCCTGGCTTTGGCACTCTTTAGTCAGTGGCAAATCGGCCAATCTTAGGCTAAGGAAAAGGCTGACTCCAGATTGAAGATCCAAAACATTTGCATCCTTTTTTTTCCCCTCAGCAGCACAGATTCTCTGCTGGGATTCTGAACTCAGGGCACGGTTCAGAAATTTGTGGCTTTATGTCTAAGGACCCAAAATGCCCGTGCAAATCGATGGGTAAACTACTGTTTATAAAATTCCCTTATGTTGTGTGTGGAGGCTGCAGAAATATTCTCTTTCTGCCTTCTAATTTTATTTCTCCCTCAATCTGTCTAGAAGTTTACCAATTGTATTGATCTTTTCAAAACACCAAGATTTCGTTTCATCGAATTTTTTTCTATGATTGTCTTTCCACAATTTCAATGACATCTGCTTTTATGTTTATGACTTCCTTTCTTCTGATACTTTGACTTTAATTTGCCCTTCTTTGTCTAGGACTTCAAAATGGAAATTTAGATCATGGTTTTCAGATTTTCTTCTTTTCTAAAATAAACCATTAATGTTAGAAATTTCCCTCTGAGAACTGCTTTAGCACCATCACACAAATTGTGACCTATTTTTTTTTAATTTTCATTTAGTTCAAATTATTTTTTCATTGACTTTGAGCCTTTCTCTTTGAAACATGAGTTTTGCAGAACTGTGTTGTTTAATTTCCAAATACTTGGACTTTTTCAAGATAACTTTTTGTTATTGGTTTTTAGGTTAGTTGTGCTAAGGTCAGAGAACCTACATTGCATCATATTGATCATTTTAACTTGTTAACATTTATTTTATGGCCCATTATATGGTCTTTTCTGGTCAATTTGTTATGAGCTCTTGAAAAGAATGTGTATTCTCCTATTGTTGTATAGTGTTTTATAACTGTCAATTTAGTCAAGTTCATTGTTAGTGCTATTCAGTTTTTTTACATCATTAAATTTTCTGTCTATTTTTGTCAATTACTGAAGAAAGGATGGTGAAATCTCAAAGTATAAATGTGATTATACTTTTGATTTGTTTTTTCTTTTTTATCATTTTTTTGCTTCATGAAATTTGAAGTTCTTTTATTAGGTATATAAATGTTTAGGATTGTTACATACCATTAATGTGTTGACAACTTTATCATTATAAAATGGTTTCTGTTATTCCTAGTAATATTATTTGATCTGAAATTTACTCTGATATTGATATAATAACTCCAGTAGTCCTTTGATTACTGTTTCATTGTGTATCGTTTTCCATCCTTTTACTGTGTATTTATTTATATCATCATATTCAAACTTGTAGGGTTTCTTATAGACATCATATAATTGGGTCCTATTTATTTTTGTTCTTTTTAATCCAACGTGGCTGGTGCCTTAAATTGATACAATTTATACTTTATACCATTTACATTTAGTGTAACTACTGGTTAGTTGGAAATTATGTCTACTATTTTGTTGTTTTCTATTTATCTCTTTTTTATTCCTTTTTTCATATTTCTGAATTATTTTTGGCATTTATGCATTTTACATTAGTATTCCATTTTTATTGATCTATTGGATTTTGTACCATATTTCTTTGTACAGTTTTTTTTAGTGATTACTCTCCAGATTAAAATATACATACCTACTGTTTCACAATTCCCCTACAGTTACTATTTTATCATTTCAAGTGAATATAAAAACCTTATAGCTATATAGATCCCTTTATCTCCCCCCCTTTTTTTATTGTAATATGGGATACGTCTGTATCCATTGAGAACCTCCTCAGACAGTGTTATAATTTTTGCTTTTAACAGTCACATATATTCGAAAGACCTAAAATAAGAAAAATACTCTATTATATTTTCCAGATTATTTACCAGTTCTGTTGTTCTTCATTCATTATTGAAGTTTACAAATTTTCTTGTCATCTAATTTTTTCTTTCTGAAGAATGACTTTTTAAAGCAAGTCTCCTGGCAATCAGTTCCTTGTTTCCTCTCAGATGAAAATGTCTTTATTTCACATTCATTTTTTTGAAGATATTTTCACCGGCTATGGAATTCTGGATTATGATTACATTGCCTTCTGGCCTCCATGATTTCTGATGAAAAATCTGAAGTTGTTCAAGCCATTGCTCCCTACATGGAAAAGAGTCATTTTCCTCAGCTACCTCAGCTGTTTTGCTTTATCTTTATTTTCACCAGATTATGATGTTTCTAGGCATGATTATCTTTGAGTTTAATCATTTAGGTTTGGTAGAACCTCTTAAATCTGTAAATGTTTTTTTCATAAATATGGGATGTTTTAGACCATTATTTCTTCAAATATTTTTCCATATCATTTTTTTCCTTTCCTCAGAGTCCAATGGCACAAACGTTACACATATACATATTGTCCCAAAGGTCCCTATTATGTTCATTTATTTTCCATTTTTTCTCACTCTTCTAAAGTTTGGATAATTTCTGTTGATCTATATTCAGTTTTAATGACTCTTCATCCGTCATCTCCCTTCATCTATTAAGACCATTCAGTGATTTTCTTCTTTTAGGTATTATATATTGTTTCAACTCTAAACCTTTCATTTGGTGCTTTTTATAAATTCTGTTTTTTTTTTTTTTGAGATGTCCTCTTTCTGTTTATTTCAAGAGCATCCACGCTTCCATCACTGAGTATGGTTATGATAGCTACTTTAAGGTCTTTATCTGTACATTTCTGTCCTGTCCGATTTCTGAACTTAATGTACTTGAAATGGATTTGCTGAACTATTGTCTGTAATATTTGTTATTGGTTTTGAGTAAATTGTACAATTTAAGGGGATTTCTTTTATCACAATATAATGAAAATTTTAATTAGGAATAGCTTCCTTATTTTATCAAACTATTCTTCAATATCTATTAAAATACCATAAAATGTTATACAAATGATAATATAAAGTATTATATTGGCAGATATTTGTGATATTGAATTGCTCTTGCATTCCTGAAATAATTTTTGTCTTTCCAAGATGTATTATTGCTTTGACACTTTGCTGTATTCTATTTGTTAATTTTTATTTGTAACTTTGAATCTGTATCAACGAATGCTATTTGTCTCTAGTCTCATTTTTTTCAGCGTTTTGTATGTTTTGATATTGACACTATATTGTTTTATGAAATGAACTGTGGTAACTTTTAAACTTTTCTACGGTCCTTCATCTTTTCATATAGGTTAATTTAATAAGATCACTTACCTTCTTATTTCTTTTCTAGCTTTGGGATTACTCCTTTGGTTTATTATCTTTTTATAAAAAGCAAATACATAAAAAAAATAGTTATAAATGTACGTTAACGGCCACACAATGTGTAAAGATGTAATCTGTGACAGTAACAAAGACAGAAAGAGATACAAAAGAGCAAAATGCATACTACTGAAACTAAGTTGGTATTAATTAAAACTTGGTTGTGAGAATGTTAAGGTTATCATTTTAATTCCCAAGTTAAAAAAAAACTAAACTAATATACAGAAAAAGAAATAAGAAAAAATCAAAAGTTACCCTATAAAAATCAATTAATCACAAATAAAGTGAATAACAGAAACATTTATGGGGAAATGGTGTGTATCATATAAAAACAAATAACAAATAATGGAAATAAATCCTTCTGTAGCTGTAATTATTTTAAATGTAAATGAACGAAACTGTCTAGTTAAAAGACAAAGATTAGCAGAATTGTTAAAAACATATGATGCCAGAATGGATTTTAAAAAAAGAACCTTTCTTTATATGCTGTCAATAAGAGACTCATTTTAGACTCAAAATCACAAATAGGTTAAAGTAAAAGGATGGAAAAGATATTCCATGTAAACAGTAACCAAAAAAAGGCAAGGTGGTGAGGCGCCTGGGTGGCTCGGTCAGTTAGGCATCTGACTTCGGCTCAGGTCATGATCTCATGGTCCATGAGTTCGAGCCCCGCGTCCGGCTCTGTGCTGACAGCTCAGAGCCTGGAGCCTGTTTCCGATTCTGTGTCTCCCTCTCTCTCTGCCCCTCCCCTATTCATGCTCTGTCTCTCTCTGTCTCAAAAATAAATAAACGTTAAAAAAAAAAAAAGGCAAGGTGGCTATATTAGTATCCAACAAAATAGAACTTAAGACAAAAATTGTTCTGAGAGACAAAGAAGGACATAATATATTGATAAAAAGTTCAAACCGTCCAGAAGATATAATATTTACAAATATATATGCACCTAACAACAGATGCAAAAAAATATAGGAAGCAAAACTGACATAAATTAAGGGAAATAAAGACAGATCTAAAATAACACTTGGAGACGTGAATATCCCATTTTCAATAATGAATAAATAGAACAACTAGACAGAGGATCAATAAGGAAACAGAGGACTTGAACAATGCTATGAAGCAACTAATAGACATATATAGAACAGACATATATAGACATATATAGAACAGACATATATAGAACATATATAGAACAGACATATATAGAACACCCCATCCAACAACAGCAGAAACAGCAATTTTCTCAAGTGCACAAGGAACATTCTCTGAGATAGATCATATATCAGGTCTCAAAACAAACATTGACATTTTTAAATATTACTGGGGCACCTGGCTGGCTCAGTTCGTTAAGCATCTGACTTCAGCTCAGGTCATGATCTCATGGTTCATGAGTTCAAGTCCCGCACTGGGCTCTCTGTTATCAGCACAGAGCCTGCTTCAGATCCTCTGTCCCCTTCTCTCTCTGCCCTTCCCCTGCTCACTCTCTCTCAAAAATAAATAAACATTTAAAACATTTTTTAATATTACTATTTGAAGTATCTTCTCCAAAATGAAATGAAACTAGAAATCAATAACAGAAGAAAACTGACAAATTCATAAATATGTGGAAATTAAACACCACAGTCACTATTAAATATCCAATGTATCAAAGAAGAAATTACAAATGAAATTGGATCGTAAGGAACTAGAAAAGAATAACAAACTTAACCCACACTATCAAAAGAAAGAAAATGGTAAATATTAAAATGGAGATAAACAAAATAGAGAAGAGAAAAAAACAAGAACAAGAAATCCAGGACAGCATGGCTTCACTGACAAAGTTTACTGAACATTTAAAGAATTAACAGCAATTCTTATCAAGCTCCTACAAAATAGAACATTGAGGGAACACTTTGTAACTCATTCTATGAGACCAGCAATATCCAGATATCAAAGCCAGATTATGACATTATAAGAAAAGACAAGCATAGTCCCATATTACTTATAAATATAGATGCAAAACTCCTCAACAAAATACTAGCAAACTAAATATAACATCATAGTATACACCATGCTGAAGTGAGATTTATCACGGGAATGCAAAGATGGTTCAACATATAAAAATCATGCATCACGTATAGAATTAAGGTCAGACAACCACATGATCATCTCAATTGATGCAAAAAAAAAAAAGCATTTGACAAAATCCATCACTCTTTTATGATAAAAACAGTCAATAAACTAGAAATACAAGGAACCTTCCTTAACATGACAAAGGCATTTATGAAAACCCACAGCTAACATCCTACTTAATAGTGAAAGAATGAAAGATTTTTTTTTTAAGAGCAGAGAAAAGACAAGACGGCTGCTTTTACTGCTTCCATTCAACACTGTACTGGAAATTCTATATAGAGTAATTGAGCAAGAGAGAAAATAAAATGCAGTGGAAAATTCGAAAAGCATATCTAACATTATCTCCATTCACAGATGACACAGTCTTATAAATGGAAAATCCTAATGAACCCTCACGCACAAAACTAGATCTAATAAATGAATTCAGCAAAGTTGCAGGATACAAGCTTAACCCATGAAAAGCAGTTATAGTTCTACATACTAGCAATGAACGTGCATGAAGGAAATTAAAAACCGATTCTATTTACAACAGCATCAAAAACATCTCAACCAAGAACATTAGCCATGAAAAGGAATAAAGTATTGATCCGTGCTACAAAATGGATGAACCTCAAAAACAGTATGTTAGTGAAGGAAGCCCAGGCACCTGTTGTAGGATTCCATTTATATGAAATATCCTGATTAGCCAAATCCATAGAGACAGAAAGCAGATTAGATTGTTACGGGTGGGGGGAGGGGAGAGTGGAGAGTGACTGCTTAGTGAATAATGGTCTCCTTTTGGAGGGATGAAATGTTTTGGAACTAGAAAGAAGTGATGCTTGTATAATACTGTAAACGTACTCAATGCCACAGGAACGTATACTTTAAAATGATTAACTTTAGACTTTATAAATTTTATCACAATAAAAAATAATGTATGGGGGCGCCTGGGTGGCTCAGTCGGTTAAGCGCCCAACTTCAGCTCAGGTCATGATCTCGCGGTCCGTGAGTTCGAGCCCCACGCCGGGCTCTGTGCTGACCGCTCAGAGCCTGGAGCCTGCTTCAGATTCGGTGTCTCTCTCTCTGCCCCTCCCCGACTCATGCTGTCTGTCTCTCTCTCTTTCTCTCTCTCTCTCTCTCTCTCAAAAATAACTACGCATTAACAAAATTTAAAAAGTAATAATGTATGTAACACTGAAGGCTTTGACATAATCACTGTCATCATCATCATTCCTATGGAAAATAATGTTAGCCAGATTCCACTTTACTTTAAAAAGCGTAGCTTATGAGAGGAAAGAAATAGACTAAAATGTAAGACTGTAGACATTTTGATTTGGATAATATGTTCTTGTCTTCTCTCTTTTCTCTTTCAGATTATGTCTGGCCACTACCTAGATATTTGTGCCCCGTCTGGATTTCTTTGGATGTTTTATTTTCAACAGCGTCCATCATGCACCTCTGCGCTATCTCGCTGGATCGGTATGTAGCAATACGTAATCCTATTGAGCATAGCCGTTTCAATTCGCGGACTAAGGCCATCATGAAGATTGCTATTGTTTGGGCAATTTCTATAGGTAAATAACTTTCTTGGCCATTAGAATTGCAGCGGCTATGCTCAATACTTTCGGATTATGTACTGTGAACAACGAACAGACGTCGACTGGTAACATTTGCGTTTAATCGGGATTCTATTTAAGAATTATTCTTAACCTATTTATCTGATATTTAGGTTAACAATAATGAAAGAAATGTAATGTATGCTAATATGTAAATGTGAACTTTCTATTTATGCTGCTCAAGTATTTTATGCACCCGTATGCCAATGAATTCCGCAACACAGATGCAAAATCTTTTGAGACATTTAAAACGATTTGAAGATGACAGATATTTGGTCATCTAAATTTTTTAAATGTACCATTTAAATCTTGGAAAAGATCAATCTATCACAGAACATTAACCTTAATATTTTTATTCTTTCCTATCTTCTTAAGTGGCAAAATCAATAGTGTCACATGAATCTTCATGAAGGAAACATGTCTAAATTTATGCCATTAATTGACCTAAAATACACCATGTGACTGTTTTTAAATATCTTCTTACATTCTGGTTATACAATACGAAAAAAAAAATCCATTTTTTTTTTTAAGGATTTGGGGGAGGTTGAAGTGAGAGAAATGATCATCTTATGGCTTATGATTGAGATATTCACAAATGCCTTAACAACGCTAAAGTTCAAGTCACAAAACTTAACCAATTAGAACGTAAGGGCTTTTGCAATCTTCTTTTTTTACTTTTCCCTTTTGTTTCCCTCCTCTTCCAGTTGGAACTTACATTTAGTGTCTCATTAAATAATTCCTCCTCAAAGTTATGTTTCTATGAAAGATTCTGGTAAAGTTCATAACACGATCAAGACATCCATACGGTCTTCACGGATATCATCTGAAGATTTTGACTCTGGGTTTATTGATAAAATAAATGTAAGTTTTAAGATTTTTCTATTGCAGGTGAACACACACATGCATACCTTTGGATAAAAAGCAAGAAAACTTCTCCCAGATAAAGACTGAATCCGTTTACACAATTTGACGTACATATTCAAGGGCTAGCAGATTTTTACTTCCTCCACTCCAAAGAGCTCATCTAAAAAGATGCCGGCTCTTCTGGTGCTTACAAAGGAAATGTACAGCTAAATTAACTGAGAGGATTAGGGGCATCAGCGTCTACTGACACGTGCATAATCTGCAATAATAGTTGTGTTAAAGAGAACAAAAAATATGGGAAAAATACTCTTAGCATTGAGAAGCTAATGAGATAGTGAAGGATCCAGAAAAAGACAGAAATCCAAGAAGAACAACTATGGCTTTTGAGTCACCATTGCCAGTGATGTATTTGCAAACCTGAAGATGTAACTGACAGGTTGAGAAGCGAATTTCACCGTCTCACAAGCAAAGAACATCCAAAGCAGGAATACAGAGCAGGCAAGGATCAACCCACCGGAGCTTATTTTTAGGATGCCAAAGGTCTCTACTCTAGAAATAAGGATGGGCCAGGCTTAAATCACCCTTGACATGGGTAACCAATAGAAATCTGAATCCTGAAAAGGGGGTTAAGATGTTTTCATATTTTTTCATGTTTCTAAATTTTTTTGGTATAGCAAAAAAAAAAAAACATTCTACACTTCACATGATTTCTTTTAATGATTTTCGGTTCCAGTGACTGGAATACAATGATAAACAGACACATGAAGAGAGAAGGCAACATGAATCAGCTACAACATAATAAAAGATGATACAAACGAACTCACAGACACTCAAGGTAATTACCACACATAGATTTTAAAGAACTTTTTGTATTATGCATATGAAAATTACACGCTGAAATGAAATAGTTCAGCAAGAAACTACAAACCATAAAGAGGAACATTGAAGATTGGAGAAACAACCGGAAAATCTGGAGCTCAGGCATAACACAAAAACCTAACAACTCAAAGGCAGTTTAGACACAACTAAAAAAAAAGAGCATTACTGAAGGTTGATTGGAAGAAATTGTGATAAACGAAGCAAAAAGAATTGGAAGGATACAAAAGAGAGAAGAAAGACTAAGAATAGACATACAGTACAAAGCGAGAAGAGTTTTACAAGGCGAGAAAAGAATTTTGCAAGGCAGAAAAGCAAGATTTGGAGAAATAATGGCTCTTGGAATTGAAGAAAGAAACTGATTCTCACGCTGAAAGAGCTCAACAGGTCTCAAGCAGAATGAATAAAAAGAAACCAACATTTAGACCCACCATAACACCATTGCAGGAAAAAAAAGAAGAAAAAAAATCAATTTTAAAGACAGAAAAATCAAGAGATCAACTTCAACGGAGCCCTGAGAAGATGGATGAATGCTTTGGCAACAGCAACAATGAAAGCTAGGTGTCAAAATGACAACGTCGATGAGCTGACAAAAAGTGAATCAGGAAACAAGGACAATGAAAATGGTAACTGTCGAATCACTGTGTTATACACCTGAAACGAATGTTACATTGTGTGTCAACCATACTCAAAAAAAATTTTTTTTTAATTTTAACGTTTATTTATTTTTGAGACAGACAGAGACAGAGCATGAACGGGGGAGGGTCAGAGAGAGGGAGACACAGAATGGGAAACAGGCTCCAGGCTCTGAGCCGTCAGCACAGAGCCCCACGTGGGGCTCGAACTCACGGACCGCGAGATCGTGACCTGAGCCGAAGTCGGCCGCTCAACCGACTGAGCCACCCAGGCGCCCCTCAAAAAAAATTTTTTTAATGAGTCCCTGAAGAAAAGAGCAAATGGTAAATGTGTGGTTAAATATGAGGAACATTAACTGTATGAAATAATAATAATTGTGACTTCTGAGGCTTAGAATATGTATGGAACTAAAATGCACAAAACAATAGCACATAAGTAAGAAAGGTTGAAAGTTAACTGTTTGCATTGTCCAGGAGATAGGAAAAAAAGGATTTTTAATATTAAGCTTTGATGAATAAAGTATAACTTGTACATTCAAGGGTATTCACTAACAGAAAAGGAGTGTTTTCCAAATTTACAGAGGAATATTATAGAGTAATAAAGCGAATCCAATACAGGGCAATAAAAGATAGAAAAAGTAACACATCAGGTGGAAAAATATAAAACACGTACTAAGATGGCAGGATTGAAACCAAATATATCAGTAATTATATTAATTGTAAATGAACCAAATATTCTAAGATTGTCAGACAGGGTTTAAAAACAGAATCCACCTATGTGTTTATAAGAGGCATATATAAATCATAAGGAAAGTAAGAAATAGAAAAATGTATTCCACACAAACACTAACCAACAGAAAGACTGTGGAGCTATATTAATAATCTGACAGAATACACTTTTCACTAAAATAAAATATTTTAAATAAAGAAGTTTATTTCGTAATGATAAAAGATTTAATTCATCTGAAAGACATAGCGTAATGAACTTGTATGTGTATAATAATATGGCCTCGAGGGGCGCCTGGGTGGCTCAGTCGGTTAAGCGGCCGACTTCGGCTCAGGTCACGATCTCGCAGTCCGTGAGCTCGAGCCCCGCGTCGGGCTCTGTGCTGACTGCTCAGAGCCTGGAGCCTGTTTCAGATTCTGTGTCTCCCTCTCTCTCTGACCCTCCCCCGTTCATGCTCTGTCTCTCTCTGTCTCAAAAATAAATAAATGTTAAAAAAAATAATAATAATATGGCCTTGATATTACTAAATCAAAAAGGGACAGAACTATAAGAACAGTAGACAAATCTACAATCATGGTGTGAAATTTTAACAAACCCTTTTCAATAATTGTATGAGAGCAATGAACAAAGCTGAATTGATTGAAAAGTGAAAAATACGTATTCCCATCATTTAAACAAGAAATATTTATCAAACTTGACTGTATACTTTGCTGTAAATCAATTCTAAATATTTTTTTTAATTTTTTCAAGGTTTATTTATTTATTTTTTTTTTAGAGAGAGAGAAAGAGCGAGCTGGGGAGGGGCAGAGAGAGAGGGAGAGAGAAATCCCAAGCAGGCTCCATGCTCTCAGCACAGAGCCCGACGCAGGGCTTGAACACACAAACCGTGAGATCATGACCTGAGCTGAAACCGAGAGTTGGACACTTAACCAATTAAGTCACCCAGATGCCCCTCAATAATGTTCAAAGTATTGGAACCATAAAGTGTATATTCTTTGGCAGAAATTCAAACGAGATAGAAATGTTTAACAAAAGATAACCAGAAAATCTCCATATATTTGGAAATTAAGAAATTCTTTTCCAACAAACGTTGACCCAATAGACTTAGAATCCGTTGATAATTCTTCCCTAAGTCATTTGTCATTATATGATTATAAAATGATAATTTTCCTTATGATTCCATCCCACTCTTCGTATTTATTTATTCATACTGGTAAACACTTTTGAATTCTTTTAGAGCCAGTATAGCTTAAGTCATTACTATACTTAATTTTTTTGTGCTCAAATTGTCCTGGACTCTTTTTTGAGAACTCCTTTTAACATGTACCATCAGATCTTACTTTCTGACATGAATTACGTCAGATTCACCTTTTACTTTCCATGCCCCAGTTCTGAAATCAGTCCTCTCAGACAAGGAACCCTTGGTCTTTTTAGTGGTCAATTGTTTTATAAAACAAGATATGGAACCCAGGTATGGTCATGACTATGAGGACATTATTGCTCTTAGATGTCTATGCCTTTCGTCCCCATCCAGTAACACAATATTCTTCTGGTACTTTCCTAATTACTTACCAGTCCACATATTTCTCACTGTGGGCAACCTGGTCCCCAAAAGCATCAATTTATTTATTTATTAATTATATTTTTAAAAATTTTTAAGGTTTACTTATTTTTGAGAGAGAGAGCGAGACAGAGCACAAATGGGGAAGGGACAGAGAGAGAGGGAGACATAGAATCCAAAGCAGGCTCCAGGCTCTGAGCTGTCAGCACAGAGCCCAATACAGGGCCCGAACTCACGAACCACAAGATCATGACCTGAGCTGAAGTCAGACGCTTAACCGACTGAGCCACCCAGGCACCCCATATTTATTTATATTTTTTAAATCCTACAATACAACAAATTCATTTCAGAATTTCTAGCCTCATACCAGTACAATAAATAAAACAAAATTTAAAAATTTTGCTACAATTATTTTTTTTTTCTCTTTAGAATGTTTCCCACCAAGGGTATGTAGTCAAAGCATTGTGTTCAGAATGGTTGGGTTCACTTGAATTTTTTTCTTTCGTGTGGTTCTTTTGTTACCAATTGTTTACAGTTCGGGATTTTTTGGTTTCTGTATACACTCAATATTGATTTACCTTGACTTTGTTTTTCAACAGGTAAAATCTTAATATCATGTTCCATACCATATACTTTCACTCATATGTGGAATTTAAGAAGCAAAACAAACAAGCAAAGGAAGAAAATTAAAGAGAGAGAGAGAGTCAAAGCAAGAAATATATGTTTAGTTATAGAGAACAATCTGATGGTTACCAAAGGGTACGTGGGTAGGAAGTAAAGGTTGAATAGGTGACAGAAATTAAGGAGTGCACTTGTTCTGTGATGAGCACAGGGTGACATATGGAACTGTTTAATTCCTATATTGTATACCTGAAACTCATATAACATTGTATGTTACCTAACTAGAATTAAAGTAAAAATTTTTTAAATATATCATGTTCCAAAAGTCAAAACTACACAAATAATATAGTGACTTAGAGACATGTCACTCTCTCCTCTCTCTCTTGGCTAACCCATTCACTCATTTCTCGAGTATATTTCTGGAGTTTATTTTTTCCAGAAACCACCCCACATATATTGTTGTCCCTCTTTTCTTATATAAAAGACAAAATACTACATATGTGTTAACGCGTCGATGTCCTTCACTCAGTAGTAGGTCCCCGAACCACTTATATCAACTCATAGCAAGATGGTAGATGTAAAACCAAATATGAAAATGGCCAACACACTCCATTTAAAAGCCAGATTTCTTCTCCTTTTTAATACTGCACTGGTAGATATGTCATAATTTATTTATCCAATGCCCTGTGTAGTATGAGCATTTAAGGTTGTTTCTACTGTTTTGTAATTACCGATAATTCCACCAAAAATAATCATGTGCATACCACTCACTCCTTCTCACCCTGTATGTGTTTCATGTTTTTGGAAATTTAACTTCAACAAAAATTCCTAGAAGGGGAGTTGATTTATCAAAAGGTAAAAGTATACATAACAATTAGTAAGGGGTTGAACCATTTTTCATCCTTACCAGCCATGTAAGATACCCCGTTTCCCCAAAGCCTTGCTAACAAAGTATATTGTCAAACTTTAAAACTTTTGCCAATCCAATAGGTGAGACATGTTAACTCCTTGTAGTTTTATTTTTAAAAAATTTTTTAATGTTTATTTATTTTTGAGAGAGAGACAATGTGAGTGGGGAGGGGCTGAGAGAGAGAGGGAGACACAGAATCTGAAAGAGGCTCCGAGCTTTCAGCAGAGAGCCCAACGCTGGGCTCAAATTCATGAACCGTGAGATCATGACCTGAGCTGAAGTCAGATGCTTAACCGACTGAGCCACCCAGGTGCCCCAACTCCTTGTAGTTTTAATTTGTATCTACTCTATGGTGAATGAAATTGAGCTTGTTATATGTTTGAGTGCCATTGCTAAATTATTTTTTTGCCAAGTGTATCTTTTGCTCATTTTCCTGGTTTTTTTTTTGATCTTTTTATCTCTTAATTTCAATAGCTCTTTAGACATCATGAAACGCCCAGAGTCTAAGAGACCCCCAAAAACAAACCACCAGAGTCCAGAGTCAAAGCTAAGCAGCAAGGGTCATTTATTGCAGGTTCGAACCTGGACCTCTGCGCCCCCGTTGCCGGTGACGCCAAGAGGCCCTGAGAGAGGTTTTTACACCCCTTTTATAGACAGGTACAAACAAGTCATGGGGAAATCAGGAATTTTCCACAGTTACAGAGCTGTGATTGGTTGGTGTTTAAAGTTGGACCCTTAACAGTATTCGATTGGTTCCTGCCTTTAGGTCAGACCACAACCGGGGGTACGGGTATCACAATGATTGATCAGGAATACACAGATGTGCCAAGCAACAATGATTGATCAGGAGTACACGGATGTGCCAAGTAACAATGGTTGATCAAGAATATACGGATGTGCCAGGCAATAATGATTGATCAGGAATACATGGGCGCGCCAAGCGATTGTACAGAAGCGGAACAAGCTGGTTAAGCTTGGTTAGGTTTCAGTTTCCCGTTAACTTAAGCTTTTAAGGTTCAATTTTCTCAGGCTTTTCAATCACAGATAAACATTTTGCATGTTATAAATGAAAATTTTTTTCTGTGTTTACTATTTGCTATAGTGTATGGTGCTTCTGCAATGCAGAATGATTTTTTTTCAAGTTCATTTTGCTAGTCAGACTTTATTTCTACATTTCTATGAGTCATTGTTAAAAATTCTTGCCCCACGCTCAGGTTAGGTAGTAAATCACGCTTATTTTCCTCATTTTTAACATTTAGATCTCTGACCCTTTTGGGGTTTATTTTTGTACATGTTGAGATATGCATTCAATTTGATCTTTTTTCCCAATCATCATCCCGTTGTCTCATGCTGTTTATTTAAAAAGCTTATGTAGTCTGTAATTTGCAATGCCCTCTTTATAGTATATTAAATTTTCTTCCCTATCTGGCCCTATTTCTGAACTTTACATTGGCCCCCAGTAGTGTGTCCATTCGTGTACCAATTCCCCACTGTTTTAATTATGAAAATCTCATAATACCTGTTGTCCTCTGAAATGGTTCATCTTCACTCATGACTCTTAACCTATTAGAGCTTGCCTAGACATTCTGGAATGTCTCATTTTCCATGTGAGCTTTAACATTAGCTTTCTTAGTTCCGTTTTAAAATCCTGTTTGTATTTTGAGAGGGGTCTCTTTAACTGCATGAGCTAATGGAGGAGGAAATTAACGGAATTGGAAAAACATACTTGCGCGCTCATCTATGTACGAATTTCAATTATGGCTGTTCTGTCCTGTCCCTAAGACTTTACAGCCAAGCTTATGGTATTGTCAGTTTCATGTCTTCCCTGTCACCATTAATAGTTCATCATGTCAGAGTTACTTTTGTAGCTCTATCACTCTACTGAAGCTCTTCTCTGTAAGTTCATTAGTGACTTGCGAACTAACCCATCAGTTCTCCAACATTTTGGTCTCAAGGTCTCTTTACACACTTCAACATTATGGACGACCCCAATGAGCATTTGCTTTAGATGAGTTCTCTATATATCTATCTATCTATATTTACTGTCCTAGAATTTAAATTGAGATCATTGCATTTATTTATTTGTTCAAAAGCCACAAATGGTATGGAAACCAATTTGACAATAAATTTCATAATAAATAAATAAATAAAAGCCACAAATGTATCGTATGCTCACACAAATAACATAGCTCTATGAAAAATAGCTTTAGTTTAAAAAAATGAAGTTAGTGAAGAGTGACATTGTCTTATACTTTTATTTTTTAATTCTTTATTGAAGCTTATTTTTATTTATTTTGAGAGAGATAGAGAGCAAGCAGGGGGAGGGCAGAAACAAAGGGAGAGAGAGGATCCCAAGCAGGCTCCACACTGTCAGCACAGACCCTGATGCGGGGCTCGAACTCACAAACTGTGAGATCATGACCTAAGCCGAAATCGAGTCAGATGCTTAACTGACTGAGCCACCCAGGCACCCCTATTGTCATATACATTTAAAAATCTCTTCGTCATGGGGCTCTTGGGTGGCTCAGTCTGTTGGGTGTCCGACTTTGGCTTTCTTCTGTGATATCAAGCATAGGTCATTTGGAAAATATTGGCTCCCTGACAAATGCAGATTTCCCAAATGTTAACATAGTATCAAAAAAATCACGTGCGTTTATAATCCTTACCAATCCTATCAGCAAAGTCTCTAAATATTGGAACGATCCAAGATGTAAATATTGGATACAAGTTTTCCAAAGTTCCAATATTCACTTGAAAGCTCAAATTTTATCATCAGCAGTAAACACCATCTGTCTTCTTCCTTGACATGACGAGTTCGACTCCTCCATTTTTGAGAAAATATCTGCCAAATACCCAAGTATCGATAATGCTAGTGTGTCTGGCACTCATTTTTTCCAGTAAAAATGTTATTTCATGAGACAAGTGTCTAGTTCATCCTCCAAGTCTATCGACTGAATGAATGCTTTTCCTCAAAGTCACCACCTGATATCAGCATGCAGCACAAATGCCCCATGTAGGGACACCCGGATGGCTCAGTCGGTTAAGCATCCTACTTCGGCTCAGGTCATGATCTCCTGGTCCGTGAGATCGAGCCCCATGTCGGGCTCTGTGCTGACGGCTCGGAGCCTGGAGCCTGCTTCAGATTCTGTGTCTCCCCCTCTCTCTGCCCCTCCCCTGCTCACATTTTGTCTATCTCTCTCTCTCAAAAATAAACATTAGGAAAAAAACCAAATGTTCTATGTATACTTCCATTTCATCACATAGAGTATTAAGAGCCAAAATTTACTAAAATTAATATTTTTTTACAGCTTGAGGAAGGACATTCCTAAATAAAACTGGCCCTTTTTTCCTTGAAAGTGCATGGTGGTGCACAATACAATGACTACTTGGACAATTTTACCCACTATTGTTTTGAACCATCATTAAAAATGTAAACACAGTAGGGGCGCCTGGGTGGCTCAATCGGCTAAGCATCCAGCTCTCAGGTTTCAGCTCAGGTCATGACATCATGATTCGTGGGTTCGAGCCCCATGTGGGGCTCTGCACTGACAACACAGAGCCTGTTTGGGATTCTCTCTCTCAAAAAAAAAAAAAAAACCAACTTAAAAAATGTGAACACAATAAAAACAGCAAATAACACGTTAAGATGATTATAAAAATAGTTTTGATTTCACCATACCATTGAAAGACTCTTAGAGATACCCAGGGACCCATGGATCACAATTTAAAGCTGTGTTTTTGGGGGTGCCTGGGTGGCTCAGTTGATTAAGCGTCTGACTCCTGATTTGGGCTCAGGTCATGATCTCATGGTTCATGAGTTTAAGCCCCATATCAGACTCTGCACTGACAGTGCAGAGCCTGCTTGGAATTCTCTCTCTCTCTCCCTCTCTTACTCTCCCTCTCCATGCCCAGCCCCGACTCATGATCTCTCTTTCCAAAGAAATAAAACAAAAAAATCTAAAAAGAACTGTGTTTCCCACTTTAGCTCCCTCTGTGGCATTTGAAACTGTTGAGGATGCTTTCCTCATCATTCTCTCTTCTTCTGCATGCTATGATATCATTTTTCTTGGGTTCTCTTCACTCTTATCTTTCTGTCTATTCTTATTTATTTTTTTCATTCTCTGCTTTACAAACTACAGTCTTCCCCAAGATTCTATTTTTTCTGGTTGCTTATACAGTTTTCCTGGTTTACTTCATCCACAAGAAAAAACCCTAAAATCTATCTACTGATGAGTCTCAAGTAAACATTTCTAATTCTATCCAGATTATACCCAGCTTTCTAGCTTAAGATGTATAGGGATGTAGAGATGACTGTCGTACGTATATCTCACAAGCCATTTCACCACGTTGCACTCATCACCTTCCCACATTTCTGTTTTGTCTTCCTCCTACATTGTTGTTTCTCGAGTGAACACCAACGGCATCTCCCATTTACCCAAAAAGGAACCTGGGAATCATTTTAGAATTCTTCTCTTTCTCCCCATAGCAAATCAACACAACCTGTCCTTACTATTCCTTAATATTTCACCTTAATATTTTCACATTCCAGTCTCTCCATTTCCTCATTTGCTTTCTTAATTTAAGCCTTCATTGTTAATCATTTACACATCCATACCTCCTTCTCTCCTATCTCTGGGAAAGGAATGGTCCTCACCATACCCACGACACATCTTCACTTCTTTAAGTGAGCCAGGTACACCCATGACAACAAGAACCAAAATTCTTCTCCAAATCTCCACGTTCAATTTCTCAGAGAATTCCTTCAAACATTGCTTTTTAATCTTTTTCTCTGTGCCTTCTTTCCTTTCTGCCTTGATTTGTTTTAAACCGTCTTGGTTTTTGCATGTTGACGTCTTTGGCCAGGGCCATTTTCCGTTGCTACGCAAAATTCTCTACCATATTAGTGGTTTGGTTACTTTGATACCTACTAAAGTACTACATTCATGATTTTTGTCCATCTTCATGACTACTTAGTAGCCATGGTTCACAAATCAGCCCATGCCCTCAGACTATCTCCTCTATCTCATCTTTCAACAGCTTAGATATCATTTTCACCTTAGGGCAGTGGTATTAACCTATGTCTGTGAATAAAATTCATGGTATCTATAAACTTTAAACCTTTTTAAAAATTTTAAGTGGGACATATACCGGGAAGTACACAAATCTCCAGTATAGAGTTTGATGAATTTTTACAGATCTATACACTACTATAATGAACACACAGGAAAAGATATAGAAAATCCCAAATATCCAGAGGACTGCCTATTGCCCCCTTTTTGTAATCTCCAGTGGGTAACCAATATTCTGACTTCTATAACCACACTCTGGCTTTGCCTGTTTGGAACAATCATATAAATGAAAACACATAATATGCAATCTATCACGTACTCTTTTGAGTCTGATTTCTTTCAATCAATATTGGGTCTGTATGATCCATCCATGTTAGCGCATTTATCAGTAGTTGGTTCTTTTTCATTGTCACAGTGTTCCATTGTACAAATGTTTAAAAAACGGATTTACCTTGTTAATGCTGATGAACACTTGGTGTGTTTCTAGTGTTCGGCTATTATAAATAAAGTTGCAAAACACCTGAGTGCCCGTGGTTTTTTGTGGATAAAAACATTCATTTCTGTTGTTCTTTTACCCAAAAGAGAAATCAAAGATTTTTCCAGACTGGTTGTATCCATTCACAAAACCATCCATAACCTAAGAGACAAGAGAAACGTAATGTAAGAAATGCAAGAAAAAGAATAACTTTTTTTTGGTCAAAAATTAGTATTGTCAGTCTTAACTGGGGGGCCAAAACACATTTCCTATTTGGGCCAGGTAGTAAATATTTTAGAATTTGTGGCCCATATATGATCTCTGTTGCATAAAAATTTAAAAACCTTTTAAAAATGTAAAATAATTCTTGGTCAACATAAATATAAGCGGTAGGCCAGAATGGCCCATGCGTCAAAGTTTGCCAAACTCAGGTCCTAATAATTAAATGTGTTCTGGTAAGTATGTAGTGATAATCTCATTTTAGTATTTATTTTTATATCTCTAATGACTTATAATGTTGAATACTTTTTCTTATCTTTCTTAATGCATTTGGATGTCTTCCTTTACATCCTTTGTGATGTCTCTTTTCTACCCATTTGCCTATTTTCAATATAATTGTCTTTTAAAAATTGACTTCTAGAGGTATTTTTTACATTCTAGATGAGTCTTTTGCCAAATATATATATTCAGAATATTTTCTGCCAATCTGTCCCTAGCCTTTTACTCTTTTAATGGTGTTTGCTTTGTTAGTGTTTACTTTAATGGTCAGAGATTTTTATGTCCAGGCTAAGAAAACTTTCTATCCAAAGTTCAAGAAGATAAACGTCTCTGTTTTTGGTTTTCCTTTGTTTTTTCTTTTTTTTAATTTAAATTTTAATTAGTCAATATACAGTGCAATATTGATTTCAGGAGTAGTAGAATTCACTGATTCATCATTTACATATAATACCCAATGTGATTCATCTTTGTTTTTTAACAGTTTGGTGATATTAGCTTTCACATTAATATTCATTAGCCATCTCAACGTACTTCTTTTTTTTTTAATTAATTAAGTTTCAAGTTAGTTAACATATAGTGTAGTATTGGTTTCAGGAGTAGAATTTAGTGATTCATCACTTACGTATGATACCCAGTGTCCATCCCAACAAGTGCCCTCTTTAATGTCCATCACCCATTTAGCCCATCCCCTCCCTCCATCAACTCTGTTTGTTCTATATATTTAAGAGTCTCTTATGGTTTGCCTCCCTCTCTGTTTTTATCTTATTTTAGTTTTCCTTCCTTTCTCCATGTTCATCCGTTTTGTTTCTTAAATTCTACATATGAGTGAAATCATATGATATTTGCCTTTCTCCAATTGACTTATTTTGCTTAGCATTAATGCACTTTGGTTCCATCCATGTTGTTGTAAATGGCAAGATTTCATTCTCTTTGATCACTGAGTAATCTTCCAGTGTATGTATATATATACTAAATCGTCTTTATCCACTACTGGGCTATCTGTTCTGTTCTATTGGTCCAGTAGTCTGTCCTTGTACCAATATTATAATGTCTTCATTACTGTAGCTTCATAATAAGTCTTGATATCTAGTGGATAAGTCCTTCAACTGTGCTCTTTGTCCCAACTGTCCAGGCTATTCTAAGGCTTTTTCATTTTCATAGAAAATTTAAATTACTTTGTCAGTCTTCCAAAGAAAACATACTGTTGGTTAAGTCAGTATTACATTGAATCTATTAACCAGATAAGAACTGAAGTTTTAAAAATATTCTGGCTTCCTATCCCTGTATGTACATATATAGCAATACCTTTGACTTTTCGTGTATTTACTCTGTATCAAGATAGCTACCCAAATTATTTAGCATTTCTAAGGGTTTATTAACAGATTCATTGGAATTTTGTACATATCCAGTAATTTTATGATGACAAATTTATTCGTTTCTTCTCTTAATATATTCTTTTATTGTTCTTGCTTCATTGCACTGATAAAACTTGGAAAATAATGTTTTCTAGCAGAAAAGGAGGCCATGGACACCTTTTCCTTTTTCTTCAGTGGAATAGTGGAAAAGTGTTCAATATTTCAACATTAAGAATGATGTTTGTTAGTGGTAGATTTTGCGAAACACCTCTCATCAGGTTAAGGAAATTCCCTTTTATTCTATATTTGCTGAGACTTTCGTCTTAAACAGGTGTGAATTTCATGAACTCCTTTTTCTGTACCTATTGGCTTCATTATACAAATTCTTCCTTTCTCTTGTTAGCATGGTAAATGATATAAACTTTTGAATTGTAGTTGATCTCGCATTTCTAGAATAAATCCCGCTTGGTAATGGGGTCTTTCTTTTTTCTATTATCATTGAATTCTTTTTGATAATACTTTAGTTAGGGTTTTTGCATCTATTCTCATTTCAAATTTAAAATTGTAAGGAAACCAATTTGATGATAAATTATATTTTTAAAAAATAAATAAAATTGTATACAGTGTGAAGTAAGAGATAAGATCATTTTTATGCACATGATTATTAATACTTCTTGTACAATTTATTGAAAAGATCATCTTTATAACATTTCACTTGTATCACCTATGTCAAAAGTCAACTGGCCATATATGTTTTGGTCTATTTATGGACTGTCTATTCTGCTCAAGTGATCAATATGTCTATATTTATGTCAGTTTCACAGGGTGTTAGTAATGCAGCTATAGTAAATATTGAAACTATATAGTTTGAGTTCTCTCATTTTGCTCTTTTTCAAAACTGTTCAGGCTATTCTGGGTCCTTTGAATTTCCATATAAACCATAGAACTGCCTGGTAAATTTTTACAAAAATGTCCAAATGGAATTTGGGTTGAGATTGTGTTGAATCTATGAATCAATTTGAGGACAATTGACATGTCATCAATGTTGAGTAATCTGATCCCTGAACATGGCATATTTCATGTCACTTAACATTGTTTTGTGGCTCACATCCTTGCACATATTTTTAATTTTCTTTAAATTCTTATCCCTCTTATTTTCAAAATTTCAGTATCTAATTTTTTGTTCTTATTACACAGAACTGCAATTGATTTTATACTACAAAATGACTCGTTTAATATTTCTAGCAGTTTTTTGTGTATTTATTTGTCGAATTTTTGCATGAACTGGCACTTCCAATACGATGTTAAATAGAATGAACAATAAAGGCGGACAAACTTGCTTCTTTCTTTTACTGGGGAAAAGATCTTCAGTTATTCACAATTAAGTACAATGGTAGCTATAGTTTTTAGTTTATTTGCTTGCTGTTTGTTTATTTGGGTAGATGAACTTTATCAGGTTGAGGAAGTTCCCATCCATTCCTATTTGTTGAGAGTTGTTATCATAAATAGATGCTGAATTTTAAAATTTTCTTTTCAATTTACGAGGTGATCATATGATTTTTCTTCTTTAAGCTCTTGACATGAAAAATTATATCATCTGCATTTTGAATGCAAATGAATCTTTTATTCCTAGAATAGCGCTATTTGATCACGATTCCTTAACTGTTTATTGGTGGTTTCTGTTTAAAAGTTATGCATCTATGTTCATGAAGGACTTTGTTCTACAATTTTTGTGCTATGTATTTATCAAATTTTAGAATCAAGGGAATGCTGGCCTCCTGAAATGGGTTAGGAAGCACTGTTTCTTCTTTCATTTTTTGGAAGAATTTAGAATTAGAATGATAGGTAGAATGCTAATACTCACACTGAAATCATTTAGGTCTGGAGTTTTAACTAAGGGGAGACTTTGAATTGGGATACCAATTTCTTTAAAAGATACATAGCTATTTACGTTTTCTATAACTTCTAGTGTGAGCTTGGCAAGTTGGTTGTCATTTAAAGATCTTGTCCATTTCATCCAAGTTGTCAAATATGTTGGCTGTAAGTTTTTCACATATTATTATTCTCTCTTAAGATGTATGGAATCTCCAGTGCATTCCCCTATTTCATTTCTGATATTTGTAGTTTATATCTTCTCTGCTTTTCCTGATCAATCAGACCGGATTTTTTTTTATCTACTCTAGAAATTTTTTTATGCCATCGATTTATTTCTATATATTTCAGTGATGGGTATTTCATCTTCAGTATTTGCATTCTTTTGCTTTACTTTGGGTTTAATTTGCTATTCACTGTCTAGTTTTTTGAGGCCAAAGCACGGGTCATTGATTTAAGACTTTTCTTCTTTTTTGTTTTTAAGGTTTTCTAGTTTTGTTTATTTTTGAGAGCAAGAGACAGAGCATGAGCGGGGGAGGGGCAAAGAGAGAGCAAGACACAGAATCTGAAACAGGCTCCAGGCTCTGAGCTGTCAGCACAGAGCTCAACGCAGGGCTCGAACTCAGGGACCACGAGATCATGACCTGAGCCTTAGTTGGACACCCAACCGACTAAGCCACACAGGTGCTCCAAGACTTTTCTTTACTAATATAAATATTCAAAGCAGTGAATTTCCCTGTAGGCACCACTTTAGCTTCATTCCATACAATTTGAGATGGCATGTCTTCATTTTCATTCATTTAAAGCTACTTTATAATTTCTCCTGTGATTTCTCTTTTAAACCATGAGTTACTCAGAAATGTACTTTTTTTAATTTTTTTTTTAACATTTATTCATTTTTGAGAGACAGAGAGAGACAGAGCATGAGCGGGGAAGGGACAGAGAGAGAGGGAGACACAGAATCTGAAGCAGGTTCCAGGCACTGAGCTGTCTGCACAAAGCCCGATGCGGGGCTCGAACTCACTACCTGCAAGATCATGACCTGAGCTGGAGTCGGACGCTCAACCGACTGAGCCACCCAGGTGCCCCAGAAATGTACTCTTTAGTTTCCAAATATTTGAGGACTTTCTTTATATACTCCTCTTATCAATTTTAATTTAATGAAATCACCACAATATGTATTTTATACTATTTAATTCATAAAAATAATTGATCATTATTCAGGTGAAGAATATGGTCTACATTGCTAAATGTCTTAAGTGCCCTTGGGAAAAAAAATGTATTCTGCTATTTGGGGATGGATTATTATCTACGTATTAATAGCATATGTTGGTTGAAAGTGTTCAAGTGTTCTTTTTTTTTTTTTCTGTTTGTTCCATGAGTTACTGATTGAGGGATGTTGAATTCTCTGACTATATTGGTAGATTTTTCTATTTCTTTCAGCTCTATCAGTTTCACTCAATTCATTTTTACCCTATATCATTTAAGTGCACAGTTAGAATGCGTGTGAACTTTTGACAAATTGAAATAGTATAACATTCACATAAATTCATCAGCTCTCTTTTCTTAGTGTTAGCGTGATAAAACTTTTTCCATGCCTTACTTTCCTGTACTTGAGATATAATGCACATATATTTACACCTCCAAAGTGTAAAATTCAGAAGTTATCATTTTTTCCAGGTTTATTGGCATATAATTTCCTTATACCATTGTGTAAGTTTAATGTGTACAACGTGATGATTTGATATATGTATGTATATTGAAATGATTACCATAAGAAGTTAGTCAACACATCCACCACCTCACAATTACCTTGTGTATGTGCGCGTGTGTGTGTTGAGAATATTTAAGATCTACTTTCTTAGTAGTTTTCAGGTATACAGTAAATATTGTGAACTATAGTCATCAAGGTTCACAGTAGATCCGCAGAACTTACTCATTTTACAACGGGAAGTTTGTACCCTTTGACCAGCGTCTCCCCATTTCCTCCACTCCCCGGTCCCTGGCAACCACCAGTGTACTTTTTGTTTCTATGTGTTTGGCTGTTTCAGATACCACATGTAAGTGAGATCCTACAGTATTTGTCTTTCTCTGTATGGCTTATTTTACTTAGCATAATGCCCTCAAGATTCATACACGTTATTGCGAATGGCAGGATTTCCGTCCTTTTTGTGGTTGAGTAGTACTTGCGCACGTGTGTGTGTGTGTGTGTGTGTGTGTGTGTGTGTGTTTCCGGAGAGGATCTTAATTCTTTTGAATATATACCCAGAAGTGGGATTGCTGAATCATATATTGGTTCTATTTTTTTTTTCATTGTTAAAAACTCCATGCTGTTTTCTATAAGGGCTTTACCAATATACATTCCTACCAATGATGAAGTTTTTTTGGGTGACAGTGGGGAGTGGGGCTCGTGGAGTCCGGAGCCAAGGACCAAAAAAGAAGTCTTGAAGACATCTTTGGTGCAAAAAGGTGATTTTATTGAAGCAGGTGGACAGGACCCAAGGGCAGGAAGACTGATTATATACTTTGGAGTTGGGGGAGGTAAAGTCCAGGGGAAGTTTCCAGTGAGATTTTCATATGCTAAAGAAGGCTCCCAGGATCCAGGAGGCCTAGCTAATGTCAGGCTAAGGTTGTTTTTCCCTCTAGCAAAGCATTAATTAGCATTAAGACTGTAAGGAGTTCCTGAAGAAACGTTTTACTCTGCCAGCCTCAAGTATTTGTCAATAGGCTGCAGGTTATAAGGAAATTTAGTTTCATCTGCCATTTCCTTCTGCCTTTGTTTCTCACATCACTATGGAGGGGTGATGGAAACTTAGGTCCCACAGGACTATGATCCCCATCAGTTAACCCTTTGTTTTTCCCCTTTCCCTTTGTTCTTCGGCCGCCAGGAGAGCCACCTGGGGGGTGGGGGGAGTGTTTGCAGCCTGTCAGCCTGCCTTATGCTCCCTCATCACCAACAGTGCACCAAGGATCCCCTTTTCTCCACATCTTCAGCAACACTTGTCTTTTTTATTTTTTATAATAGTCATTCTAACAGGTACGAGGTGATAGCTCATTGTGGTTTTGATGTGCATTTCCCTGATGGTTAGTGATGTTGATCACCTTTTTATGTACTTGTTGGCCATTTATAGGTCTTCTTTGGGAAAATACCTATTCAGGCTTTTTGACCATCTGAAAATTTTTTTAAATAAACTTTTTATTTTAAGATCATTGTAGATTCACATGCAGTTCTAAGAAATAAGACAGATTCTTCTGTATACTTTTTTTTTTTCAAATTTTCAGCATGGTAACATCTTCCTTTACCCATTTTTTAATTGGGTTACTTGTTTCCTTGCTATTGAACCATATGAATTCCTTACATATTTGAGACATTAAACCCCATAGCAGATACATGGTTTACAAATATTTCCTCCCACTCCTTTGGTTGCCCTTTCACTCTTTGATTGTTTCTTTTGCTGTGAAAGAGCTTTTCAGTTTGACGTTGTCCTACTTGTTATTGCTTTTATCATTTGTGCTTTTGGTGTCACATCCAAAAAAATCTTGGCCAAGACTGAAGTCAAGGGGCTATTTCCTGTTATGCCCAGAATTCGTGATCCCCAAAGACCACTAGGGAGCCGAGTCCGATGCAAAAGCAAAGAGCCTTTATTCGAGGTAGCTCGAGCTCAATCCCCTACCTGCACCGACGCAGCGGTGAGATACCAGGGAAAGAGAGCGAGTTTCAAAAGGACAAAGGTTTTATTGGGGCCTGGGGGCAGTTGGTGAGGTAATGGCTATGGCCTCAGCCGATTGGCTGGGGAAGGGTCCTGGGGAAGGGTCGAGTCCTGTTAGGCAGGTGAGGGGGGGTTACTCAAGGGGAGGAGGTGTGGTCAAGGTGAAGGACACAGAACAAGATGGAGTCGGCTGGCGTAGGCCCGCCCTTTCATTTCCTTGTTTGTTAGTTTCTTTTTTCTGTAAGACTCTGGTGCTTTTAGGTCTTACATTTAAGTCTTTAATCCATTTCCAGTTAATTTTTGTGAATGGTGTAAGATTAGGGTACAATTTCACTCTTCTGCATGTGAATATCTAGTTTTCTCAGTACCACTTCTTGAAGAGACTATCCTTTCCCCCATTGAGTATTCTTGACTCCCATGTCAAATATAAGTTGGCCATATAGGCATGGGTTTATTTCTGGGCTTTTGATTATGTTCTCTTGGTCTATCTGTCTGTTTTTATGCCAATGCCATAATAGTTTGAATACAATAGCTTTGTAGTATGGTTTAAAATCAGGAAGCATGATGCCTTCAGCTTTGTTCTTTCTCAAGATTAGTTTGGCTATTTGGGGTCTTTTCTGATGCCATAAAGATTTTAGGGTTGTCTTTTCTATTCCTGTGAAAGGTGCCATTCCGATGTTGATAAGACTTTCATAGAATCTAAAGATGGTTTGGGGTCGCATGGGAATTTTAACAGTATTAATTCTTCCTAATCCATGAACATAGATATTTTTCCATTTGCTTCTGCCTTCTTCAGTTTCTTTCACCAGAGTCTTATAGATTTCAGTGCATAATCTTTCACCAACTTAGTTAAATTTATTCGTATTTTATCATTTTTGATACTACTGTAAATGAGATTTTTTCTCTTTATTTCTTCTTCAAATAATTTGTAACGTATAAAGATGCAATTGATTTCTGTATGCTGATTTTTGTATCCTGAAACTTCATCAGTTTAATTAGTTCTAATAGTTTCTTGGTGTAATCTTTAGAATTTTTGATATATATAATCATGTCAGCTATAACAGAGTCAGTTTTACTTCTTCCTTTTAGATTTGGATTCCTTTTATTTATTTTTCCTGCCTAAATGCTCTGGCTAGGGCATTCCGTAGTATATTGAGTAAGAGTAGTGAAAGTGTGTCATGTTTCTGTTCTTAGAGGAAAAGCTTTGTCTTTCACCATTGAGTATGTTAGTTGTGGGCTTGTTATGTACGGTCTTTATTATGTTAAGACACATTCCTTCTATGCACAAGTTGTTGAGAGTTTTTATCATGAAAGAATGTTGAATTTTGTGAAAGGCTTTTTCTGCATCTCTTGAGATAGTTGTATGACTTTTATCTTTCGTCCTATTAATGTGGTGTAATATACTAATTTGCATATGCCAAACTATTTTTGCATCCTAAGGATAAAGCCCATATGATCAGGTGTATGTTCCTTTTATTGTGCTGTTGAATTTAGTTTGCTAGTATTTTATTGAAGATTTTTGCATCTATATTCATCAAGGCTATTGGCTTATAGTTTTCTTTTTCTATAGTGCCTTTATCTGGCTTTGGTATCAGGGTAATGCTAGCCTCATAACGTAAGTTTGAGAATGTTCCTTCTTTTTCAAGTTTTTGGAAGTATTTGAAAAAGATTGGCCTTAATTCTTTAAACATTTTGTAGAATTCACCAGTGAAACCATCTGGTCCTGGGTTTCCCCTTTTTGGGAAGTTTGGGTTTTCATTTGTTTGTTTGTTCCTTTGTTTCCTGCTTCAATCTCCTTATTCATTATTGGACTGTTCAAAATTTTCTGTTCCTTCATGATTCATCTTGGGAGGTTGTATGTGTCTAATAATTTATCCATATCTTCTAGATTATCTAGTTTGTTGGCACATAGTTGCGTATAGTAGTCTCTTATGATCCTTTGTATTTCCTCGGTATTAGTTGTAATTTCTCTTCTTTCATTTATAATTTTGTTGAAGGTTTTTAATATATTCACAACGTTGTGTAAGCATCACCACTGCCCAGTTCCAGAATATTTTCGTTACCCAAGGATAAACTACTTACTGATTTGAAGTTACAATTCAATCATTCTCCCCTTGACCCCAAGCAAACAATCATCTACTTTGTGTCTGTATGATTTTGCATATTCTGAACATTTCATATAAAGAAAACCATACACTATGATCTTTTGTGCATGACTTCTTCCGAATAGCATCATATTGTCAGAGATTACCCATGTCTTCTGGTGATGGGCATTTTGACTGCTTCCAGTCCTTTTATTATTATGGATAATCCTCTGAACACTCATATGAAAGTTTTTGTATATACATATATTTTCAATTCTCACGGCTATATCCTAGGAATAGAATTCCTACATTACATGGTAACTCTACGTTTAATTTATTTAGGAACTCTCAAGCTATTTCCCAATGCATCATTTTAAATCCCCACCAACTGTGTAGAAGACTTTCAATTTCTTCGCATCCTCGCCAACATTTGTTATTGTCTATATGTGTAATTATTCTCATCCTAGTGTATGTTAAGTGGTATCTTATTGTGGTTTCAATTTGTATTTTCCTAATGGCTAATGATATTGAATGTACTTTACTATTTATATTGGCCAAATCTATGTTTCCTTTGGCGAAATGTATATTTAGATATTTTACGAAATTTTAATTGGGCTTTATTTTATTTTATTTTTTTTTTTCTAAATTTTTTTAATGTTTATTTATTTTTGAGACAGAGACAGAGCATGAACGGGGGAGGGGCAGAGAGAGAGGGAGACACAGAATCGGAAGCAGGCTCCAGGCTCTGAGCCATCAGCCCAGAGCCTGACGCGGGGCTTGTGTAATGCCTGAAGTTCCAAAACCTCCCACAAAAGACCACCAGAGTCGTAAGTCAAAGCCAAGCGGCAAGGGTCGTTTATTGCAGGTTCGAACCTGGACCTCCGCGCACTCGTTGCCGGTGACGCTAAGAGGCCACGATCAGGGTTGGTACAGCGTTTTTATAGACAGAGACAAATAGCACAGGGGAGGTTTCAAATTATGAGGGGCCTGATTAGTTGATTTTAAAGTAAGGACATTTGTTGTTCTCTGATTGGGCGTCCTTTGTCCTTTGGCGGGAAGGCTTTGTCCGTTACTTGTGGCGGGAGAAAAAGGGGGAAGGGGGAAGGGGGAAGGGGAGGAATGTGTTAAGCAAGCAGGTTTACAGAAGCGAGAAATGCCGGTTAGTTTATGTACAATCACTCATTCCATTACATATCAGACTACATTTAGGAAGTTTTACAACCCATTCTACTACACAGCGGGTTACATTCAGGAAAGGTCTCACAATGCTCATAGCAAACAGCAAGCAAAACAGACTTCCCAGCAATTGTATTTCTTATCAAAGATCCATAATAAGCAGAAAAGAGAACGTAGCTTTAAACTAAGGCAGGGCTGTCATTTGGATTTAAAGCTGTTCTTTTCACTTGAACTCACGGACCACGAGATCGTGACCTGAGCTGAAGTCGGATGCTTAACCGACTGAGCCACCCAGGCGCCCCTGGGCTTTATTTTAACTATGAAGTTGCAGAAGTTCTTTACATATCCTAAATAAAAGACATTTTCTTTATGATTTATGCTTTTAGTATCACATTTAAAGAGTTTTTTTCTTGCCTGGAGCCATAAAGATTTACTGCTATATTTTCATCTAAGGCTTTTATAGTTTTAGCCCTTACATTTAGATCTTTTATTCATTTTAAGTTCATTTTTATAAATGTTGTGGGGTAAGAGTCTAGTTGCATTCTCTGTGAGTAGATATACACGTGTTCCAGCACCCTTTGTTAAAAAGACTACTTCTTTCCCATTGAACCACCTAGTCACCTTGTCAAAAAATAATTAGCAAAACATAACAGGTTGTTGTTGGACTCTCAATTCTATTCCATTGATCTACAAAACTCTCCTTATTTTAGTACCACACAGTCTTAATGACTGTAGCTTTGCAGCATGTTTTGAAATGTGGAAATGTGAGGGCTCCAACTCTATTCTTTTTCATTATTATTTTATTTTTTATTAAGTTTTTAAAATTAAAAACAAATTTTTTTTTCTGTAGCATTTATTTATAATTGAGAGCCAGAGAGACACAAAGTGTGAGCAGGGGAGGGGCAGAGAGAGAGGGAGACACAGAACCTGAAGCAGGCTCCAGGCTCTGAGCTGTCAGCACAGAGCCTGACGTGGGGCTTGAACTCACAAACTGTGAGATCATGACCTGAGCTGAAGTCAGTCACTTAACCAACTGAGCCACCCAGGAGCCCCAAGTTTTTTTAATTTTAATTCTAGTATAGTTAACATATAGTGTTATATTACTTTTGGTGTATATTACAGTGATTTAATAATTCTATACATCATGAATCACTGCTCATCATAAGTGTACTCTTAATCTTCTTCATCTATTTCACCCATCTCCCCTCACCCACCTCCTCTCTGATATGCTTTATTTAAAATTTTTTTTAAGGTTTATTTATTTTTGAGACAGAGAGCGAGCAGGGGAGGGGCAGAGAGGGAGAGAGAGACACACACACAGAACCCTAAGCAGGCTCCAGTCTCTGAGCTGTCAGCACACAGCCCGACCCCGGGGCTCGAACTCATGGACCGCGAGATCATGACCTGAGCCAAAATCTGACGCCCAACTGACTGAGCCACCCAGGTGCCCCTGATATGCTTTATTTTAAATGAGTACTCTCAGTTAATGTTATTTTTTTCAATAAGAATATTTTTTTTTTACTTGAAGTATACTTCAGAATACATGGTTCTAAAAGATATATGTAGAACATTCCATCCAAAAAAAAAAATAGACTACACATTTTCATCAAGTGCACACAGAAGAATCCCCTGGTTAAATCGCATAAAAAGAGAACAAATATTTAAGAAATTATTTAACAAATTTTTAACAAATATTTATCAAATTTAAGTAGACTGAAATCATATCAAGTATAGTTTCCAACCACAATTGGTACAAAACTAAAGACCAATAATAAAATAAAGCTGGAAAATCTACAATGTAAATATTAAATATTTAATATGTAAATACCAAACAACATACTCCTACACAAGCAATGGGCCAAATAAGAAATCAAATAGCAAATCAAAACATCTCTCAAAACAAAAGAAAAAGAAAACACAACATTCTAAAACCTATAGGATGAAACAAAAGCAGATGCTAGAGCGAAATTTATGCTAGAAATGCTTGTATTAAAAAAAATTCAAATAAACAACTTCACATTATGCCACAAGAAATTAGAAAAAGAAGAAACTTAGTTGAAATTTAGTAGAGGAAGGAAATAACAAAGAAAAATCAGAAAAAAAAAGTAAAATAAAGACCAGAATAAACAATAACATTGAAAGTAATGACCGATTTTTACAAAACAATAAACAAAATTTGCAATGCTTTAACTGCATTAACTAGGAAAACAAAACTCAAAAGCCAAATTGAGAAATAGAAGAGAAGACAATATAACAAATAACCACAGAAATACATAGTGTGAAAATAGATTACTATCAACAATTATATACTAACAAATCAGATAACTTAGGGGAAAAAAACAGATAATTCTTAAAAATGCATAAGTCGCCATGCTTGAATCATGAGTCTTAAATCCAAGAAATAAGAAACCATCTTAGACCAGTAATAAGAATGAAAGTTGAATTAAGAATCAAAAATCTCCCAGCAGAGAAAAGCCCAAAACCACATGATTTCATTGGTGAATTCTACCAAATATTTACAATAAAAAAAAATAATTAATGACAATCTTTATGAAAATCTTACAAATAATGGAAGAGAGGGAATACATTCAAAATCATTCCATGAGGCCAGTACTACCCTGATACCAAAGCAGGATAAAAACAAGAACAAAAAAGTCTAGTTAAAAGTATTGCTGGTCTGACTTTCTTTTAACATCCATTTGTGTGATAAATGTTTCTCCACCACTCACTTTAAATCTGCGGGTGTCTTTAGGTCTAAAATGAGTCTTTTGTAAGCAGCATATAGATGGGTCCTGGTATTTTTACCCATTCTGACGCCGTATGTCTTTTGATTGAAGCATCTAGTCCATTCAGAGTAATTATTGATACATGTTTCTTGCCATGTTAGTTCTTGTTTTGTCATTGTTTCTGGATATTTTTTCTGATCCTTTCTTGTCTTTGTCACTTTTGGTGTCTCCTTTCCATTCAAAGAGTCCCCTTTAATATTTCTTGCAGAGCCGGCTTAGTGGTCACAGACTCCTTTAGTTTTTGTTTGTCTGGGAAACTTTTTATCTCTCCTTCCATTCCAAACGATAGCCTTGCTGGATAGACGATTCTTGGCTGCAGACTTTTCCCATTCAGCACTTTGAATATATCATGCCACTCTCTTCTGGTTTGCCAAGTTTCTTTGATAAATCTCTAGCTAGCCTTATCAGTTTTCCCTTGTAAGTTAAGGACTTCTTGTGTCTTGCTGCTTTTAAGGTTTTCTTTATCACTATATTTTGCAAACATAATTACAATATGTCTTGCTGTTGGCCTGCTTTTGTTGATTTTGACGGGAGTTCTCTGTGCCTCCTTGATCTGGATGTCAGTTTTATTCTTCTTTTTCAATATTGTTTTGGATATTCTAGGGCCCTTGCATCTTTATATGAATTTTATAAGCATTTTGCCAGTTTCTGAAAAATAAGGCATCCAGGATTTTTACAAGAACTGTGTTGAATCTGTAGATCATTTTGTAGACTATTGTCATCTTAACAAGATTAAGTCTTCTGGTCCATGAACACCAGACACATTAGCATTCTTCATATTCTTTCATTTCTTTAACATTTTTTTGCAGTTTTCAGTGTACTGGTCTTGCATTTCTTTTGTTAAATTCATCTTCTCAAAGTCCATGAGGGTTGGAATCAACTTCTTCCAAATTCCTGTTAATGTTGATATTTTGACCTTTTCCCATGAGTCACAAATGCTCTTACCAGCATCTAGAAGAGGGACTCCTTTCCAGAAGGTTTTAAATGTACATTGCTCAGATCCGTCAGAGGAATCACTATCTACAGCAGCTCTATTCTTACAACATTTATTTCCTGAGTAATAAAGTTGAGATTACTTCCTGATCCATGGGCTGCAGAATGGATATTGCGTTAGCAGGTGTGAAAACAACATTAATCTCATTGTCTATCTCCATCAGAGCACTTGGGTGACCAGATGCATTGCCACTGAAGAGGGATATTTTGAAAGGAATCTTTTTTCTAAGCAGAAGGTCTCAACAATGGGCTTAAAACATTCAGTAAACCATGTTGCAAACAGATGTGCTGTCATCCAGGCTTTGTTGTTCTGTTCGTAGACTGGATTTAGCATCACTCTTGAAGGCTCTGGGATTTGCAAACTGTCCATCCACCCTGGCTTCATCTTAAAGTCACCAGCTACATTAGCCCCTAACAAGATAGTCCATCCTTTGAAGTTTTGAAACAAGGCACTGACTTCTCTCATCTAGCCGTGAACGTCCTAGAGGGCATCTTCTTCCAATAGAAGTCTGTTTTCTCTACTTTGAAAATTCGAGATTTAGTGTAGCCAACTTTGCAAATTATCTTAGCTAGATCTTCTGGGTAACCTGCTGCAGCTTCTACATCAACACTTCCTGTTTTACCTTGTACTTTTAAGTGATGGAGATCGCTTCTTTCCTTAAACCTCATGAACCGACCTCAGCTAGCTTCCAATTTTTCTTCTCTAGCTTCCTCATCTGTCTCAAATCTAATAGAACTAAAGGGAGTTTGGGCCTTGCTCTGGATTAGGCTTTGGCTTCGGGGAATGTTGTAACTGGTGTGGTCTTCTCTCCAGACCACTCAAACTTTCTCCGTACCAGTAAGAAGGATGTTTTTCTTTCTTCTCATTTGTGTCGTCCTTCAAGTTAGCATTTTCAATTTTCTGCAAGGGCTTTTCCTTTGCATTCACAACTTGGCTCACTGTTGGGCATAGGAGACCTAGCTTTCAGCTTATCTCAGCTTTTGACACGATTTCCTCACTAGCCTTAATTATTGTTCGTTTTTGATTTAAAGTGAGAAGCATGAGAGTCTCCCCTTCACTTGAACACTTAGAGGCTAGTGTAGGGTTATTCATTGGCCTGATTTCCATATTTTTTTTGTCTCAAGGAATAGGAGGCCTGAGGTGAGGGAGAGAGATGGGGGGGATGTCCAGTTGGTGGAGAACACAGGACACACAGGACATTTATCAATTAAGAGTTTGCCATTTTATATGGATGCAGTTTGTGGCATCTAAAACAATTACAATAGTAACATCAAATATCACTAATCAAATCAACTACACGCAATTTAAAAAAGAGGTAAAAAAGATTATTCATCACTGACCACCATAACACATATAATGAAAGTGAAAAAGTTTGAAATATTGTGTGAATTAACAAAATGTGACCCAGAGACATGAACTGGACAGATGCTGTTGGAAAAAATGGTGCCAGACTTGCTTGACGTGGGACTGCCACAATTCTTCAATTTGTAAAAACTGCATCATCTGTGAGGCACAATAAAATGAAGTATGCTTGGGATGCCTGGGTGGCCCAGCCGGTCGAACATCTGACCCTTGATTTCAGCTCAGGTCGTGATCCCAGGGTCGTGGGATCAAGCCCCCACATGATATCAGACTCTGCTGAGTGTGGAGCTTGCTTGGGAGTCTCTCTCTCTCTCTCTCTCTCTCTCTCTCTCTCTCTATCTCTCTCTTTATCTCTCGCTCTACCTCTCTCTCTCTCTCTCTAAAATACAAATAAATACATACATAATTACATACATACATACATACATACATAAATAAAAATGCAGTGTGCCTGTACACAGAAGTGAAATTGCTGGATCGTTTGGTAGTTTTCTTTTTAATTTTTTGAGTAAACTCCATACTGTTTCCCATAGTGGCTGCACCCACCAGCAGCACACTAGGCTTCCTTTTTCTACATCCCCTCGCCAACACAGTTGTCTCATGTGGTTTCTTTTTAGTCATTCTGATAGGTGTGGGGTGACATGTCACTGTGGTTTTCATTTGGCATTTCCCTGATGATGAGTGATGTTGAGCATCCTTTCACATGTCTATTGCTCATCTGGATGTCTTCTTTGAAGAAATGTCTCTTTAGGTCTCCCGCCCATTTTTTAACTGGGTTACTTGTGGTTTTGGAGTCGAGTTGTATAAATCCTTTACATCTTTTGGATACTAACCTTTTATCGGGTATGTCATATGGAAATATCTTCTTGCATTCGGTAGGTTGACTTTTAGTTTTGTTGATTATGTCCTTCGCTGTGCAGAAGCTTTTTATTTTGATGTAGTCTCAATAGTTTATTTTTGCTTTTGTTTCCCTTGCCTCAGAAAACATATCTAGAATACTGTTGCTACAGTCAATGTCCTAGAAATTACTGTCTGTGGTCTCTTCTAGGATTTTTATGGTTTCAGGTCTCACATTTAGGTCCTTAATCCATTTTGAGGTTACTTTTCTGTATGATGTAAGAAAGCGGTCCAGTTTCATTCTTTTGCATGCAGCTTTCCAGTTTTCGCGACACCATTTGTTGAAGAGACTGTCTTTTGCCCATTACATATTCTTGCCTCCTTTGTCATAGATTAATTGACCATGTAATCCTGGTTTTATTTTTGGGTTCTTTCTTCTATTCCTTTCATCTGTGTCTGTTTTTGTGCCAGTACCATACTGTTTTGATGACTACACTGTGGTAGTACATCATGAAATCTGGAATCGTGATATCTTTAGTTTTGTTCTTCTTTTTCAAGATTGCTTTGGCTATTCGGAGTTTGTGTTTCCATAAACATCTTATAAGTATTTGTTCTAATTATGTAAAAAAAATGCTGTTGATATTTTGATAAGGATTGCATTAAATCTGTAGATTTCTTTGGGTAGTATGGATGTTTTAACAATATGGGTTCTCCGAATCCATGAGCATGGAATAGCTTTTCATTGGTTTGTGTCATATTCAATTTCATTCATCAATGTTTTATACTTTTCAGAATACAGGTCTTCCAATTCCACGGTTAAGTTTATTCCTTGGTATTTTATTATTTTTAGTACAATTTTAAATAGTATTGTTTTTTTAATTTGTCTTTCTGCTACTTAATTATTAGTGTATAGAAATACAAAGGATTTCTGTATATTGATTTTGTATCCTGCGACCTCAGTGAATTCATTTATAAGCTCTGGTATTTTCTTTGTGGGTGTGGAGTCTTTAGGGTTTTCTCTATATAGTATGCTACCTGCAAATAGTGAAAGTTATATTTCTTATAAATTTGGAAGCATCCTATCTCTTTTTCTTGTGTGATTACTGTGGCTAGGATTTCCAGTACTATGTTAAATAAAAATGGTGAAAGTGGACCTCTTTGTCTTGTTCCTGATCTTAGAGGAAGAGTCTTTCCCCATTGAGTATGATGTTATCCATAGATTTTCATATATAGCCTTTATTATGTTGAGGTATATTCCCTCCAAACCTACTTTGTTGAGGGTTTCTTATCATAATTAGATGTTGTACTTTGTCAAATGCTTTTCCTGCATCTATTGAAATTATCATATTTTTTTCTCTTGCTAATGTGATATATCACACTGATTGATTTGCAAATATTGAAACAACTTGCATCCCAGGAATAAATCCCATTTGATTGTGATGAACAATTTTTTTAATGTGTTGTTGGACTTGGTTTGTTAATACCTTGTTGAGGATTTTTGCATCTATATTCATCAGTGATACAGACCTCTAGTTTTCTTTTTTTTTTCAGCATCTTTATCTGGTTTTGGTATCAGGGTCATGCTGGCCTCATAGAATAAATTTGGAAGTTTTACTTTCTCTTCTATTTTTTGGAATAGTTTGAGTATTTACTCTTTTTTAAATGGTTGGTAGAATTCACCTGTGAAATCATCTTGTCCCAGACTTACGTGTGTTGGGAATTTTTTGATTACTGATTCAATTTCCTTGCTAGTAACAGGCTATCAAATTTTCTATTTCTTCCTGATTCAATTTTGGGAGGCTTTATGTTTCTAGGAACTTACCCATTTCTTCTAGTTTGCCCAATTTGTTGGCATATAATTTGTCATAATATTTTCATATAATTTTTGGATTTCTGTGGTGTTGGTTGTTTTTTCTCCTTTTTCATTTCAGATTTTGTTTGTTTGAGTCCTCCCTCTTTTTTTTTTTTTTTTTTTTGTAGAGTGTGACTAAAGTTTTGTCACTTTTGTTGATACTTTCAAAGAACCACCTCCTGGTTTCATTGATCAGTTCTATTTTAGTTTCTATTTCATTTATTTCTGCTCTAATCTTTATTATTTCCTTTCTGCTACTGGTTTTGGGTTTTGTTTATTCTCCTTTTCTAGCCTCTTTAGGTGTAAAGTTGGGGGGGGGTGGTTTGAGATTTTTCTGGCTTCTTAAGGTACACCTGTATTACTATAAATTTCCCACTTAGAACTGCTTTTGCTGCATCCCAACGATTTTGGACCATTGTGTTTTCATTTTCATTTGTTTCTCTCTCTATTTTTTTATCTCTTCCATCTCTTGGATGACCCATTCATTGTTTAATAACATGTTATTTAAGCCTCATGTATTTGCACTCTTTCCCTATTTTTTCTTGTGGTTGATTTCTAGTTTCATAGCATTGTAGTCAGAAAGGAAGCACAGTACGACTTCAGTCTTTTAGAGTTTGTTGACACTTGTTTTGTGGCCTAACATGTGATCTATTCTGAAGAATGTTCCATGTGCACTTGAAAAGAATGTGCATTTGGTGTTGTAGATTAGAATGCTCTAAAAATATCTGTTGGGTTAATTTCGTCCAATGTGTCATCCAAAACCACTATTTCCTTGTTAATTTTCTGTTTGGATGATCTACCTATTCATGTAAGTGGGTGATAAAGTCCCTAATATTATTGTATTACTATCAATTACTTCCTTCTCCTACAATTATTGTATTACCATTGATTACTTCCTATATGTTTATTATTAGCTGCTCTATGTATTTGTATTCTCCTATGTTGGGTGCATAAATATTTACAATTGTCACATCTTCTTGTTGGATTGTTCCCTTTATGAATATGTACTATCCTTTGTCTCTTGTTACAGTATTTGATTTAAAGTCTACTTTTTTTCCAATATAAATATTGCCACCCCAGCTTTCTTTTCACTTCTATTTGCATGACAAATGCTTTTCCATCCCTTCATTTTCGACCTGCATGTGTCTTGAGGTCTGAGACATGTCTCCTGTAGGCATCACATAGATGAGTCTTGCTTTTTCATCCATTTCATCACACTTTGACTTTTCACTGGAGCATTTAGTCCATTTACATTCAAAGTGATTACTGATAGATGCTTACTTATTGCCATTCTGGTAAATGTCTATGGTTGTTTTGTTGCCCCTTTCTTCTCTGGCTCTCTTCTCTCACAAGTTTCTGACTTTCTGTAGTGATATACTTGGATTCTTTCTCCTTATTTTTGGCATGACTACTACTGTTTTTTGATTTGTGGTTACCGGTACCTTATGCATAGAGCAGTCTATATTAGGTTGATGGTCCCTTAAGTTTAAGCCTACTCTCAAGGCAATACATTTTTAGTCCTCTCCCACCATGTTTTAGGTGTATGGTATCATACTTTACATCCTTTTATTTTGTGAATCCCTTGACTGATTTTTATAGATCTATTCAATTTTACTGCTTTTGTGCTTTCTACTTTTCTCACTCCTTTCCCGTCAAAAATTCCCATTTAAAATTTCTTGTAAGGCTGGCTTAGCGGTGATGAATTCCTTTAACCTTTGTTTGGGAAACTTTATATCTCTCCTTCTATTCTGAATGACAGTCTTGCTGGACAGTATTCTTGGCTGCAGGGTTTTTTTTCTTTCAGCACTTTGAATATATCATGCCACTTCCTCCTGGCATGCACAGTTTCCTTTGAAAGAACAGCAAATAGCCTTATGGGGTTTCCTTTGTATGTATGTAACTTTTCTTTTTCTTGTTGTTTTTAAATTCTCTATTTGTCATAACTTTTTGCCGTGTAATTACTATGTGTCATGGTGTGAACCTTTTTGGGTTGATTTTGTTGGGGGCTTTCTATACCTCCTGGATCTGGATTTCTGTTTCTTTCCCCACATTTGGGAAGTTTTCAGCTATTTTTTTCTTCAAATAAATTTTCTGCCACCTTTTTTCTTTTTTTTTCCTTGTGAGATCCCTATATTGTAAATGTTATACACTTGATGGTGTTGCTGAGTTTCCTGCGTCTATTTTTATTTTTTTTATTACTTGTTTTTTCTCTCTCTTCAGCTTGACTGTTTTCCATTACTCTGTCCCCCAGTCACTGATCCATTCTTCTGCTTCCTCTAGTCTACTATTTGTTCCCTGTAGCTCTTTTGTTCTTGGATAAGTCTCCCAAAGACCCTTGCTCCTGCAGCACATGCTCTGAGACTAGCAAACAAATCTCCTTCCTGTATACCCCAGGCCTTTTTCCAACTGCTGCTTCTATGATATATCTTTTTTTTAAATGTTTATTTATTTCTGAGACAGAGAGAGACAGAGCATAAGTGGGGGAGGGGCAGAGAGAGAGGGAGACACAGAATCAGAAGCAGGCTCCAGGCTCTGAGTTGTCAGCACAGAGCCCGACGCGGGGCTCAAACTCACAAGCTGTGAGATCATGACCTGAGCTGAAGTCGGTCGCTCAACCGACTGAGCCACCCAGGCGCCCCTATGCTATATCTTATGTATAGCTGTTTGTTATCCTGTCTCTTTAAGGGTGGGCACTCAGTTTCCTATTGCCTTCCAGGTCTCCCAGAGCTGAGCCCATTGATTTTTAAAGTTCCAGGTGTTAAGACCCACCTACTGTAAGAACTCATGAAGTTAAACCTTTCTGGTCTTCAGCCAAATGTTATGGGCATTTGTCCCCTGTGCCTGAGGTTCCTGGTGAGGGGTATGCTCTTCACCCCTTTTCATGCCCATAGTATCCTTCCCTTTTGTGGATAGTTCTGTAGATCTGCTTGGCTTCTGACTGCATCTACACCCTTCCTACCCTCTTTGATGCGTCCTCTTCTCTACATTTAGCCATAGACAGTCTGTTCTGCCAGTATTTGGTTGTTTTTTGGATTACTTACATGGATGTGGGTGTTATCTAGGTGTATCCGTGGGATGAGGTGAGTCTAGGATCCACTTATTCTACCATATTCCCCAGAAGTCTTCCTTCTGCCCATTTTTTAATTGGATTGTTTCTTTTTATGTTATTGAGTTGTATGAGTTCTTTATATATATACTTTGGATATTAACCCTTTATCTGATATATGGTTTGTAAATATTTTCTCCCTTTCCATAGGTTGACTTTACATTTTTTATTGTTCCTTTTGTTGTTCAGCTCTCTTTATTTTGATCAACAATTTGTTGATTTTTGTTTTTGTTGCTTGTGCTTTTGGTGTCATATCCAAAAAGTGGCCAGTCAAATGTCAAGGAGTTTATTCCCTATTTTTTTCTTCTATAAGTTTTTTTTTATGGTACTAGATCTTAGGTTTAAGTCTTTAGTCCATTTTTAAGTTAAGTTTGTGACATCAGTAAGATAGGCATGAGGTTTCATTTTTCTGCATGCGACTATCCAGCTTTCCCAGCACCATCTGTTGAAGAAACTATACTTTCTCCACTGAGTGTTCTTGGTTTCATGTCAAAGATTAGTTGATTAGTTGTGGGAGCTAAATCTGGGATTAACTGTTCTTTCTATTTGTCTGTGTGTCTATTTTGAAGCCAGTATCCTACTGTTTTAATTACTATAGTTTTGTAGTATAGTTTAAAGTGTGATATCCCCAGCTCTGTTCTTCTTTCTCATGATTTCTTTGGCTCTTTAAGGTCTTTTGTGGTCCCATACAAATTTTAGGGTTGTTTTCTATCATTGTGAAAAATGTCATTGGAGTTTTGACAGGGAATGCATTGAATCTATAGATGGCTTTGGGTAGCATGGGCATTTTAACAATAGTAATTTGTCCAGCTCATGAAAACAAGATATCTTTCCATTTGCTTGTGTCTTCTTAAATTTCCTTCATCAAAGGTCTTGTAGTTTATGCTGTACAGATCAATCACTTACTTGTTTAAGTTTACTCTGAAGTATTTCATTGTTTTTGAAGCTATCATGAATTGGATAGTAATATTTTATTCCTTTTTCAGATGTTTTAGTGGTTTGCATATAGAAATGCAACTGATTTCCATATGTCGATTTTGTGTCCTGAAACTTTATTCTATTGATTAGTTCCAACAGTTTTTCGGTGGAATATTTATGACGTTTTATATAGAAGATCATATCATATTCTTTGCAAATAATGACAACTTTACGTCTTCCTTTCTGGAATAAATAACTTATTTTTTTTGTATTGCCTAATTGCTCTGGCTAGGTCTTCCACTACTACGGTGAATACAAGTGGTGAGAGCAGGCAACATTGTCTTATTCCTATGCTTCCATGTGCATTGACTTTCATTGTATTTCTTAGAAGGAAGAGCTTTCAATTTTTCACCAGTGTGAATAATGCTAGTTGTGGAGTTATCATATATGGCCTTTATTATGTTGAAATATGTTTCTTTTTTACCCAATTTGTTGAGGGTTTGCATTATGAAAACAGGTTGTATTTTGTCAAATGCTATTTTTGCATCTATTGAGATGATCATATGATTTTTTTATCTTTCATTTTATTAATATGACGTATCACATTTATTGAGTTGCATATGTTGAGTCATCTTTGCATCCCAGGAATATGTCCCACTTGATCATGGCATATAATCCTATTGATGTGTTTTTTCATTCATCTTGCTAATGTTTTAGTGAGAATTTTTATGTCTATATTTATCAGAAATATTGGTCTATAATTTTCTTTTCTTGTGGTCTCATTAACTGGCTTCGGTATCAGAGTAATGCTGTCCTTGTAACATGCATTTGAAGTGTTCCTTCCTCTTTGATTTTTTGGAGGAGAGTGAAAATGATCGGCATTAATTTTTCTTTAAATGTTTGGCAGAATTCACTGTGATTCCATCTGGTTCTGCACTTTTCTGTGTTGGCAGTTTTTTTTTTTTTTATTAATGATCCAATCTCTTTGCTTGTTAGATCTGTTCAGATTTTCCATACCTTACTGATTGTGTCTTGGCATGTTGTATGTATCTAAGAATTTATCAATTTTCTCTGGATTAGCCAATTTGGTGGCATATAATTGTCACAGTGGTCTCTTATGATCCTATGTATTTCTATGGTATCAGTTGTAATGTCTCCTCTTTCATTTTTGATTTTATTTACTTGAGTCTTCTTTCTTTTTTTTCTTTGTCTAGGTAGCAGTTTGTCAATTTTGTTTATCTTTCAAAAAAACAGCTCTAAGTTTGGTTGATCTTTTCTATTGCTTTTCTGGTCTCTGTTTTACTTACTTGCAGTGTGATCTTTGTTATTTCCTTTCCTCTACGGACTTGGGGTTTAGTTTATTCTTTTTCTAGTTTCTTGAGGTGTAAATTTAGGTTGTTTATTTGAGATCGTTCCATTTTCTTAATATATGCATTTATCACTATAAAATTCCTTCTCAACTCCTGTTGAAGCATCTCATAGTTTTTGGTTTATTTTTTTCCATTTTCATTTAAGATTTTTTTCATTTTCCTTTTGATTTGTTCTTTGACTTATCTGCTGTTCTGGAGTGTGTTGTTCAATTTCCACATACTTGTAGATTTTCCAACTTTCCTTTTCTTTGTTGATTTCTCATTTCATATTATTGTGGTCAGAAAGAATGCTTGGCATGACTTCAGTCTTCTTAAATTTGCTAAGACTTATTTTGTGACCTATTATATATCCTGGAGAATGTTCCATGTGTGATTGAAAAGAATATGTATTCTGCTGCTGTTGGATGGAAAGTTCTATAAATATCTGTTAAGTTCATTTGGTCTAAGGTATAGTTGGAGTCCATCATTTCAGTGTTGATTTTCTGTCTGGATGATCTATCCATTGTAGGGTATCAATGTCCCTTACCATTATTGTAGTCTTGTCTATTTCTCCCTTCACATATGTTAGTATTTGCTTAATATATTTAGGTGATCCGATGTCGGGTGCATACACATTTACAATGTTTATATCTTCTTGATGAATTAAACCCTCTATCATTACAAAATGACCTTCTTTGTCTCTTGTTACCATCTTTGGCTTAAAGTCTTTTTTTTTTCTGATATTAGTAAAGCTATCCTTGCTTTCTTTTGATTTCCACTCGCACAGAGTATCTTTTTTCCATCCCTTCACTTTGAAGCTTTGAGTGTTCTTAAAGCTGAAGTGAGACTTTGTAGACAACACATAGTTGTCTTGTTTTTTCTTTTCCATTCAGCCACTCTGTGCCTTATAATTAGTGAATTCAATTCATTTATATTCAGAGTAATTGTTGATATATGAGGACTTACTAATGCCATCTTATTAATTGTGTTCTGGTTGTTTTCTATTTCTATTGTTTCTTTTCCTCTCTATTTCTACTTGTCTTTCTGAGTTGGTAATTTACCATGGTGGTAGGGTCTGTTTCCCCTTTCTTTATGTTTTGTGCATTGTCTCTAGATTTTTGCTTTGTGGTTACCATGAGGCTTACATAATACATCTCGTAAGTAAAACAGTACGTTAAAAAAATTTTTTTTAACGTTTATTTATTTTTGAGACAGAGAGAAACAGAGCATGAACAGGGGAGGGGGGAGGGGCAGAGAGAGAGGGGAGGGGCAGAGAGAGAGGGAGACACAGAATGTGAAACAGGCTCCAGGCTCTGAGCGGTCAGCACAGAGCCCGACGCGGGGCTCGAACTCACGGACCACAAGATCATGACCTGAGCCGAAGTCAGACGCTTAACCCACCAAGCCATCCAGGCGCCCCTCAAACAGTACATTTTCAACTGATAGCATCATCATTTTGATCTACAAAAGCTTCATCCTTTTATTTCCCCCTTTTTATAATTTGATGACATTATTTACCTTTTCTCACACTGTGTATTTGTTAACACATTACAGCAGCTATAATTATTTTTATTTTTTACACTTTTATTTACTTTTTATTTTCTAGTTATTTTAAGTTTTTTTTTTTTTTTAATTCCAGTGTGGCTAACCTACAGTGTTACATTAGTTTCAGGTGACAATATCATGAGCAGGAGCTGTAGTTTGTCAAATGCTTTTTCTGCATCTATTGAGATGGTCACATGGCTTGTATTCTTTCTCTTGTTAATGTGATGTATCACACTGATCGACATGCAAATATTACCACCTTGCACCACTTGATCATGGTGAATGATTTTTTTAACATACTTTTGGATTTGCTTTGCTAATATTTTGCCGACGATTTTTGCATCTATGTTCATCAATAATATTGACCAATAGTTCTCTTTCTCAGTAGTTTTTATCTGGTTTGGTATCAGGGCAATGCTGGCCTCATAGAATGAATTTGGAAGCTTTCCTTCCTTTTCGGTTTTTCTTTTTTTGGAATAGTTTGAGAAGATAGGTGTTAACTCTTCTTTCAGTGTTGGATACGCCTCTCTTGCTCTGCCCCTCCCCCACTCGTGCTCTGTCTCTCTCTCCCTCTCAAGAATAAATAAAAACATTAAAAATTTTAAGAAAAAACTAAAAAAATAAATGTTTGATACAATTTACCTGTGAAGCCATCTGTTCCTGGTCTTTTGTTTGTTGGGAGTTTTTTGATTACTGATTCAATTTCCTTGCCAGTAACTGGTCTGTTCAAATTTTCTATTTCTTTCTGATTAAGTTTTGGTAGTTTATATGTTTCTAGGAATTTATCCATTTCTTCTAAGTTGTCCAATTTGTTGGCATACAATTGCTATAATATTCTCTTATAATGCTTTTTATTTCTGTAATGTTGGTTGTTATTTCTTCTTCCATTTCTGACTTCATTTATTTGAGTCCTCTGTCTTTTTTTACGAGTCTGGCTAAAGGTTTATCAGTCTTGTTGATCTTTTCAAATAACTAAATCCTGGTTTCACTGATGTGTTCTATTATGTTTGAGTTTCTACTTCACTTATTTCTGCTTTAATTTCTATTGTTTCCTTCCTTCTACTGGTTTGGGGTTTTGTTTGTTCTTCTTTTTCTACCTCCTATGCGTATAAGGTTAGGCTGTTTACTTGGGGGTTTTCTTGCTTCTTGAGATAGGCCTGTGTGCTATAATCTTCCTTCTTAGAACATCAGCTATTATTTTTCAAGGCTACCACTGATCTGGAGATCAGGCAGTGAAAATAAGATCAGTTTTTACTGATGTTGTGATGTATTTATTAAATGAGTGCTTCCTATGTTGCTGCAAGCCTTTAGTTAATTTCAATTGTTACAGATTTTCTGCAGAGTTTATGAATGCACAATTATTGGGAGTTCTTACTCTGTTATTTTGTGCATATTTCTTTTGTTTTAAATAAAGTAATTAGTGTGCCAGTAGTGTGCCACTATTGGCTCCTAAAATCTGAGATCTGGTCTTTTAGATCGAACATCCGTGACCAATACATCTACTTCTATTTACTTCTCTTTTTCCTGTTCATGGTTCCTGTCTTATCTGTTTCTTTGGATAGCTGATAACTTTTAATTTAAAACTGAACATTGTTATACATTGTGTTACTCTGGCGTTTGTTTTCTCTTGTGAAGATTAGTGTTTTTTGTCTTTTAGTAAGCAGTTACCTTCCTGGACTTAAACTACAAAACCTGTGTCCCCCACATTATGCAGCATCTCGTGTCTCTGCTGTTTTCTTGGCTTCCAGCAACTTCTTTCTAGTGTGTTTCTCCAATATTTCTTCTGTTCCTGTGTAGTTTAAAAATCAGTCAGGAATTAGGGCAGAGTTTATATGCAGATTGAGGTATTTTTGAGAAATTCTGCATCTATGTATATACTGAATGTCCTATCTGGTAAAGTCCTAATCAGATTTTCATATCAGGGTTATGCTGGCCCCCAAAACTCAGCCAGGGGCATTCCTTTCTTTTCCATTTTCTGAAACCATTCATGTAAATTTCATGATGTTTCCCTCCTAATTGTTTGACAGAATTCACCGATTAAGCCATTTGGATCTCAATATAGTTGTGGAAAAGTTTTAAAATATTAATTTAATTACTTTGGTAGATAAAGAGCAATTTCAATTTTTTTTATTTCTTAACATTTTGATTCACTTTCGTTCATAGCCAGTTAAATAAGGCAAATTTAAATAAATAAAGGTAAAAAGAATGAAAAATAGTGAACGCTTTTACTTGAAGGTAACAATTTATGTGGAAACGCTCAAAGAATCTATAAAAGAAAACTTTACTAATATCAATAAGTAACTTTAGCAAGGAAGCAGGATATCAGATCAATATAACATACAAAAATAAATTATATTTCCATATGCTGGAAACAAACAATTGAAACATTTAATAGTTTACATCTATAATATTGTCAAAAATATGGAACCCTTAAAAGATGTGAAAACCCTCTGTACTACAACCTTCAAAATATTGCATAGATAAATTAAAGTTGGCTAATTAAATGGAGAAATATTGCATGTTCTTGAAACTTAAAATATAACCCAGATTAATCTATTGACTCATAGCAACCCCCAAAATAACCACATCTATTATTTACACAAACAGCATGCTGATTCCAAAATTTAAATAGAAATGCAAAACACTTAGGCTAATCAAAATAACTTCAAAAAAGACAAGTTAAGTAGGAGCACTTACACTATCTGATTTGAAGGCTTACTTTAAAGCTAAAGTAATCAAGAGAGTGGTTACTGGCAAAAAAATAGGAAATGAATCAATGGAATTACAAAATAATTTTTATATATCCTCACACGTATACTATCAAATGATTTTCAAAAAATGTGTCAAGATAGTTAAATAGGGAAAATAGTTTTTCAAACAAATGTCCTGAGAGTCATGTGCATATTGATATGAAAAGATACTAACCTTGATATCTACCTCACATGATATACAAAATCACTTTAAAGTAGATTATAGACCTAAATGTAAAATCTAAGGTTAAAATTATTATAGATAAATTGTAGGAAAATATCTTCATAACCCTGGCATCGGCCTATATTTAATTTAATTTAATTTAATTTTTAATTTATTTTATTTTTATTTTTAAATGATGTTTATTTATTTTTCAGAGAGAGAGAGAGAGTCAGAGCATGAGCAGAGGAAGGGCACAGAGAGAGGGAGACCCAGAATCCGAAGCAGGCTCCAGGCTCCGAGCTGCCAGCACAGAGCCCGATGTGGGGCTCGAACTCACGAGCCGTGAGATCATGTCCTGAGTGGAAGTCAGTTGCTTCACCTACTGAGCCACTCAGGCAACCTAGGCCAATATTTTAAAAATAGAAAACAAATTACATTAACAATGAAATTTAAGAGTTGACAAGGTAAAGTTCCTCATAAATAAAAACTGCTCTTTGAATGACACTGTTAAGGAAATAAAAGAAATAAGCCACAGTCTCAGAGCAAATATTGACAAGACATTTCTGACAAAAAAAACAAAAAAACAAAAAAACAAAAAACAAAAACTTGTACCATAAATATATAAAGAGCTCTTGCCATTAACTAGTGCTAAGACAAACAACTCAATTAAAAATAGGTAAAATCGTGGACATTTTATAAAAAAAATGTATCCAGGGGCACCTGAGTGGCACATTCAGTTAACCATTTGAACTCTTGATTTTGGCTCAGGTCATGGTCTCACAGTTCATGAGATCGAGCCACACACAGGGCTCCATGCTAACAGCGTGGAGCCTGCTTGCAATTCTCTCTCTCTCTCTCTCTCTCTCTTTCTGCCCTGCTTGCACTCTCTCTGTCTCCCATTCTCTCTCTCTCAAAAATAAATAAATAAACTTACAAAAAAATAAGAATGTGTCCAAGTGGCAATAAGTCCATGAAACAATACTTAGTACCATAAGGGCTATGCAACTTTAAAACCACAATGAGAAATAGCTTCTCACCCGCTAGAATGACTAAAATTGAAAATACTAACAGAATTAGTAGCAACTGAGACTTCATAATTTGCTGATGGGAGTGTAAAATGGTATGTTGGCAATTTCTTCTAAAAGTGAAGCGTACATCTGCCTTATCATTCCGCTGTTTATATTTATATGTGATATGAACATATATGCCCATGCACACACAAAAAATTTATGCTCAAATATTCAGAGCTACTTCATTCATAACAGTCCAATACTGGAAATAACCCAAATGCCCATCAACATGTGAAAGTATAAGCAAAAATCCTTGCAAAAGAATGATATTTACAATAAGAATTAATGATACAACCAAAAAGAAGGGTGAATTGATAGCCACTAGAATGACCAAAAAGCAGCCAAATATGTAAGCATAGATCTTATGTAATTCCTTTTCTGTGAAGTTCTGGAACAGTAAAACTCATCTATATTGATAGATACCAAAGAGTCATTTTCTGAGCTCAAGGACATTGACTAGAAAGGGACACGAGAGGGGTGCCTGGGTGGCTCAGTTGGTTAAGCGGCCGACTTCGGCTCGGGTCATGCTCTCACGGTCCGTGAGTTCGAGCCCAGCGTTGGGCTCTGTGCTGACAGCTCAGAGCCTGGAGCCTGTTTCAGATTCTGTGTCTCCCTCTCTCTGACCCTCCCCTGTTCATGCTCTGTCTCTCTCTGTCTCAAAAATAAATTAACGTTAAAAAAAAATTTTTTTTTAAAAAGAAAGGGACATGAGAAAACTATCTGCAATGTTGAAAATGTCCAATTTTTTTAATTGGGTGATAATTACACTGATGCAAACATTTGTAAGACCTCATGTAAATGTATAATTGAAATCTATTTTTGTACACCAGTAAATTATACTCAATACATAAATTTATGTTAAAAATCAACAAAGCATCAGGGCACCTGGAAGGCTCAGTCAGTTGAGCGTTCAACTTTTGATTTTGCCTTTGATCCCAGGGCAGTGGGATCAAGCCCCGAGTTGGGCTCCATAGCATGGAGCCTGCTTGAAATATTCTCTCTCTCTCTCTCTCTCTCTCTCTCTCTGCCCCTCTCTCCCCCCACTCTCTCCATCTAAAATTAAAAAAAATCAACAGAGCATCAACAGCCTATGGGGCTCTGGAAATACATTCTCTTATTGTCTTATTATTTTAAGTAATAACTCAAAGAAAAATGATCACAATATGTGGTGGGGTTATACCATATTTAGAAATAAACCATATGGAAACAATTACACATATATTGGTGAGTATAGACTTGTACTATTGATTCTTAACGTTGTACATAAAACAGTAGATCATAAAGCCGATCATAACTGATCATAGTATCTATTTTTTAATGTCTGTAAGTTATGTAGTGATACCCTCTCTTTCATTCTTGATATTGGAAATTGGTGTTCTCTCCTTTCTATCTGCTTTTTCTTGATGCGTCTTGTTAGAGATTTATCAATTTTATTAAACTTTGCAAAGAATCAACTTTTACTTTGCCAGTTTTCTCTACTTTGTGTGTTTTCTTTCATTGATTTTTGCTCTTGTCTTTATGATTTCTTTCCTTCTATGTAGGATGTACTTTCTTCTTTTTTAAAATTTCTTATTGTGCAAACTGAGATCACTGATTTTAACCCTTTATTTTTTTCTAATATAGACACTGTGGCTAAAATTCCCTCTGACATTGCTTTTGCAATATCCACAGATTTTATATGCTGTGTTTGCAACATATTCATCCAAATGTTTTACCATATTTCCTTGTGATTTCTTTCTTGGCCTCTGAACAATTTAGGCATTTATAGTGTGATTTCCAATTAGCTGAGGTGTTTTCTCAATATCTTATTGTTACTGATTTCTAATTTAATTCTGATGTTGTCAGAAAACGTATTATAGGATATTTCAGTCTTTGGAAATTGAGATTTAGTTTATGCTCTAGTACATCTGAATTTCCACCTGGTATCATTTCCATCAGCCTAAAGACATTTCTTTAGCATTTCTTTTAGTGAAGATCTACTGTTAAATTCTCTCAGCTTTAATTTATCTGAAGACGTCTTAATTTTACCCTCACAAAATTCTGGGTTGACACGTGTGGATTTATTTTGCTTTTACTTTGTTCTATTTAAGGACAGTTTTATTATCATCTGTCCTCTATCATATCTGATGTGAAGTCCTTGTACATTTCCGTATTACTCCTCTTTATGAAATGTGTCATTTTTCTCTTGCCTTTAGATTTATTATTTATATTGTTTATAATGAGTTTGTTTATAATATTGTTATGATTTGTTTCCTTTGAATTTATTCTCTTAAGAGCTTGTTGAGTTGCACAGATCTATAGATTAAGACTTGTCACCAAATTAGGAAAATTTTTACCATTATCTTTTCAAATATTTTCCTGCCCCGTTATTTCCCCTCTTCTTCTGAGACTCTAATTACATGTGTTAAAACGCTTTATATTGATTCATAGATCCCTGAAACTCTTACTTTTTTAAAAATCTTTTTTCTTTGTTCTTCCAATTAATATTTTTTTCAACTTTTTAAATTCCAGTTAGTTAACGTATACCGTAATGTCAATTTCAGATGTAGGATTTAGTAATTCATCACTTACATACAACACCCAGTGCTCATCACAAGTGCCCTCTTAAGTACCCATCATCTATTTAACCCTTCCTCCTCCCACCTCCCTCAGTTTGTTCTCTACAGTTAAGTCTGTTTCCTGGTTTGCCTCTCTTTTCTTCCCCCTATGTTCTCTGTTTTGTTTCTTGAATTCCACATATGAATGAAATCATATGGTGTTTGTGTTTCTCTGACTGACTTATTTCACTTAGCATACTCCTCTTCTCTGGCTCCATACACATCATTGAAAAAGACAAGATTTTATTTATTTTTTATGGCTGAGTAATATTCTATTCCATATATATATAACTTCTTTATCCACTCATCAGTCAATGGACATTTGTGCTCTTTCCATAACTTGGCTTTTGTCGATAATGTTGCTACAAGCATCAGGTGCATGTATCTCTTTGAATCATTATTTTTGTATCCTTTGGGTAAATACCTAGTAGTGCAATTGCTGGATGGTAGGGTCGTTCTGTTTTTAACTTTTGAGGAACCTCCATACTGTTTTCCAGAGTGAACGCACCAATTTGCATGCCCACCAACAATGTAAGAGGGTTCCCCTTTCTCTCCATCTTCACCAACATCTGTTGTTTTCTGTGTTGTTAATTTTAGCCATTCTGACTGGTGCGACGTGGTATCTCAACTGTGGTTTTGATTTGTATTTCCCTGATGATGAGTGATGTGTAGCATCTTTTCCTGTATCTGCTAGCCATCTCTATGTCTTCCTTGGAAAAATGTATATTCAAGTCTTCCACCCATTTTTGAACTGGATTATTTGATTTTTGGGTGTTGAGTTTTATGAATTTTTATATATTTTGGATACTAACCTTTTATCACATATGTCATATGCAAATATCTTATCCCATTCCATAGGTTGCCTTTTAGTTTTGTTGATAAGCTTCTTATTTTGATGAAGTCCCAATAGTTTATTTTTGCTTTAGTTCCCCTTGCCTCAGGAGACATATCTAGTAAGAAGTTGCTACAGCTGGGGTGCCTGGGTGGCTCAGTCAGTTAAGCATCCAATTCTTGATTTTGGCTCAGGTCATGATCTCACGGTGGGATCCAGGCTGCTGACAACTGGGTGGGGGGCGGTGTGCACACACTCTCTCATGTTTTTAGGAATTTATGCAAATTGTCCAATTTGTTTGCATATAATTTTTTTAAATACTCTCATAATTGTCTGTATTTCTGTGATGTTGGTTGTGATCTCTCTTTATTTTGTGGTTTTATTTATTTGAGTCCTTTCTCTTTTCTTTTTGATAAGTGCAGCAAGCGGTTTATCAATTGTATTAATTTTTTTTAAAATCTCATTCCTGGTTTCATGGATCCATTCTACTGTATCTTTTAGTTTCTATATCATGTATTTCTGCTCTAATCTTTATTATTTCCCTTCTGCTGGCTTTAGCCTTCATTTGTTGTTCTTTTTCTATCTCCTTTAGGTATAAAGTTAGGTTGTTCATTTGAGATTTTTCTTACTTCTTGAGGTAGGCCTGTACTACTATATACTTTCCTCTTGTGACTACTTTTGCCGCATCTCAAAGGTTTTTGGACTGTCACATTTTTATTTTCATTTGTTTCCACGTATATTTTTATTTCTTCCTTGATTTCCTGGTTAACCTATTCATTCTTTAATAGTATGTTGTTTAACTTCCATGTATTGTAGTCTTTCCAAGTTTTTTCTTGTGATTGACTTCAAGTTTCATAGTGTTGTGGTCAGAAAAGATGTATGTTATGATCTCAATCTTTTGTACTTGTTGAGGTCTGATTTCTGACCTAGTATGTGATCTACTCTGAAGAATGTTCCTTGTGCACTTGCAAAGAATGTGTATTATGCTGCTTTAGGATGAAATGCTCTGAATATATATGTTAAATCCATCTGGTCCAGTGGGTCATTGAAAGCCATTGTTTCCTCATTGGTTTTCTGCTTAGATGATCTGTTCATTGTTGTAAGTAGGGTGTTAAAGTTCCCTACTATTATTTTTAAGTGTCTATTTATTTATTTTGAGAAAGAGAGAAAGAGGTGGGGAAGGGCAGAGAGAGAGGGAGAGGTAGAATTCCAAAATAAGCCCCATGCTGTCAGTGCAGAGCCCAACACTGGGCTCAATCTCATGAACCATGAAATCATGACCTGAGTCAAAATTAAGAGTCAGAGGCTCAACTGACTGAGCCACTCAGGTGGCTCCCTACTATTATTGTATTATTATCAATTCGTTTCTTTATGTTTGTTATTGTTTTATGTATTTGGGTGCTTTCCTGTTGGAGGCATAAATATTTGCAATTGTTAGATCTTGTTGTTGGATAGACAACTTTATTGTGATATAGTGCCCTTCTTTATCTCTTGTTACAGTCTTTGGTTTAAAATCCAGGTTTTCTGGTATAAGTATTGACTTTCTTTTGGCATCCATTTGCATCATAAGTCTCTCCATCCCCCCACTTTCTATCTTCAAATGCCTTTACATCAAAATGAGTCTCCCATAGGCAGCACATAGATGGGTCTTATGTTTATATATGTTCTGACACCCTATGTCTTTTGATTGGATTGTTTAGTCCATTTACATTCAGAGTGATTATTGATAGATATGTGTTTAGTGCCATTTTATTGCTTGTTTCGTGGTTATTTCTGGAGATTTTCTCTGTTCCTTTCTAGTCTTTGTCACTTTTGGTCTTTCTTTCCCACTCAAAGAGTCCTCTTTAATATTTCTTGCAAGTGTGGTTTAGAGGTCACAACCTCCTTTAGCTTTTGTTTGAGAAACCTTTTATCTCTCCTATTCTGATTGACAGACTTGCTGGATAGAGTATTCTTGGCTGTAAATTTTTCCCATTCTGCACATTGAATATATCATGCCACTTCCTTCTGCATTGCCAAGTTTCTGTGGAGAGATCCTCAGCTAGCCTTATGGGTCTTCCCTTGTAACTTAGGGACATCTTTTGTCTTGCTGCTTTTAGGATTTTTTCTTCATCACTATATTTTGCAAATTTAACTACAATATGTCTTGGTATTGGCCTATTTTTGTTGAGCTTGATATGAGTTCTCTGTGCCTTTTGGGTTTGGATATCTGTTGCCTTCCCCAGATTAAGAAAGTGTTCAGCTATTATTTCCTCAAATTAACCTGTTGCCCTCTTTTCTCTCTTCTTCTTCTGGGACTCCCATGATACGAATGTTATTATGCTCAATGGAGTCTATGAGTTCCTTAAGTGTATTCTCATGATCCAAAATTTTTCTTTCTCGCTTTTGTTCAGCTTTGTTATTTCCCATTATTCTATCTTTTATATCGCTTATTTGTTCCTCTGGTTCTTCCATCCTTGTGGTCATTACCTTCAGTTGGTTTTGAATCTCAGTTATTGTATTTTTCATTCCTGACTGATTGTTTTTTAACTCTTTTATCTTTGTGGCAAGAGTCTCCCTGATGTCTTCCACGCTTTTCTCAAGCCCAGCTAGTATCCTTATGATTGTTGCTTTAAATTCTCCATCAGGCATATTATTTATATCTGTTTTGATTAGATCTCTAGCCATGACCTGTTTTTTTGTTCTTTCTTTTGGAATGAATTCTTCAGTCTTGGTATTTTGTCTAGGTCTCTGTCTTCTCTGTGTTAGAAAAGCCTCTCATGTTTCCTGCTCCTGAGAGTAATGGTTTTATGAAAAAGAGATCATATAGTGTCCACGGTCTGGCACTTCAGGAACGTTCTCTGATGTGTACTGCATGCACTCTGCTGCTATGTTTTGGCTGCTCTATCTCTCATGTCAGTCATCTGCAGAGGCTTTCCTTGCTTGCAGTGGGCAGTATTTGGACCTTGGCTAGAGTGTGGCAAGTTTTAACCAGGTGTGATCTGATCTGTTTGTTAAATGAGACCCGATGCTACTTCCACTAGAACTGAAGCCTTGCAGAACTCTATGGTCAGAAGACATGGTGCGTATGGGGCTTTCTGCTGATCTTCTGGGGAAGGGGCCTGCTTAGATGGTCCTTAGGCACACTTGCCTGAGTATATGCAGAGCATGGGGGGTGGGACAGACTCGGCACAAGCAGATTAGGCAGCCAGCATTGACACTGTGCTATTTACTCAAGTTGGTTTATGCTGACAGTCAGGGGAGGGAGGTGGTACCAGCCAGCTTCTTTCTCCCCAGAGAGGGGTCTCTGTGCCTGCTGCTCTTAGGAAAGTACTCCCGGAAGAGCAAGTAATTGCCCCCCATGCACCCTAGGTGTTTTTCAGATGGCTTTTTTCAAGCGGTCTGCCTCTGAGTTGCTTGCCTGCTTGGAACAGCGCTGTGCCCTTTGGGCTCTCTCCCAGCCAAGCCGACTGACTTTTAAAACTCCAAACTTTAGGGACGTGCTGGTCTTCTAAGGGAGAGTCTTGCCACACTGGGATGGATGCCGGTGTGACTAAAAAGAGTAGTCACGCCAGAGTGCAAGGGGCGTGGGGTTTGGAGGAAGCTGGCTAAACAACCAGTTGCCCTCAGCCAGTGTGTCCGCACCTATGCTGAGGGGCAGAGGATGGAAATGGCTCCCACCAGCTCCTTTATTCCTGGAGCAGTATCTCTGCAAACACCACCTCTCACAGATGCTCTCCAAGAAGAGTGAACAGCCTCTCTCCGTGTCCCTTAGGCAATCCTCAGATCACACCATCTACCCCAGGGTTGCCGGCCTGCCTTCTCTCCGGGAGCAGGGCAGGGCCCTCAGCACTGTATCCCGGCCAACCCCATCACCTCTAAAACTCCAGTCTCTGAATCCCGTTGGTTGTAAAAACTTATGAAAATCAGGCCCTCCATTTTCCCAGCCAATGGCTTTGGGAAGTGTTCTCTTTGTGCATATCCCTATGTACTTCTCTCTCTCTTGCCTTTCCCTGCGACCATGGCTCCCTCCCCTCCACAGTATCCATGATCCGTTTCTCCCCCAAACCATGTCTCCACACTTCCTACCTTCCTTGATGTGGTCTCTTCTCTCCTTGTGGTTGTGCAGTTTGTTCTGTCAGTTTCTTGGGTATTCAGAATGACTTAGTAGTTATGTAGCTGTGTTAGAGGGATGAGGCAGCCTAGGGTTCTCCTACTACTTAGCCCCTCCACCCGACTTCTTCCAATTAATTTTTTTGAGTGTCTTTAAGTTTGTAGTTCCTTTCTTCTGCCATCTCCAATCATCTATAAAATTTGTCCAGTTTAATTTTCATTCATATATTTTACGTCATAGTTCCCAAACTGCCATTCCATTCTTTTTTATAATTGACACGTTTCTGCCAAGACTCAGCATCTCTTTACTCATAAGGGCCATATTTGGCTTTAAGTCCTTCAACATCTTCTTTTCATAACAGTGGCTGCAAATTCTTACCTGATCATTCCAACAGTAGGTGGTATAGGAAGTCTGTTTTTATTGATTGCCTTTTTTGTGATTAATGTAATTTCCTACTTCTTCTTATCTATATTTTACTTTATGAAGGGCACTGTACATGATGCATTACAAAGAGTCTAGAAGGCATTGTTTTCTTCTAAAAGAGTATTGAATGTCAGGCTGGCATGCTATAAATTTCCTTCTGTTCTTCCTGATCCTACTGAGGTTTGGTTTTAGGTTTTATTATGGGGCATCTTTTAAGGACATGACCCTTACTCCTAAGTATGTTCTTTGTTTTGTTTCTGTTGAATCCTCAAGATGTTAGTGATGAGGTAATGGGGTCTCTTCATTCTGGTTGGGTGCCGGGGTCCAGCCCCAGCAGGTCCAGGGGCTCCCGAAGGATGAACGGCGTCGGCAAAAATGACAAATGGACCCAGACAACAGCAGCATGTTAGACTGGCCGCTTTATTGTGGCAAGCGTGGCATTATATTTGTTAGCAAATTCCTTATAGCGTGCGTCATCTATGTTTTCGGGCATTACCTAATTCTAAAAATGTTCCTTTGTGTAGTCACCCATTAAGGGACAACATAGTTATTTTCTTGTAACGTTCCCTCCTGCCCTTTCAAGGTCATCTAGCTCTCAACACCTCAAGTGGAATGTTTACAGGGACATGACTTCTTAATTGTTCCTTTGAACCATTTGCGGTACAAGGAACAAAAGTATTCATTTTGGTCTGGCGTCCCGGGAGGGAGCCAAGAGGGCCCTGGGAACCCACGCCTTACGCGTTCCCAGAGAGACAATGTATACCCAGGAACTAATGAACCATTCTGTACCTTAACCCACGAGGTCCAGTTATCATCTGGAATGCCTCCTGGGGGCCAAGTGGGCCTAGGGGTTGGAGTAACTTGTATCCATAGATACACTCTTTTGTTGCCCGAGTGGGGATTTCGAGCCCATCTATCCCCCTCCTTGGCTAGGAAATTATGGGGCTATCCTTCCCTTAGGTAGAGGAATCTTTATAGGGGGTGGCAAGGGCTGGATGTAGGGCTGCATGATTTCCCTGCTGAATCTTATTTCTTTCCCCAGTGGTTCTTTCCCCGGGGGGGGGGGGGGGGGCTGTCGTGGGCAACTCCCCAATCGACAAATCCCCAGGTACTTTCATTGGTAGGGGGGGCTGCCCTGACCAACACTAAGGCCAAATTACATAAAAGCAGGAGTACAAGAAGCTTCACTTTCGGTGGGCCTCCCATGCAGTCTGGATCCGTCCACCGCCCGGGCCCTGCCATCAGGCTGGTTGGATAGCTTGGCTTCCGGCAGTTGGGCCGGACTCCAATTTCTAAGACTGTGTGACCTCGAGTATATTTGTCCTCATCGCTGCCACTCACTGCTGGGCCTCATGGAATTTCACCTGTGTATGTACAACCTAGCTCTCAACCATGTACCTGGAGCGTATGCTTACAAATACTTCTTGGTCTCCCCTTCTGCATAGGTGTCTCTTCTCTTATACCTCGCCTGAGAAATTCCAGGTGTTTTGACAGTCTTGAACTCTGATCTCTGCTTCCTTAGTTAAACAAGACAGCCAATCCCTACTTGGGGTTCCCTTCCCTGTGACGCAGTCAAGAAATTATCTCCAGGTAAAGAAGGTGAATATAGGACTTACCTCATGTGTTTCTCTTATCTTAAAAAACACAGACCTACACACATTATTTCTAAATGCCTGAAAACAGTAGTCTCATATATATTTTCTGTCCAGCTTTATGGTTGTTTGTGTCAGGATGGCAACTCTACTACCAAGAACTCTGCCATGGCTGGAAACCTAAGTCCAATTTTTAAAAATCTTTTTTCAGGGGCGCCTGGGGGGCTCAGTCGGTGAAGCGGCCGACTTCGGCTCAGGTCGTGATCTCGCGGTCCGTGAGTTCAATCCCCGCGTCGGGCTCTGTGCTGACAGCTCGGAGTCTGGGGCCTGTTTCAGATTCTGTGTCTCCCTCTCTCTCCCCCATTCGTGCTCTGTCTCTCTCTGTCTCAAAAATAAATCAACGTTAAAAAAAAATAATAAAAATCTTTTTTCATCATGGTTAAATTTAGATGATACGTATTGACCTTCTTGAGGTTCATTGACCCTTGTTTCTACTACTAGTCCCATCCATCAAATTTTCTTAATTTTAAATAGTGATTTTTTTTTAATGCAAGATTTCTTTTCTTTAGTTTCCACATCTATCCTGAAATTCCCATCTCTACCACCACATGTCTATCTTTTCTGATAAATTATTACCATATTTATCTGTTAAAGCTTTTGTCTGTCAATTCCAATATCTGGATCCTGTGGGGATCTGTTTCTATGTACCCAGTTTCCTCTTTATAGTGGGTCGCATTTTTCTGTTTATTCCTCTTTATTATGGGTCCCATTTTTCTGTCTCTCTTGTATATCTAGTCATGTTATAAATATACTCTTACAGAAGCACTGTTTTTGGTTTTTTATGGTAGGCTCAGGGTTTTAAAAGCTCTAATTTTTATTCCTAGGGCAAATCCTTTAGTCCTATGAAATGCTTTTTCCCTTAAGGCATGTTCCTCCTGAGTATAAGAGAAAGGGCGAGGTCTTTACTAACCTTTTCTAATGGTGTGATGCCAACTCCCAACTTTGTTTTCTCTGCCATAGACAACCGTAGAAATCCTTATTAAATACTTTCATGTTTTCAAATGTTGCTTGCTCCATAGGCTCCTTGGAACCTCACACACAAAGGATTCAAGTGTCATAAAGCAACGGGAGGGAACATTGTATTGAAATCGTAAGCCCCCTCTTCCCCGTGGCTTTGTCCTTTTCTCTGATTGCACTTTCCAAACCCCAGCTGTTCTGGCAGATCTTGGCCTATTCTCTGACTCCCAGTTCAATTCCACTGCAAGTTTCTGCTCTGGGATCTGACCTCCAGGCTGGAGAATGCCCTCAGGGGGAGAAACATACAAATTTGGAGCTCAAACACTATGTCTCCCTCATTCAATAGCTGCTTGCCCTGTAATTTCTACATGCTTTTTGCTCACTCTCATGTACCTTCACATGTTGGGGTTTTTGTTCACAGTTTATGATTGTTATTACCACGAGTGCTGGTCTTCTATAAACTACCCCACCATTATTAGAAAATGAGAGTCTTTTTCCTAGCATTTTTTATAGTTTCTTATAGCAAGAAGTTAAATCTGATTCTGATACCAGGTACTACATCATGACTGTAACTGGGAATGTGTAAATTTTGATGTTGCAAAAGGTTAACATCTTTATTTTGACTAACCTATAACGGAAATTGGGGATTTACTCCAATTACAAATGTAGGCAACAAACCAGAAGGGTAATTTGCAGTATCCATATTATTATCATCAATAGGACTGACAGATAATTGAAAATCACATTCAGTTCCGGCAAATATCTGAACATATGGTAGACGCTGGTCCCTATCTCAAAATTTCAGTAGCTCTTTGATCCATAACTAGACCTTGATAGTTAACGTGTTAATCAGAAAGCACATATATTGCCGTCTCTGAAGTTTAGCTTTAATGTTTGATAGCAGAACGTCAAACGAATTTTGTTTCCTTTGTAATCCCCTGTGTTGTTTTATCCATTCAAAAACATTGCTCTGACAATAAATCATATTTTAAAAAACACATTATTCTGAGAGGAGGTCTATAGTTACAAAGAGGTTTAGAACCCTTGCCCTAGATTCTTTTCTGATCCTCCTTCTCTTTCCACAACAGTTCTTAAAAGATCATGACCTTATAATTTCCCCTTATAAGAAAAGTCCGGTCCCGAGCTCACACCTGTCTCCTGAGTTCTAAACACCTATATTCACATAGAATTTCATACTGATCCTCAATGCGGACTTCGAACCTGACACAATCCAGAGTCCACTACCTTCCCTGCCACAATCTTGCTCCTTCACCTATGGTCCTATGCTTAGTGGCAACCCCATCTACCTGAGGACACAAACCAGAAACCTGCAATTATTTGTTGACTCTTTCCTCTCCCTCGCATACCCTATCCAGTCAATCACCATGTCTTATTGATGGAACTTCCTAAATATCACAAAATTGGTTGATTTCGCTTAATCCTTCCTACTTCTCCCTTAGTTTAGACTCTCTTCTTTCCTTTGCATAAGAATATCTTTCTTACCCGTTACAAGAGACCCGAGGCCCCCTTCTACCCAAGCGTTCACTTTCTGCCTAGGGACCCAGCCGTCCGTTTATTCTCAGGTTCTCAGACCCTTGTTCCATTGCCCATTGTCTTTTTCTCCTGAGTCTCCAAACTCTCCCTCCTAAATATTTCCCCGGCAGCACAGAAGAGTGTTCAACTTATTTTCTTTTTAAGAAAACCTTACTATCTCCATTCATCTAACTACTTCACTCTCCTTATTTCTTATTGCTTCACAGAATCAACAAATATCCACTTAAATCATTCTGTACATCAAGTTAACAACTCGGCTCTTTTGCCATCTATCAGTTATTTCTTCTTTCTAGTTAATTCCTCTTTTACCTTTTCAGGTAGGCCTTGATCATTTCTACCACCCATTCATACTATCATCTCTTCCAATAGAAAGTAACAGGCATTTTTAATTCCTAGTGTAACTCTTCCAGTTGTTTCTGACTTTGCCTCCTCAGGGACCTTACTCCATCACCTGTTACTTTTCTTTTTTGTATCTTTAAGTTCTTCCACTTGGCCGGCTTTCACCCCTAACAATGTAAGCACATTATTGGACTTTAAATATAGGCTTAGTGTTTTCAAATGATTTAGTCATCCTGCTCTTCCTGGTGCACAGAGGAAGGAGCTTAGATGGGCAGATTTCCTTTACGAATGCAAATTTCTCTAACAAAAGGGTAACTTCTACTTTTTCTTTTTTTTTCAATATATGAAATTTATTGTCAAATTGATTTCCATACAACACCCAGTGCTCATCCCAAAAGGTGCCCTCCTCAATGCCCATCACCCACCCTCCCCTCCCTCCCACCCCCCATCAACCCTCAGTTTGTTCTCAGTTTTTAAGAGTCTCTTTATGCTTTGGCTCTCTCCCACTCTAACCTCCTTTTTTTTTTCCTTCCCCTCCCCCATGGGTTTCTGATAACTTTCTCAGGATCCACATAAGAGTGAAAACAGATGGTATCTGTCTTTCTCTGTATGGCTTATTTCACTTAGCATCACACTCTCCAGTTCCATCCACGTTGCTACAAAGGGCCATATTTCGTTCTTTCTCATTGCCACGTAGTACTCCATCGTGTACATAAACCACAATTTCTTTATCCATTCATCAGTTGATGGACATTTAGGCTCTTTCCATAATTTGGCTATTGTTGAGAGTGCTGCTATAAACATTGGGGTACAAGTGCCCCTATGCATCGGTACTCCTGTATCCCTTGGGTAAATTCCTAGCAGTGCTATTGCTGGGTCATAGGGTAGGTCTATTTTTAATTTTTTGAGGAACCTCCACACTGTTTTCCAGAGTGGCTGCACCAGTTTGCATTCCCAGCAACAGTGCAAGAGGTTTCCCGTTTCTCCACATCCTCGCCAGCATCTATAGTCTCCTGATTTGTTCATTTTGGCCACTTTGACTGGCGTGAGGTGGTATCTGAGTGTGGTTTTGATTTGTATTTCCCTGATGAGGAGCGACGTTGAGCATCTTTTCATGTGCCTGTTGGCCCTCCGGATGTCTTCTTTAGAGAAGTGTCTATTCATGTTTTCTGCCCATTTCTTCACTGGGTTATTTGTTTTTCGGGTGTGGAGTTTGGTGAGCTCTTTATAGATTTTGGATACTAGCCCTTTGTCCGATATGTTATTTGCAAATATCTTTTCCCATTCCGTCGGTTGCCTTTTAGTTTTGTTGGTTGTTTCCTTTGCTGTGCAGAAGCTTTTTATCTTCATAAGGTCCCAGTAGTTCATTTTTGCTTTTAATCCCCTTGCCTTTGGAGATGTGTCAAGTAAGAAATCACTGCAGCTGAGGTCAGAGAGGTTTTTTTCTGCTTTCTCCTCTAGGGTTTTGATGGCTTCCTGTCTCACATTCAGGTCCTTTATCCATTTTGAGTTTATTTTTGTGAATGGTGTGAGAAAGTGGTCTAGTTTCAACCTTCTGCATGTTGCTGTCCAGTTCTCCCAGCACCATTTGTTAAAGAGACTGTCTTTTTTCCATTGGATGTTCTTTCTTGCTTTGTCAAAGATGAGTTGGCCATACGTCTGTGGGTCTAGTTCTGGGGTTTCTATCCTATTCCATTGGTCTATGTGTCTGTTTTTGTGCCAATACCATGCTGTCTTGATGATGACAGCTTTGTAGTAGAGGCTAAAGTCTGGGATTGTGATGCCTCCTGCTTTGGTCTTCTTCTTCAAAATTACTTTGGCTATTCGGAGCTTTTTGTGGTTCCATATGAATTTTAGGATTGCTTGTTCTAGTTTCGAGAAGAATGCTGGCGCAATTTTGATTGGGATTGCATTGAATGTGTAGATAGCTTTGGGTAGTATTGACATTTTGACAATATTTATTCTTCCAATCCATGAGCACGGATAACTTCTACTTTTTCAGAGCTTCTTCTGTGTTTGTGACGTCTCAAAATAATCAACTCGAAATGATCCGTACCCCAAAGAGGCATATTTTGCGATGGCACATTCTGCTACCTCTTGGTAGTAATGCGGTCCTATTTCAGTGCTATCTCTGATTTCACTTCCTCATGCCCTCAGCCATGTTGCAGTTAAATCCTAAGACCTTCCCCACCCAACTCTCCACACATTCTCATCCACGTGTATCTCACAAGCCCTGAACATTCCTCTCGTTCCTCAGGCTCCTGGCCTGTCTTCTCTTGCTTTCCTGCTACAGTCTTCTTTTAGTTCAACTTCCCTCAAAGTCATTTCTGTTCTCCTTGCCCCTACTTTTGCGATCCTTAACCTTTATTCACACGTACCCCTGTCCCTACTCTTCTCAAAGCTAAAAAACCCTTGAAGTTCAACATCGACTCCGAGCCTGACTCTGAATTTCTTACCATTCTCACTGCACGGACCTCATAGTGATGTACGTACCACAGCATGCTATCAACTCCCATGTGCAAGAGACTCCTTACTCCACCAGGCAAGGGACCACTCATGTCAGCATGACGTTGTGTGATCCTCCCAAGTGTCCTCGAAAAAATTCCTTTCCATGAAGAACAGCTCATGAAAATAGATGCCTCTGAGATTGCCTTTGAGTTTAACAAGAAGTTGAATTACTGACAATAGCCCTCCAGTTTATAAGAATGTTTTCATTTTGGTGTTGGCTAATTTGTTCCAGGAAATTCATTCTATAAACTCTCTCCCCTCTTTTGTATCACCATTCATTATTTATCTGTTTTCACTATTCCACTATAATTGTTGTCTCTATAATCATCAGGGACCTCCTCATTTTCTTTTTTTTTTTCTTTAATTTATTTTTTCAATTTACATCCAAGTTAGTTAGCATATAGTGCAACAGTGATATCAGGAGCAGATTCCTCAATGCCCCTTACCCATTTAGCTCATCCCCCCCCCCACAACCCTTCCAGTAACCCTATGTTCTCCATATTTAAGAATCTCTTCTGTTTTGTCTCCCTCCCTGTTTTTATATTATTTTTGTTTCCCTTCTTTATGTTCATTTGTTTTGTCTCTTAAAGTCCTCATATGAGTGAAGTCATATGATTTTTGTCTTTCTCTGACTAATTTCACTTAGCATAATACCCTCCAGTTCCATCCATGTAGTTGCAAATGGCAAGATTTCATTCTTTTTGATTGCCGAGTAATACTCCATTGTATATATACACCACCTCTTCTTTATCCATTCATCCATCGATGGGCATTTGGGCTCTTTCCATACTTTGGCTGTTGTCGATAGTGCTGCTATAAACACGGGGGTGCATGTGTCCCTTTGAAACAGCATACCTGTACCCCTTGGGTAAATGCCTAGTAGTGCAATTAGTAGTCGTAGGGTAGTTCTACTTTTAGTTTTTTGAGGAATCTCCATACAGTTTTCCAGAGTGGCTGCCCCAGCTTGCATTCCCATGTTTTTGTTTTTAAATGTATGTCTATTTTGAGAGAGAGCAAGGGAGCAAGGGAGGGACAGAGAGAGAGATTCCCAAGCAGGCTCCATGCTGTCAGTGCAGAGCCGGACACAGGGACACAGGGCTTGATCTCATGAACTGTGAGATTGTCACCTGAGCCGACATCAAGAATCGAATGCTTCAAGGACTGAGCCACTTGGGCGCCCCTCTTTTTAGGTCTGACAATCATTTTCAAAGACAGAGGCAATGTTTTAAGTTCTAGACTTCTCTGGGGCATTTGACTCTGCTGATACCTTCTTCAGAACATTCCATCCCTTTGCCTGCTTTGACATAATTCTTCAGTCACACTGAATTACCACCATGCTGCTGATACCCATTTTGCAAATTGTGCTCCTGATAATTTTGATCTTACCAGGAGAGATTAAAAGAAGTTTTTCAGACCAGATTCACACATGTGAACGTACTTGCATTGATGACTACATAGCGATGACTGACCGGCTGACGGTAATTGTAAGAGACTATCAGTTTTAAGACACATCATGCTTTCAAACACATTAAAATCTGAAAGAAATTGTGCATCTAAGAATCATTGGCATATGGTATTATTATCTGATAGTTCGAAGAGAATTGATCTGTGTTGCTTGAATTCGAGGCTTTCTAAAACAGTGTGAACATGTTTACACATTTTCTGAATTTACTTGCCTTATTTGAAGTAAATGATCTTACCAAGTTATTTTATGGCTTTTATGAGGTTGGAATGAGATAATGCATGAAAAGTATGTGATGCAGCTAAAACACGAGAGTCAGTGAGTACTCAGTGAATGATAAGAGTAGTTAGTAGCAGTGATGATATTTTTAATAAAGACTTGAACTATAACTGTTTCCGAATTCAACGTTTTTAAAGTGCTAAGACCCTATACGTTTACGGAAAGCATTCTTGTCTCTCTGAGATTCAGTAAGCTTAATAAATAATAATCATTTTTTCAGAGTGTTTTGAGAGCTAAATGAGATAATGCATGCAAAATATTTGGCAGCTGATTGGTTGGAGTAGTACTTGACATTTTCAGCAGAACATGCGTGATAATTTATCTTTGTTGTTTCTAGAATTCTAAAGAAGATTGATAAAGATTCATTGAAGTTAATTTCAGAAAGATTCCTTGCCTCTCGTTAATAATTCCTTCTTTCTATGTTTTTGCCTGCACAGAGTAAGGTAACACATGAAAGTATACAATACTCATAAAATACTTGACTTGGTGTGTGACAAATCGGAAGCAGTCTTTCTCCTTGGCCAACTGAAAGCTTTTAGAAATAAAAACATCAGAGACTGCTCCAATTATACTTACTAAAATCATTTAATTTTTCTGAAGTTAACTTCACCCAATAACATGTGCCTTTCAGAATTTTTGCAAGAATGAATAAGATAGTGCATGAAGTTCATTGCTATTATCAATATTGTTTATATTTACCTGACATTATACTGTCCCCTGAATTTCTACTGATGGACAAATTTAAAGTATGAGAAAGACTTTACACATTTGCTGAACTTTAACTCTCCAGGGTTTAAGTAACTTCAGCTATTAACACAGACCAGCCGTTCTCAAACTCAGTGGTATCAGGACCACTTTATACTCTTTAGAATAATTGAAGATCCCCAAAAGCTTTTGTTTATGTAGATTATATCTACTGATACTTGCTGTATTTACAATTAAACCTGAGAAATGTTTAAACTATTTATGAACGATTTCCCTTTAAATAACAAGAATGAACCCTGGTAATGTTAACGTTAAGTAACATTTTGATGAAAACTATGTTTTACAGTTTTGAACACCTCTCCCGTGTTTAGTTTGATGGAAAGACAGTTGATGAATTCTCATACATGTAGCTGCATTCAACTTGTGATGCTTTGCTTGGATTAAAGTTTGTGAAGAAAACGCAGTTTTAAAGACAAAGAGTTGGGAAAAGGAAACCTAGCAAACCCTCTCAAAGAATCTCAGAGGCCCCCAAGGTCCTTGAACCACACTTTGAGAACTGCTCACACATATCTTTAGTTTTGTTTTTTTTTTTAAGTATGGAATAAGATAATCTGTGCAATATGTGTTGTTATTAATGCTGCTTCGTTTGTTGCTATTATTTATGATTTCCAGATATCATCAAAAAAAACCTTGAGTTTCTTCTTGTTTTGTTGACTGCATTCATGGTTGCTTCAAAAAAAGAAAGAAAGAAAAAGAAAATTAATAATGGCATAAGTTTGGTAAAGCGGTTAAGCTACTTTGCCAAAAAATATCTGTATTACAGAGTCTTTCACCAAATTGAGATAATACGGTTTACATGTATAATATCAGTGATCTGCATGGCTCCGTGCCTGGAACATAAGACAGACTCAAGAAAAGGCAGCTTTAGAATCATTCTTTACTCCATGTACATGACATTACACACATAGATGCCACGGAAAAAACTGGACTTACATATCCAATCACAGCTTCAGCTCATCTGGAATCTGTCTTTTGCTATCCTTTGACACAGGCCTATTTTGAGAGCCCAGAGTCCCTTATGAAAGTGAATAAATCTTTTAACAAACACACTAATCCCGCTGCAGAGCTGGGCTCTGATCTCATGGTCAGTGTGTAAGGCCCTCCCCCAGAGACTTCACGTGTCTTGAGAAGACTGTGCAGCCTTTCCTGTAGGGAGTTGAATCACCAGTCCAGCATTTGTTTCCTGAGTGTAGGTTTCTCAGCCCTTATCAGGATTCCTCCAGAGTGAATGTGAATTCCCTAGATCAAGTCTCTAGCCTCAAGCTCTAGTTCCCAAGATGCTGGGGGAAAGGGGTGCGAGAGGGGAGAGGTTGGAAGGGGAGCAGTTCCCCAAACCCCCTCTGGTCTTGCTATAGGATCCTAAGAAAATATGAGTTTTCCCCTCCCAGCACTTTGTCAGAAAAGGGCTTTCTTTCCTACAGTTATATCAAAGTGGTGAGTGTTTGTACTCAGGACCCCGAGTCTTTTGCTCTAGAAGTAATCACTTCCAAGCCTAGCGTGGCCAGTAAGTCTTGGAGAACTTTATGATCTGGGATCTAATGGCGATTTCATTGCCTGCTTCAGAAAGGGCCTTTATGTCTTCTTTTTCTCTTCTTAACTTTTAAAATATTACTAAACTTTTGTTTATGGAGGCTTTCAAGATTGCAAAAGTAGGTAGCATTATATAATAAAGACTCATGTATTCATCATCCAGCTCCCAAATTTATCAATTTATGGACTGTCTGGTTTCACTCCTATCTACATTTCCTTTCCATATTATTTTGAAATAAATTCCAGACATCACAATACTTCATACATATTTCAGTATGCATATCTAAAAATACAAGAACTTTTTTTTTCTACATAGCCACCATACCAACATCTCTCTGAAAGATTAATGAACAGTAATGATTTCATATCATGGAAAGGCCAGTCATGGTTCAAAATTTCCAGCTGGGTCATGAACGCTTTTCAATGTTTGTTGGCATCGAGATTCCAAGAAGGGCCACATATTGTAATTGCTTGATAGGTATTTTAAGACTGTCTTAATCTGCAGGTTCTCCCTCTAGTTTTTTTCTCTTGTAAATTATGTTTTGAAGAAGTCCTTCCCTTTTTTTTCTTACTTCCCTATTCACTCCTCTAACTCCAGAAAACTTCCTGCGACCTAACCGTTCGCTAAAACATTTCATCGAAGATAAGCCACTACTGACTTCCTTCGGGCACACTTGATCTACCCTGTTTCTAAAGACTCCCTTCTTATTTATGAGTTTCCGAATAAAGGTTCCAACGTTAAGAGCTGGCAACCTGCGTACCTGCCTTTCCGTAACTCAAGAAATGTAACCTGTGTGGTTGTCTCGTGTAGTCTGTAGTCCCAAATGCCTGTTGAAATTCCTCCATGCATTTCATCAAACTTGGTGACAAAGAGCCTCGTCACATCTATTACTGCTTCTCACACCATCACTTGGTCTCTTTCTCTGGGGAAACAAAAGGCCAGTCATTTCAGAAATTCCGCATCTCAGGAAGAGGGCAGACAGATCACTTTCCAAGTGCTCTCTCTTCCTCGTGTCTTCCCAGGGAGTGAACACCAGTCAACGTCCTCAGGGGGGTCTAGCAGAGAGCCGCTGACCATTTTTCACTTTTGGTCATCCAGCCAAAAGTCTCCACCTGATGCAGGCTGTTAGGACAGCTTGTACCAAGGGATTTTCGGTTTTCAGATCCGTCACAGTTCTGTATGTGTTCCGTAAAGCCAGCAACAATCTCTAGGAGTGCACTTCTGTCTCCCCTCACAGCTCATAATGTGAATATCTACCAGCCCGGGATGCCTAATAATAATCTCAGATAGGTTCCTAAAAGTGCAATCTGACTTTTCCCAGGCTTCAACGTCTTGGGGGGGACACGAGAGAGAATAAATTAACATTAAAACTTGAACTTCAGGGGCACCTGGGTGGCTCAGTCGATTAAGCCTCCGACTTAGGCTCAGGTCATGATGTCACAGTCGGTGAGTTCAAGCCCCGCATCGGGCTCTGTGCCGAGAGCTCAGAGCCTGGAGCCTGCTTCGGATTCTGGGTCTCCCTCTCCCTGTGCCCCTACCCTGCTTGCTCTCTCTCTCTTTCTCAGAAATAAATAAATATTAAAAAAAAAAAAAACCCTTGAACTTCATTTGCAAGTTATCCCTACTTATTGATGCAGGATCTCTTCACGATCTACCAGAGAGATTTCTGAAAATTTCCAAGCTTTTCCCTTAGACGGAGGCACAAGATCCCTTTCCACTCCCACCTCCTTGTTGATGTTTCCTACCCCTGAGCCTGTTTATTCATGGAGCTGCTTACCTACAAGGGCTACCTCTCAGTATTCTCAAGAAACAAGCAAAAAATGCTCGAAATTCTAGACAGAAGTGAGACTACTGCGTCTCTCCCAATTCTGCATTTTACTCTGCCTCTGGCCCTTGAAATGATGCTGCTTATGCCCAGCGACTCACAGGACTCACACCTAAAATTTCCTCTTCTTACCCTCTTTCCCCAGGAAAGGCAGGAGTGAGCTAAAAATTCATCTCAAACACGGGGGGGGGGGGGGGGGGGGGCTCGGTGGCTCCGTCGGTTAAGCATCCAACTCTCCATTTTGGCTCAAGCCATGGTGTCACCGTTGGTGGGTTCAAGCCCCTCATGGGGCTCTGCGCTGGCAGCGCGGAGCCTGCTTGAGATTCTCTCTGCCTTTCTGCCTTGGCCCCTCCCCTGCTTTGTCTCTCAAAACTAAATAAACATTTTTACAAAGAGCTCATCTCAAACTCAGCCCGGCCAACCCTGATAGGCTGTGATGAGTGTCAGAGGCGGTATGCGCATCATTTTCATTGCATGCGGAAGATGACATGCCAACAACACGAACCTCTGAATTTATCAATGACATTGAGTACAGAAGTAACGCATCCATCCCCTCAACGATTGTTGAGTGCCCGCTGTGCTCCAGCGCAGTTCTGGGAGCTGGAAATGAAAGGAAGCAGACACGACGCACTCTTACACACAAGCAACAATGGTAATTCCTTGCCTCCCGCACAGAAATGTGGGGGGAAGGCATTCCCCACAGGAGAGAAGCTGCCATTTCCTGAGGCCCGCCGGCTTCTCTTTCACGTGCCTATCAACTCAGGCCATGAATAGCTTTCAACAAAGAGTCAGCTCGGAATTTTCTCCGGCAAAGTGCGATTGGATGGATGTCTGCGGCGGTACAAACCCGCGCAGCTCTCCAGTGCTCTGTAACAAGACCTTCCCTTCTTCTTCTGTTCCTCCAGGGGTATCAGTTCCTATCCCAGTGATCGGACTGAGAGACGAAGAGAAAGTGTTCGTCAACAACACGACCTGCGTGCTGAACGACCCAAACTTCGTCCTGATCGGGTCCTTCGTCGCCTTCTTCATCCCGTTGACGATCATGGTGATTACGTATTGCCTGACGATCCACGTCCTCCGCCGCCAAGCCCTGATGTTACTGCACGGCCACGTCGAGGAACCGCCCGGAATAAGCCTGGACTGTCTCAAGTGCTGCAAGAGGAACCCCCCCGAGGAAGAGAACGCTCCCAACCCCAGCCAGGACCCGAACCCGCGCCGCAGGAAGAAGAAAGAGCGCCGTCCCCGGGGCACCATGCAAGCCATCAACAACGAACGGAAAGCGTCGAAAGTCCTTGGCATTGTTTTCTTTGTGTTTCTGGTCATGTGGTGCCCGTTCTTCATCACCAATATTCTGTCGGTTCTGTGTGGGAAGGCCTGTAATCAGAAGCTCATGGAGAAGCTTCTGAATGTGTTTGTCTGGATTGGCTATGTGTGTTCGGGCATTAACCCTCTGGTGTACACGCTTTTCAACAAAATTTACCGAAGGGCTTTCTCTAACTATTTGCGCTGCAATTATAAGGCAGAGAAGAAGCCTCCGGTCAGACAGATCCCGAGGGTCGCAGCCACTGCTTTGTCTGGGAGGGAGCTTAACGTTAACATTTACCGGCACACCAACGAACCGGTGGTTAAGAAAGCGGATGATCGGGAGCCCGGTATAGAAATGCAGGTAGAGAACTTGGAGCTGCCGGTTAACTCCTCCAATGTGATTAGTGAAAGGATCAGCAGTGTGTGATTAGCAGTGCGGAAGCGGCAGAGGCCTTTCCTGCGGGAAAGCTACCAACGTAGGAAAAGGTTCTCTAATTCTTCTGTCGGTCATAACTAATGTAAATATCGTTGTCCGATTAAAAAAAAAAGTGTTTTTGTATATAGCTTTGCAACTTTACAATCATGCATACAATAGTGAGATTTAGGGTTCTATATTTACTGCTTATAACAGATGGAGAATAACTTATTTTGATTATTCGATGCGTAAAACGTTGATGCTTCTTCTTTCCCTCCCTCTTTCCTTCCCTCCTTCCCCCGCCCCCCTCTCTCTGTCTCTCTCTCGCCCACTCACTTTTGTGCATAAGGAAATGTCGATGTTCATCTCAGGTGGCGTTTGCGTGAGACCAGAATGATGTACGGGGACAGTGGTTACACTTGAGCCACACCAAAATTGACAATTCGCTGGACTCTTTTCCCGGGTTAACAGTAAATATACGCTTTAAACTCTTGCTCTGCTCATCTACACACATCAACGTAGTAAGATAGGTTCTGCCTTCTGATGACCTTATCACACCTATTCGCGGCGTCGAAGGTAGAACTTAGCCTCGTTGTCACATACAGGGGCAAAATTTGACATTGTCAGAATGTCGTGTTGGTATTTTACTGCAATGTCCGTCCCCAAACATAGTGGTCTTTTAACATAGCAGCTGGATGACCAGGACTACGGAAGTGGAAGGCTGATACGAGATATATACACCAATAGCTTTTCACTTCTCAAGGACAATGTTCAAATTCTGATTACAATGCCAAGCAAACTGGAATTAACGTCTTCATTCTGGTCCTTAGTAAATACCTAATTCTGTGATGAAACTGGGGAATGAGATCCCAGAGTTATTTCCCAATCCAGGATTCAACGTCGATTGGGTTTTGATCTCCAAATCCTGGAAATTCGTGTGCTACACACAAAGTGAAATTTGCATTTTGAGCCTTATTAAAGTATTTTCATAATTACGGTACCTCTGTCTATAGGACCCAATTTAGCAGTCCATTTTTGAGTAAAACTTGCGCAGGAAGAGCATAGGTGACCAAAACCTTGGAAGTTTTACTTGATTAAGGACTACAGAATTAGGCCCTTAGAATGTGAAAAAAAAAAAAAAAGTAATTACAAAACAAGCTTGTACTGAACTCTGGGAAAAACAGAAATAGAGTTTCCATTCAAATTTTAAACAAAATGTATCTCATTTTCAGATCCTTCCAAGCTCTCGTGCAGGAAGAGGCTGCAGCTAATTTGTGAAAGTGGAAAGCTCTTCATTGTCCTGCAGTTGTGTAGCGGAGGTTTAAATTTTTGTTAAAATATAGCGTTGTGTCACAATAAGTGTTGGCCATCGTTTCCATTCGTGGGCCTGCTGCTCTAAGAATTCAGCGCCATTTAACTTGTCTGCTAACCGCGAGAGGTTTTCAAGCGCTGCTAAAGTCAGACCATTAAGTCTATGCTGTGTTCCGAGTATACAAGCGTTTCCAGTGACTATCTTTCCATGTGTGTCCATTTCACCCAACTGTGGATCAATTTCCCGAAGAATGCATGATGCCATCTCTGATGCCTGACAGTTGCTTACGCGCCTTAGCGTGTGCTTCTCGGTTGGTGAAGGCAGAATCTGAATTTCAAAACCCCCTGGTCGAAGTTGTCAACACACAGCATAGATAAATCCAACCGTCTGCCACCAGGGCAGTGGGAGAGCTGCTGTATTCGAGGAAACTCATACAGTCTCTACTCGATGAGCAACACTGCCGAATATCCGTCAATCGCTTGAGCATGCCCAAATCTGACATGAAAGTCAAGGCTACCTGCCTGTTCTAGCTCTGTCGAACCGCATGTTAAACCAATTGTAAGAAACTGAACGAGACGATCTAATTCTTACTGACACGAAAATGTCTGAAGACACCCAGCATGCATGAAGCACGAGTTCTGCACATACACATGGTGTCCCTCATGTATGCTGTGTATGTTGCACGAATCCACCGATTTGTGTTGAGGCGGGACAGAGTAGGTGATCTTAACAGGACTGGAGAAAATCCTTCAGCAGTCCTTAACACGACTGCGCATTCAGATCTGAAGTATTGTGACTATTGGAGAAAAGTGGAAACATCTGATTTATTAACTAGCAGGGCAAGCTCGTAGCACATGTTTTACAAAGAAAAAAAAAATACAAACCACAGATTTTCAAAAGCACTAGCAATAAGTTGAATGATAATAGCTTATAGCACATTTGTTAATAATCCTTATGTCATCGAGTAGTAGTACTTCATAGTACCCAACACAGTCATTATTCTCAAATCGTGTGCTATTCGTTAAGTTCTGTGCAGTTTGGTATGAAACAAATATGCTCATTTGGATATAAATCTTACAGTTCAGTGTTAAATCTACAAACTTTTGTAAATGTTTTAAAAAAAAACAACACTCCATGTGATAAATGTAAACGTGGTGAATTTGCTGTCAAACAAATCATTTTGATGTACTATATTCTATATGTATATCTGTTTAAGACACGTGCAACAGACTGCCTTATATTATTTCCTGTAAATCTTCTCCTTTGTCAAATGGTACTTTTTGTGAGTGGTTGCCAAGTGTTGTCGTACTCGTGGCTCCTGTATGTTATCCATTCCAGGTTTTTGTGATACTTCCTATTAATTTATTAAATTTATTAAATGTTGGCTAGCTTGTCACGTGTCTTTTTCCCCCCCTGCGCCTTTTGAAGGGGAAGATAGGAAGACACGAAACGACGCTTCATGTCATTTGACAATTAAATCATGTCCTAAAAAAATAAGTTCAAAAAGACAAACAGAACCAGAAAACATCACTCTTCTGATTAATTCTGCATGTACCCAAAGACGGCAAAACCAGAGGAAAGACAAGCGGCACAAACAACAGGGGCGCCTGGGTGGCTCAGTCGGTTAAGCGCCTGACTTTGGCTCAGGTCACGATCTCGCGGTTTGTGGGTTTCGAGCCCCCCGTCGGGCTCAGAGCCTGGAACCTGCTTCAGATTCTGTGTCTCCCTCTGTCTCTCTGCCCTTCCTCTGCTCCCACTCTGTCTCTCTCTCAAAAATGAACATTAAAAAAGCATTTTTTAAAAAAGAGGTGCAAACAACAAAACAATACTAACAAACACCACTGATGCTTTGTGAGCGGAATAACTGTGCTCCCAAGTTATCCTCTCCTCCTCAACCCGAGGAGTGGCCTGGGATGGCTCATATACTCTTTGCAGTAAGTTTCATTACTATTTTATTGCCACCAGACTCTAAGCTCCCCAAGAACAGAAAGAACCATGTCTGTCTTTTCTTTTAAAGTTTATGTATTTATTTTGAGAAAGAGAGAGAGCATGAGTGGGGAAGGGGCAGAGAGAGAGACAGACAGACACAGAGAAACAGAGAGGGAGAGGGAGAATCCCAAGCAGGCCACACATCAGCACAGAGCCCGACACGGGACTCCAGCCCCATGAACTGTGGGATCATGGCCTGAGCCAAAACCAAGAGTCGGATGCTTAACCGACTGAGCCACCCAGGCACCTTAGGACCATGTCTAGCTCGTTGATGGTTTTATCCCCAATACTTAGCAGCTACTCTACATTCAACAGCTAAGCTTTGAGCATGATCGGTACTTGTGGGCACTGCGTTATCTATTCCTGTTGCCAAAATGGGCCTCACAACTCTTGGGTCTCCAGTCACGTAGCACCTGAATTTCCCTCTATTCCACGTGGCTTTGGATGCCTCTCGAATCAGGGTCACTGTGCTAAGCCACTCTGTTCCCTCACACTCAGAACCAGGGATGACAACATACATTGGCCTTTTCTTTCAACATTTATACCTTCCTGATGATGAGTGAGCCTAGATGATCCTGGCCTGACTTCAGTTCCCAGAGAAAAAAGCAGGAACACCTCATTCCTTTGCAACAAAGACTAGGTTGATGCCTAAGAGTGCGTCCAGACATAAAAGTTGGACCGTCACTTGAAACAACAGGGTCACTGCTGCCCACGGCCAGAAATACATTTTAACCCGGAAGCTAGGGGACTACCCTTCCCCAAAAGTGAGGCAATGGGGAGAGGCTAGAATTTCTGATGGCACAGAACAGGAGTGGTTACTACTGTGTGGAACGGAGGGTGGGCAGGGGAAGACTGAAGCACCTGGTCCCATAGCACTGGAAGGTTTCACGGTCTGAGAAGAGAAAGACGCTTCTTGCCATCAATTACCAGTATGTTTCTCCTTGCTGAGGAAACGCACAGTTTCCACAGTTTCTCAGCTCCCAACTGGGCCAGTGCCTTCCCCAAGGTTGAGGCCCATTTCTCCCTGTATATTCTTGCTAGACATAGGCCACCATATCACCTAGGCAACGGAATATGCTAGAAAGAGGTATTTTTATAGGCAATGTCAGCAGAAGTGGGTGGCATCATAGTGGCTCTCAAATGTTATGTGACCCATAGCATACTTATGAACATAAATAGCTCTAAGAGATAGGTTGGGCCCTCTGGGATGCACACCCTGAAATGGAGAGGAGTGTGTGAGATGCTTGCTGGGAAATGATCTTGGGATCCACACACATGCCAGGCCATTCTTTTCAACAGAGGCAACTCTCAAGGAAGGCCTATAGCTAAAAGCTGTCAGTCCACAATCATCCTAACACTGGGGGAATGAACCCTTCAGCCCCGCAAGTGGGATCTTGGCAGGGTAGCATAGTATCCGTCACAAATAGTATATTTACGGGATGAAAAAGATTCATCACCTGGTTCAGTACCTATATAAATAACATGAAAGGACCTGGCTTTCACCTGAGCCAAAATGCAGGCAAATGAAGGTGAAAAGAAACACAGGCATACCTTGGGGATATTGCAGGTACATTTCCAGACCATCACAATAAAGCGAATATTGCAATGAAGTGAGTCAAATGAATTGTATAGTTTCCTAGTGCAATAAAAGTTATGTTTCCATGATAACGTAGTCTATTAAGGTGCAATAACATAATGTCTAAAAAAACAATGCACATGTCTTCATTTCAAAAATATTTTATTGCTGGAGCGCCTGGGTGGCTCAGTCAGTTAAGCATCCAACTTCGGCTCAAGTCATGATCTCACAGTTTGTGAGTTCGAGCCACACGTCACGTTCCATGATGACAACTCAGAACCTGGAACCTGCTTCGGATTCTGGGTCTCCCTCTTGCTCTGCCCCTCCCCCACTTGCATTCTGTTTCTCTCTCTCTCTCTCTCTCTCTCTCAAAAATAAATAAAGAGGGGCACCTGGGTGGCTCAGTCGGTTGAGCGTCTGACTTCCGTTCAGGTCATGATCTCACCATTCGTGGGCTGGAGCTCCACATCGGGCTCTGTGCTGACAGCTCAGAGCCTGGAGCCTACTTGGAGTTCTGCGTCTCCCTCTCTCTCTGCCCCTCCCCCACTCCCATTCTGTCTCTCTCTATCTCTCAAAAATAAAGAAACATTTAAAAAAATGTTTTAAAATCTAAATAAATAAATAATATTTTTATTGCTAAAAAAATGCTATCACCTGAGCTTTCAGTGAGTCATAATCACCGATCAAAGATTGCCATAACAAATGAAATCATTATGAAAACTTTGAAATATTGCAAGAATTGCCAAAATGTGACACCGAGACACGAAGTGAGCAAACGCTGTTGGAAAAATGGTGTTAATAAAAAAAAAAAAAAAATGGCACTGATAGACTTACGTGACATGGGGTTACCACAGAGCCTTCAACTTGGAAAAAAATGCACTGTCTGCACAAGTCAGTAAAATGCAATAAAACAAGGCGTGCCAGTAAATGTTTTTGTACGTGATTTCTCTTTTTACTGAAGGTATTCTCAATCAACAGCTCACTAAGATTCTTAGATTTCTGATTCCATCTGGACAGCCTCAACTAAGGTGCAACAAGAAACAACCCCAAAGTCTCAGCGGCTTAACAACGCAAATGCTCATTTTGTGCTCACACTCCGTGTTCAATATGGGTTGCCAGGAAACCGCTTTTCATCATCGTTACTCCAGAAAAAAAGAAAAAAATTGTGTTAGATGCTACATCTTTACATGTGCTTCCATGTGGCAGAGGGAAGGGAAATTAGGGGACCGCTTTCTTCCATTAAAGCTAACCCTACCGGGATGCCTGGGTGGCTCAGTGCGTTGAGCATCCGACTTCCGCTCAGGTCATGATCTCGCGGTCTGTGGGTTCGAGCCCCGTGTCGGGCTCTCTGCCGACAGCTCAGAGCCTGGAGCCTGCTTCAGATTCTGTCTCCCTCTCTCTCTCTCTGCCCCTTCCCCGCTCATGCTCTGTCTCTCTCTCTCTCTCTCTGTGTCAAAAATAAATAAACGTTAAAAAAAAGTTAACCCTACATTTAATTTTCAATTTAATCCTGACTCTACCCATATTCTCACACTTTACCTATAACATTATTTCTATCCTTAACTTAAATATGTCTATATGTAATCTTATTCCTCCCCTTAACGTTATAATTAATTCTAACACTAACCCTAACCCTAACTCTAAATCCGAACATTACCTGTAATTATGATCCTGCTTTTCTGTAAACCCTAACATTGCTCAAATCTCTAACCCTACCCTTATCATGAACTCCCGTGCTTCCCCTGGTTTTAACCCTCCCTTAGGATTAAACTCTAACTTCTAAACTTCTAACCTTACACCCAAGCTCAAGCTTTAGCACTAATTATTTCTATTTTATTCTGAAAAATTCTTTTTGTTAAGATCCTGAGAAGCAGTGCTGAAAGACACAGAAAGGAAATTTATGGACTGAGCCTTGTTTACCTCTCTGACTTAAAACCTCACTCCCGAACTAGCCTCAGTTGGCCCACTCCCTACACACTGTCTTGATATGATTGTGAAAATTAACAAAAGGAAACCTTATGGGGCCCCTGGGTGGCTCGGTTGGTCGGGCATCCGACTTCAGTTCAGATCATGATCTCACACTCCGTGGGTTCGAACCCCGTGTCAGGCTCCATGCTGACAGCTCAGAGCCCGGAGTCTGCTTCAGATATTGTGTCTCCCTCGCTCTCTGCTCCTCCCCTGCTCATGCGCGCGCTCTCTCTCGCTCGCTCTCGCTCTCTCTCAAAAGCAAACATTAAAAAAATTTTTTTTAATGTTAAAAGAGGAAACCTCATTTAAAATGGAGTTGAGTGGCCAGAAGGGGGCGCTCTCCTACGCTACCACCACCTTCAGCTCTTTGTATCCCCAGTAGGAAGAAGCCTTTATACTACTTCAGTACCCCAGGGGGAAGAAGAAAGGTTGTTTGTTTGTTTGTTTGTTTGTTTTTAGCCCAGCAACAGCCCAGCCAAGGGGAGACAGTCACAACTCTGCCGATGAAAAGCCACCACACTTCCAACTCTCAGTTTACTCCAGCGGACTTTTGGTGTATAAGAGCCCCTCTCAACTTCCCCCTTTCCTCTACAAGAGAACGTTCCTCTCCTTTGTTCTGCAGATTTGCCTGTGGTTTTGCCAGAGCTTGCTTGTCCCAAATTACCATTCTCTATTTCTGAATAAACCCATTTTTCCTCGCAAAGTAACTGGCAGTTTTATTTTTTAAGATTAACATTATTCATTGTATTATGAGGAGCACGTATGGAGCACCAACGATGTGCCAAACACGAACATGCTTTCTTTTATGTGGATGCATTGGTATATTTACAATCTCTCCTTTGCTGTTGTGGAAACCAAGAAATCAGAGGGGTAAAGGGACTTCACCTAAGTCACACTGCTGGAAAAAGCCAAGTGCACTGTCTGGTTTCTAAGCCTGTGCTGTCCCCAATATGCCCTAGGGCTCCTTGTTAGTGTCCCATACTGTTGGTTTGTAATCTCCCCAGAACCTTCCCAGGTGTAATATGAAATCAGCCCCTCCCTGTACTTGGAAGGCGGGAGAGACCAAAGAAAGAGGCAGGCCCCTTCAGGTCGCTAAGTGGTGGAATTAATCAGTAAAGGGAACTTACACCCAAGGCTGGTCTTGGGCGGTGACAAGACAAGTAGATGTCCCCACCCTTCTGCCACAGGTTAAACGTTTAGACAGCCGCCTTAACTGGATTCAGTCACCTATACCCTGCAGGCGTTTTCAACACATCACCATCTCAAGGCTGTGTCCTTGGAGCAGCCTCTGGGAGCACAGAAAGAAAGGAGAACGCTCATGCCAGGGACATGGGAGGGAGCTGGGAGCCTCTTATTGCTGGGGTCCTGCTCACGGGTCGACCAGAGCTTGTGTCTTCTCAATGACGTCCCCAGTGGTTACATCTGTCATGACCAGCTTATAAATCTCATCTGCTCCCCCCTCTTTTGCAAAGAGCCCTCGGCGGTCAGCAAGGGATTTCACCAGCACGGAGGTGGCTCCTTTGGGGCTATCTGACTGCACTGGAGGCAGATGCCACAGCAACAATACAGGCACATGCAGGAGAACGCACAGATTAGCACACCAATCACCAATATCAGTGACAACTTGTTTCCTAAGGGCCCCATGATCCAGACCATTGATGTATGAAATCCCCTAGGCTCAGGATTTACTCACTCAGGGTGTTTACTTGTGTTTTCACATGATTTAATAAAGATGATACTCTAGCAGATGCATCAGGTATAAACACACAACATTTTGTTTGGATGATGGCACAGGTACCTTCTTGCAAGGCGGTAATAATGTCCAAGACCATCCTATCTTGGAGGACAGCTCTTTGTTTGAGAGAGAGTGCAGGGGAGGGGCAGCGAGAGAGGGGGACAGAGGACCTGAAGCTTTCTCTGGGCTGACAGCAGAGAGCCCAATGCGGGGCTCAAACTCATGAACTGTGAGACCATGACCTGAGCCAAGTCCGATGCTTAAACGATTGAGCCACCCAGCTGCCCCCAGCTTTTTTTTTTTCTTTCATTAGAGTCATTTCAGTGTTCATTAAGGATAGGCTTTGTTGGCTGTCATTCAAGGCTTGCTGAGCGAATTTACTAAGGGCTTCTTTCTATATGTGCTACAGCATCCTCCAGCCAATGGAGGGAACAAAAATGGCAGCCAAATGAACATACCAGTGAAAGAACGTACCCATTTCACCTTAAAAGGAGAGAGGTTAGCAGCTATTGTTACTATGAAGCAGATTGTCCCCTTTCCTCAGGGAAAGCCCAGGGTACAATGGCCCAACCAGCCAGGTGGAAGCCGTGGCCAAAGGTGTGTGACACACAACCAGTGGGTTTGATTTGGTGCCATCCAATAAATACCTGGGCAGCGCAACCAATCAGTGCCGACCCAGTCACTATCCCTTAATATGACAGAATGACTACACTGTTCTTGTGGTATTCGTTCCATATTTCTAGTATAATTGGCTTGATTCTGCTTAGAGTTATTTTTTTGTTCCCAACATAGGGGTGCCCAGGTGCTCAAATGTCTATAACCCAGATTAAGCCACATAAGCCTATCCCAAGTCTGAGCATAGCCATCCACAGCTCTGACGGTGGTATTTCTAGGGCTTTCCCGCCCAGCAACCTCATGGGCTCCCCTTAGCTTGTTTGACAGAAAAAGAATACCCGTGCCCAGTATCATTGGCAACGTGTGCCCTAGGCCCGGTTTCTGGATCAGTATTGGTAACATCAGGTGAACTAAGGGCGCTAGCCCTAGCTTGTTCTTTAGCGTAACACTTTGGGGCCTTTTAATCCCTTTCTTGGAGGGGTGATACCCATCACGGCAATCATGACAAGCTAGAGAGGGGCGGCTGTCTACATACCCGACAACTGAATTGATTTCTTTGTCGGGCATACGAGTTTGTCTACCATATAAAGGCATGTCCATCAAGCGCCCATCCCGTGGCTGGGCACCACAGGAACAGCAGAAGTCTGAGGTCAAAAAGACAGATATTGCGGAGGAAATTGTATGGGGAGGTCTTCCTCTTCTATAAGAATTACGCCTGCGGCCTGATCGTGAGAAGTTAATGTGGCTGCAGCTTTAGGAAGCTGACCAGGTTGTGTGTACCGTACCTGCGAGGCACTGCTCTCACCCATGAGGAGTGTGGACCGGGGGTGGGATGTGCCCGACCAGGACCGCTGTCTTCTCCCCTGTGTAGGGGAGTCCAAGTAGGGTGCATTTCAACGGGTCTGGCTTACAGCAGGGTAACGGGATCCCCGTGGACACTGAGGAGTTGCCGCTCACCCAGGGCGTCAAGTAACTCACCCGTGCCATCAAGATGTCCCATTGCCAACGTCATCTCCCAGGCGTGATGGCGCTTGGCGTTCTCAACAGCGTGGCTCGTTGATCTATGATGACAGTCAAGGCAATAGCTGTCTCCTGCAGTTCCATACCTTTGCAGAACCGGGTGCCCGGGCAGTGGTCCTCGGTCTGGCATGTGGGCTCTACTGATTGGTCACTCAAATGTATTAAAGCCTGAGCAGTCCTTTAGTCTACCTGGCCAAGGTGGTTTTACCTACTAGGAATGGAATCTGCTGTTGTAACATTTCATCTCCCGTTTCTAGCCACGCTGCCGCTTACAGATTCAAGGGGACAGAGAACCTCCGTCTAATGTCACATTCTTTCACCCAATCTTCTACATGATGACCTTTGAAATGTGACCTCTGTTCACTGTCTATTCAATGAAGCTTTCCGTACATGGTACTCAGCTTCTCTGATCCCCTAATGGTGGCAGGCTGGTTTGCACGGTGACAGGGGAAAGCTTGGGTTAGGCCGGAAGCAGTGTCCACACAAACCCAGGCACATTTAGAACCCCGACTCAGAGGGAGGGGACCAATATAATCAATTTGCCAGTCCCTCACTGGCTGGGAACTCTGATGGCTGATCCCAGACTTCTTGGCTTTCTTGAGAACACACGGGACATGCTGTCACTGCATTAACAGTCACTGTACTTTGAGAGCCATCTGGCATTTTTGGCAATATGTCATCGCATCCAGGTACTACTGTGGCCACTCTTTCTATGATCCCAATCCGTTGTATCTGCTGAAGGATCCATTGTCAGGACTTGTACCGGAGCGAGGGCACCAGCTTCCTGATTGCCAGGGGGTGTCAGTGCCTTCTGATCAGGGACATGGAAAAGTATGAGAACTGCTTTGGCTCTAGCAGATGGACCCAAACGTCTTTTCGTATATCCTAACCCCACGAAGGCTTATTCGCAATCATCTACCTCTCATTGTCTGAGCCATAGGGTTAATCTCCTTAACACAGCCCAACTGTCCGTAGAAAGGGTTCAGAGCCAGCGGTCATGAGTGATCAGAAAAGCCAGACAGCTCCGAGTTCAGCCTGCTGGTTGCTGTGGTTTGTTCCTATTTCCGTCCAGATGGTGTCAGTGTTGGACTGAATAGCGACCACAAGTCCTTGTGGATGGATTGCTTCGGCTAAACCCATCTGGATGGAGTGTATCTGTGGGAATTTCCCTTGCCCCCTCTTTACGGGCGGCAGGGGCCTCTACAGTAATAGGGGCAGGGGTATCTGGAGGACCTACATCCTCCGCAGGACCGAGGAGTGCCTACATGTCTGGAGACGGTGGGGTGGTTGACAAGATGGTCCTGTGCTACAAATAGGCATGCCACCTAAGTCAGAGTGGGGTTTTGAACCGCAACAGAAGTGGGTTGCTGGAACGCATTCCCACCCCACCCCTTGATAGGCAGGGAAGTTTCCACCACAATGTGCTGTTTATTAGCGAGAGGCTCTACCCAGAGGAGCGCCGTAGACACCGCGACGAACTGTTGCTCTGTGGGGGTGTAACAAACTCCTTCCCCCTTCCAGAGCCGAGACCAACATCCTGGGGAAGCTATCTTTTTCTGTTGTTTCTGCCACAGTGCCCAACTCATACCTTCTGGAGTCACAGACACGCCTCTCTCAAACGGCAGCCTGCTTGGGAGATGCCAGAACTTTAACCTGCTTTACAAGTGTATTTGCCTTTTCAAACATGGCTCCCTACCAATGTAACGGGCCCCGTTTTACTGATGTGACGAAGGAGAACGGGAACAGGTCTTGGGCCACCATCCTATGACCTGTGGTGGGGCGATGCAGATAACCGTGGGGAAGCACTTTGAAAGATCCATTATTGCCCCTTTCATGTGAAGGCAAGTTGATCTTTTGTCTCATTGGCCAGGGATATACTGGGGAAAAAAAAGCATTTGTCAAATTCAGCACAGCATGGGACGCTCCTAGGACCATGGCCAAGGTATCCAAGATAGTGGCAACATTGCGCACAGCCCTGGGGCGGGGCGGGCACGACCTTGTTCAGTTCTTGGTAGTCCACCACCATCTTCCATGAGCCATCTGGCTTTTCACTTTTTTTAATTAAAATAATTTTTTGAAGTTTATTTATTTTTGAGAGAGAGAGAGCACGAGCAGGGGAGGGGCAGATAGAGAGGGAGACAGAGAATCCGAAGCAGGCTCC